>NW_012151063.1:7575418-7614434 GCF_000956105.1 Propithecus coquereli | reverse complement strand
GTATATACATACATAATGAGTGCGATGTGCACCATCTGGGGGATGGACACACCTGAAGCGCTGACTGGGGCGGGGGCAAGGGCAATGTAACCTAAACATTTGTACCCCCATAATATGCAGAAATAAAAAAAAAGTAAAAGAAATTTTAGGAAAAAGTTTGTACAAATAAAGGGTAGGGGAGAATTTCCTAAAAGAAAAAAGTCAGGTATGTTTGACTACTTGTAAAGCAAAATACATATCCATTTGTTGGGATTAATATCTATTCTATTCTAAGAATTCTTACGAAGTGATTTCAAAATTTTCAGAGTACATTCCCTGCTGAATTTGGAGCATTTACCACTGCGCCTGGTCCTATTGGCCCTCAAGACATATTTATGGAATGTAGGAAAAGATAACCCAATCAAAAAATGAGCAAAGAAAGAAGAATATACGCTTCAAAACGAGAAAATCCAAAAAATCAATAAATATTTGAAAAATGCTCAACCTTTCTAGTTGTTATAAAATTCAAATTGAAGCAATAGGCCATGCAATTTGCCATCCAACAGATTAGCTGAAATTAAAAGGAGCAATAATATCCAGTATTCATCAAGATCCTGGGTTCTCCAACACTTCACTGGGGGAGTAGGATTTGCCACGATGCTTTGGGAAAGTAATCTGCTAATATTTGTTAAATTTGCAAAATGCATGACACTTCACTCCCTTGGAACCTAATATATAGGACAGGAACTGGCAAACTTTTCCTGTAAAGAGCTAAATAGTAAATATTTTAGGCACTGAGGGCTATATATGGTCTCTGTCACATATTTTTCTTCTTGTTTTTGGGGTTTTTTTTTCTTACAAACCTTAAAAAATACAAAAGCCATTCTTAGCTCTCAGGTTATACAAATAAGGCAACAGGCCAGATTTGGTCCACAGACCACAGCATTTCAATATCTGCTAGAAAATAAAATAGCACTTCTTAAGGACTTAAGTAAAAAGATGTCAATTAAAGTGGCAAAAAACTGGAAACAATCTAAATGTAAATCAACTGGGGAAGGGTTAGTTACATTGTCACTTATCCATACCACAAAATATTTACACAGCTATTAAAAAGTTATAAAAGCCAGCTGCAGGCATTATCAAAGGTGCGATGCCATGAGCGAAAATGCAAACAGCAATGACCGAGAACCCCCACATGGGGCTGCAGACAGCCCTGTTGTACACAAGAATGCTGCGGTGGACAGAACCTAGGAAAGCCCCATGCTTCCCACCTCCTAGTGTTCACGCCCTTGCACAATGCCCTCCTCCTGAGTGTGGACAGGACCGGCGATTTGCTTCTAACCAACAGAATATGGTAAAGTGGATGGGATGCTGCTCTTGTGACATTACATCATGATATATTTATATAAAATTCCATCTTGCTACCATACACTAGAGAGAGACTCATATTGCTGGCCTTGAAGAAGCAAGTGGCCATATTGTGAGGACCATGTGACAGCAAACTCTCAGTGGCCTCTGGAGCCTGAAGGCAGCCTCCAGGCAACTGATAGCAAGAAACTTGCATTTCTACAGCCAGAGTCACAAGAAAATGAATTCTGCCAACAACCTGAGTGAGCTTGGAAGTGGACTCTCCACCAGTTGAGCCTCAGATGAGAACACAGCCCAGCTGAAACCTTGATGGCAGCCTTGTGAGACCTTGAGCAGAAGACTCAGCTAAACTGTGCCTGGATTCCTGACCCACAGAAGCCATGAGATAATAAATGTGTGTTGTTTTAAGCCAGTAAATTTGTGATGATTTCTAATGCAGCAATACATAACTAATATGAGTGGTTAGTTGTATCTGTCTAACTTTACGTGAATGTCGAGAAAGTTGTGAAGAACACCCACAAAGCTCTTAGCAATGGCCTTATATATGGAGCAGGAAAGGGGGTTTATAGATAGTTTACTCTCCCTTTTCACATCTTTGGTTTGTTTCACCAGTTACAAGGTGTATGTATTTAATTTTTTTAATTAAAGGGGAAAAAACCTCATAAAAATTCGTTGCAATAAAAAATCAGGTCCTGTTATAAGTCTTTCACCTGAAGTGATAGAATATGAACTCTGATGAACAATTTTTAAATTGTAGACAACAAATGTCTTGAAATAAGAATAAGATTCTGCATGTTTTAGTTTTCTCCTTATTGCTGCTTAACATAAACAATATTAGGTTTTATCTACTTTCTGAATAAAGCATGATTCCCTCCTGTTCCCATTTGCCGTCACCCCCAAGAGAATGAGAACGAGAGAAAAGACAGGGTCAGGTAGAGAAAGCACGGTCCAGAGTTGAAAAATTTGGAGTAGGCCCATCCGAATGGAGTTGGCTGTGTAGCCTTTCTGTAAGCCGAGTGGTTTTTTTGGAGTCTGTAGTCAGCACCCACTAGATAAGTTAATGTAGATGATGACAGAGGCGAATATTCTCAGTTTAAATCCCCACGTCAGGCTTTGGGGTGAGTCCATCTTGGTGAGGACAGGTCGAGAAGCAACAAGAGACACAGACAAGAATAAGTGTCCAGCTGTCAGCTTGGAACGAGGAGCCCAATTAAGGCTTCTGACCCTGGGCCCCAGGGGAATCGGTGCAGGCAGAGAAAGGAGGGAGGTGGCCATATAGCAGCATCTGTTATCAGTTGCCTCTTGCTCCCTCCCTACATTCCAGACCTGGCACTCCGGACATCCTGAAATGGAGAAGGTTGCTGTTATGGAGTATGTTTGAAACCTTCAAACGATTGACTGCAAGCAGAAATGCCAGGGAGTGAACCCTCAACCCCAGAGTTCACGGGGGCCAACCAGCCTGCAGAGCCCGAGCCCTTGATCCCACCAGAAAGGCAGTTCTCATTAAGCAATGCTGCTGGATTTGGTGCCAAAAACATAAGGCCGCCTGCTCCCCCCTGAGTTCGATTTTTAGGCCCATGAAATACATACAAAAATTTCCAAGTCGATCCATATTTTCTTGGTGGACTTGTTCAGGCAATAATAACATTTGCTGAGTACAATTGTCCTCACGGGTAGCAGCATGGGAAATGTCCCAGGCATGGAGGACAGCCCAGTGAGAAACTCCACAGGCCTCCCGCTCCCCATGAGGAACCATGCCAAAGAGACGCTTCTGGAATAACCTACGAGCGGCACTCTGGGCTCTGTCTGAATGACTTCAGAGAGCTACTGCACAGGCCAGCTCGGCTGACTTTCAAAGGCAGCTCATTCTTCCTGAGGGTTTTGCCCTTAAAATCAGGAAACCCTCAGGGACAGCTCTGACTGGAGGAAAATCAACACAGCTCATGACAGCATCCGAGACAAACGTGAACAGTTTTCCTTAATGCCGTCAGACACAGCTGTCAAAAACATCCCTAAAGTGAAATAGCCAGGCTCCAAGTTACAGAAAAATTCCACTGCAGGGAGATTGAAATCATGACACCTTTACAGCTCTGGAAGGAAATGAGATGAGTGAGTGTTAAAATGCCCTGGTGAATTGGGGGAAAACGAGGAAGTTGTTCGTTCTTGCTAATTATAATCTGGGTGTCAAGGTTTCACCTTCAATTTAGGTAGGATATTATGGACTTTGCTTATGTATTTCGGGTCTAATGACATTGCAAAGTACAATCTTCTACTCTCCTGGACACACAGGACAGGACAGCCAGGATCTGTTGAACATACTTTGTTTTCCTCACCTCACTGGTTCTGTGGACAAAGTCTTTTGATGCCCTGTTTTCACCCTTGCTCAGTCTTTTCCCACACTATCCCTCCTCTAGAGTGGGACTTCTCCACCTCGGCACTGGATGCTGGGGACTGGTTGACTCCTTGTGGTGGGGGCTGTCCTGGCCTTTGCAGGATATTGGGCAGAATCCTTGGGCTTTATGCCCCAGATGCCTGGAGCACCCCCGTCTTGGTATGCCAGCCAAACATGTCTCCAGACACGGCACGTGGCTCTTGTTTGAGAGTTCATCGACTGCCCTAGATGAACGCTTCGATCTTACTATTGATTTGACATTCCTTCTGTCCACAGAATCTTCTCAGGTCACCTTCCTACCAACTTTCTATCCCTTCCTCTCTGCTCCCAGGCCACTGGGTCACTTGTGAGGTGTCTCTGTTGATGACGTAGCCATTGTCCAGATCACTGGTTCAATGTCCTGGGTGTCTCCAGGGTATATCAGCAAGGTCAGAAGAGAGGGAGGCAGGAATGTGGGAAGAATAAACACCCCCAGCTTCTCACTGCATCTGGAGGCTGCCAATAAGCAAATACCTAAGAGATCTGATCTAGTCATATATGAAATTCAGAGAGAGGAATCTTTTGGTATAATTGTTTATAATATTTTTAGATTATTATTAATGCAAAAACAGAGAGATTGAGGTTGTAATGTGTGTTTTAAAAATACCTAAAAGGAGCTTACTTAATTTCTCAAAATATTTCTTTGCACTGCAAAAATGGATTATTTCTGAACTTTCTTGTGGGACAGGAAATGCTGGTGGCCCCACCTTTCAAATTAGACCTTGAGGTGAGACACTGCCTCTGGTCATGACCACCTCTGTCGCACTATTGCTCTGCTGTTGAGAGGAACATTATTAATATCACTTTTAGTATTGCTATGAAGCTCCTCTTCCCAAGGCTAACTTGAAAGAATAGTTATGTGTTTGCTAATGGCTAGAGACATATTCTTCATAGAGTATGAGAGGGGGCTGTTTTCTGAAACAATGTAGTAGCCCCAAAGTAAGCTCTCATGTCTTCTCTTTGTGTCGCCCTCCCTTACACAGTGCAGATGAATCCACAAAGTACTGCCTTCCCCTGAGTGATCCCCCCTAGACATAAGCTCCCTGACAGTAGAGATTGCGCTTAATCATTCCTTTTTCATATCTCTGGTGCCTAATACAGCCCCTAGTTTGTTATATGTCTTCAGGGAATGGTTTCTTAAAAGGGAAGACGGGAAGTAAGGAAAAAGGAAGGGACGGAGGGAGGAAACAAGAAAAGAAAAGAAGGAAGGAAAGGATGGGAAAGACAGAGATAGAAAGAAAGGAGGGAGAGAGGGAAGGAAAAAGAAAAGGAGGATGGCAGGGAGGGAGGGAGGACATCAATGTTACATTAGTATTTTGCACTATTCAGTGGGTTTCCAGCTCTAAAGGATTTATACAACTGATGGATGACTAGCCTAAGCCACTCTCACTTGTCGCCATACAACCCAGAGATTAGTAGCTCTCTGACGTCCAGCATGTCATGTAGAACACAAAGAATCAATATGTTGGCCCAGGTGACCCAAGAGATGAGGTTGGATGAAAGCTGACATCAAGAGAAAATGATCAACAATGACAAGTCAAAAGATGTTCAGCTTTTCAAGTCACACACATTCCCATCCACTTACTATTAGGAAAGAGAACAAAGGTTTCTGTTTTGGAGCCGTAAAAGATAAACCAAATTAGAATAAAAGAACAGTCTTTAAAATCCTCCTATCCATCCCACTGCCTTCAAGAAAAGCCAAAATATTTTCTTTTCCTTTTCTACAGACTTTTGAGGACAACTCTCCATTTCTTAAAAGGTCTTTCTATCACATCAATTTCAAAGTTAGTCTGTTTTCTCCTGTCTAGTAATATACATTTACTGAAGAAAAATTTGAAAAATATCAAAGAGCACAAAGAAAAAAGCAAAGTAAAATAAATGCCCATAGTATTCCAGGAATCATTTAATCAATGAAATTTTTTCTTTCTGAAAAACCTCATTTTGCTACATAATACTATATGAATCATTCTGCCTTTACATCCTGATTCAAGACTGAATTCTTTATTTGCCATTAATGAGAAGTGCTGTATATTTTTGAAGTGTGTTTAAAAGTCTTATTTTAGGACATGGGCCAAAAGGCAAGGCTCTCCACTCATTAACCTGCTCCATAAACTTTAAACCACTGTTTCCTACGGGAGAAAAACATACCTGGGAATAGAGTTACTATTTTAATTCTTTCCTTCTAACTATTTCAAGACTGGTTTATCCCCATTTCATCTGAATGAAAATTACTTGAGAACGTTTCCTCCCTTGTGCAATAAGGGACTTAACAATTTAATTCTGATTAAGAAATCTGATTGCTTCTATCAAAGAACCAGAAGCTAAACAAAAATTAAGAACCAAAAGAAATCTGTCATGATGGCATAGGGAGCCCTGAGGAGGCGCTGTCAGTCCGAGGACCGACGGGTCGGCCCTTCTGACCCGGTTACTCTGAGAGGAATTTCCTCAGCGTCTGCCACAAGAAGGAAGGATCCGTGGCCTTGCGTAGCGTTGATCCAAAATCATCACCCAACCATTTCCCTTCCAATGAGGAAAGGGACTTGTTGGGTTCAGTTTGTATGAATTTCATTTGTTTTTCCACTTTGGGATTATGTTCTTTGGCTGGGAATTGGGGAATTCTACTTCTGCAGGCCTCAGACTGAAAGCTGTCACGTCTCCCACTTCTCGATGCAGAAGCTGGCATGGGGGACACTCAGGAGGTGACGTTCTCAGCTTCCAGGGGACCCGCGGCCAGAGCTTTCTGCTCTGCTCATGGAAGCCTGCTCATGGACCAGGACGGGGGCTGCTTTCTCAGCCCAGGACTGGGTCCATGCCCACATTTTAATGACAAGCTGGAGCCAAGTGCCTTTGCTGACTGGGAAAGCTATGTGCTTGCTTGGGGCTTTTTAGTCATAAAAAGCCTTTGCAGGCATTGTTCCCAGGCTGTTTCCACCTTGGCCTTGGGATTCTGAGCTAAATGGTCCGCATGCTGTGATCAATGGTCGAAACATTCTGCCACCGTATTAGGGCTCTCCAGTGTGGTCTGCTCTGGTGCAGAATCCGTAAAAGATCTGGCCTCTATCGAAGACCTTGTGCCCCCAGAGACTGGTAAGCATATGTAGATATGAATGTCGACAATCAATCATTGACAAACATCTGAAACGTAGTAAAACCTTGTTAATCCACTATTGCTGATCCCAAATAGCATGTAATTCAAAGCAACTGCTGTTCCTGTCCTCCACTGTTCTTTAATGAAAATATTAAATAACTCAAAACTGGCGGTGGCATGTTTATTTTTCCAGGTTCCTGGCACTTCCAATTTTCAAGACATTGCTCTAATTTTATTTTCATGATTAAGTAACAGATATTATTTTCCTATATCCACCAATCAAGTTCTCCCTGAGAAGTTTCATCGTCGTTAGAGCTACAATTGCATTAGCGTTCTGATCAGAAAGCTGAGTCACACATTGTCCAAAGAAATTGTTAACATCAGCTGAAATCTAAGTGTGGATTAGTAACTCTATTTTTAAAGGAATTTTTTCCGATAAAAGGAAATGGTACATGTTTATTGAAGAAAGTTTTGAAAATAAAGAATAGCACAAAGGAAAACAAAAAATGTGCCCATGATCTCACATGCAGAGAAAACACTGATTTATTTACCTCAAGGCTGTGAAGATGTAGATCCAGACAGACAGAGATAAAGAGAGGGAGGGAAGTAGGGAAGGAGGGAGGAAGAGAGAGAGAGAAAGCTACATAATCTGCTTTTTTTACTTATCAAAAAATTGATATCTCCCTTATACTAATTTGGATACAGAGTATAGAATTCAGTCACTGTTGCCAAGATCATAATGAACTCTATTTTCCATGAAACAGAATTCATAATAAATTAGATGCAGTTTACATCCCAGTCACCGAAGTAAAGAGAAACTCATCACAAGATGGTCTCACTGAGGATGTCAAAATAGAAGCTGAGCCCCAAGGACAATTTTATATGCTCGAATGCTACACTGAACAGATTGAGTTAAACCAGTGGTTCCCAACTTGGGGTGATTTTGTCCCCTAGGGGACATTTGCAGTGTCTGGAGACATTTTTGGTTGTCATAACTTGGGGGGAGGGGAAAGTACTGGCATCCAGTGGGCGGAGCCCAGGGCTGCTGCTAAATGCTCTACAGCGCGCAGGACAGCCCCACAACAAAGAATGATCTGACCTCAGATGTCAACAATGCTGAAGTTGAGGAACTTGGAGGTAAACTGACCCCATCCTCACCCACAGAGAATTACAGTCTAAGAGGCCACTGGTATACAGAGAGAACAAGAGACCACAGACTGACTACCTGCCCTAAGAATGACTTTGTGGGTGGATGAATATTCTGACAATGAAGCATAATATTTAAAAGCACTGATGTGAAGACAAAATGATTATAAAATAGATTAGCACCTGGCACATTGTAAATAGCTCAGTAAATGCTCACTGTTATCATCATTAGCTAAACCCAGTAACTTTTGGCAGTTGACTTTCAAGCTGTGATGCACTCTTGAGGTTTCCTCTGGCCAAGAACAAGTCAATAAAGGGCTCTCAGAAAAAATGGAATCATTTCTTTCAGAGTCAGTTGGAGTTCTAAACAAGAGCAATGCATTGTGTGGATGGAAGTCTTTCTGGTGACCAGCATTCTATAATCATTGTATCATCAAATGGTCTAAGAAATTCTTCGAGCTATAGGTTGCTTGCCGGATGCTAAGCACCTTCTAATGGCAAATGCTAAATGAATTTGTGGTAAATGTTGCAAGGATATTCTATTGAACAGTTTTCCAGCCAAGTAAATCTTTGGCTTTAGAATTCTAGACAGCTATCATCTGGCCGTCCTTCCCAGCATTAACTAATCACCAGTGAAAAATACAAATGTCATTCACAAATCATATCAAAGACGGGAACAGCTGGAATCAAATTCAAGAGACTGCATCATTTTATCATCTTGACATTAATCATTCTACATGGATACCACAGGCAATCTGGAGCAAAGAATAATTTATGTTGCAAAATAAATGTTAACCATTTAGGGCTGGGAGACTCTCTCCCTGCTGCCTCCCCCGACCCAAAACACCCTAGAGATTCAAGTCCAAAGACTGCAGGAAAATGTTTTATGAAACATTATTTATAAAATGGCCATGAGGACTGGAAAAAAACCCAATACATACAAGGTTGAGTTGTCTGACAATCTAAGTTATGGGTCAGCAAACTGCAGCCCTCAGGCCAAATCTAGCCCATTGCCTGTTTTTCTAATGTAAAAGCTCAGAATGGCTTTTACATTTTTAAATGGTTGGGGAAAATCTAAAGAATAATATATGGTAACATGTGAAAATTATATGAAATTCAAATTTCAGTTTCCATAAAAAAAGTTTCATTGGAACACAGCCACACCCATTTGCTTACATATTATCTATGGCTATTCTCCTGCTACAAGGGCAGAGTTCAGTAGTTGCAACAGAGATCATATGGCCCACAAATCCTAAAATATTTACTGTCTGGCCTTTTACCGAAAAAAATTTGTCCACCCTGATCTAGGCATCAAAGGATTCAATACTATATTTTTTCCTATGCAATAAACAGACTTTACTGAACATCTGTTGGGCCTTTCCTATATTAACACTGGCCCACATCAGATGGAACTCCAGTATCCTTATGGGCAATTAACGCTCCCCTGTTGGGAGTGATCTTGGTGGAAAAGTAATTCCCAACTCACCTCGCCCACATGCCTGCTACTTTCACCTCAGTGTCCCTCAACCAGCACCTATAACTTCAAGGGAAGCACCTTAGAATGAATCCCTCATGTATTCATTTGACAAATATCTCTGGGGCACTTCCTATTGTTCAGGCACTGTGCTAGGCTCTGCACAAGATAGAGAAAGTCTTAGCATGTACATGTCTATGGCATGTACATATCTATTAATGGTATAGATGATAAACGGCCAAATAAATGGACAATTTCAGATAGTGATAAATATTACAAAGAAAACAAAACTGGATATTTGATGAAGAGGGAGAGAGGTTGGCTAATGTAAATTAGTAGTCAGGAATGGCATCGCTGAGGGGGCCATGTCAAATTTGGGCTGCCCATTGACATGGACCTGGAAATGTCAAGTGGGCAGTTTTGAGCTCAAAGCAGACACTGAGGCTAAAGATAGAAAATTAGAAGTCATAAATATGTAAAGAGACATTTATCCCTGATCACCTAAGGAAAGATAATTGAGGAATGAGGAAAATGTGGTATCTAAGGAAACCAAAGGAAGAAATGATTTAAGAATGAGGAGGTGACTCTGACTAGGGAGAATTCAGGGGAAGGTCTAGAAGGGCTGTGGCAGCACTCGCGTGATGCAGATCGCTGGGTGTTACAGTCCTAATTGCAGATGGCCCTGAGGGAGAGTGGAGAAAAGACGTCCCCTCAGCATACAGTCAAGCAGGACATCTCATTTCCCCCTTCTCCTGGGAAGACAGATGGCCTGAATTGGTTTCAACGCTGATTCATGGGTGGTGGCTAAATATCTGGTTGGATGGTTCCTGGGTGGAAAAAGCGAGAATGGAGGGATTGGTGAGAAGGTTGGGAAACCATAGACCCTGCTGAATGGGCTTAGAACTTTGCATGTCACATTCAAATGCTAACCCGGCTACCCTACTGCAAAGTGTTCAATTTCCCAGAAGCAGTGTGGCAGAAAGTGTAGCTGCCCACCAAAAATTCTTACACCTCTTTCCTTAATATAGAGTTGTCATGAGGAAGTGGCCACTCAGCCAAAAGCAACATTTCTCAGCCTCCCTTACAGTTAGGTATAGTCAGGTAACTGAGATATGGCCAATGGAATGTGAGGAGAAGGGTCATACCCCACTTCTAGGCCTGACCTATAAATCTTCTACATGAGACTCCATACTCGCTTCCCCTTACAGTTGGCTGGAATAAAGGTGAACCCCACTCCCCTGCCACCAGAGCAACCTTGGAAGTTTTGCATTTCAAATGGCAGAGTTTTTGTCACCTTGGGCTCCTGAATGACTGTATGAGGGATAGAGGACTGCCAACCTTTTCTCTTGCCCAGTACTGTTTCATGATGAAGAAATGAACTTTCACTGTAGTTCAGTCAATATACACCATAGGGCCTTTTGTTACAGCAGTTAAGCTACCCAAACTAATACAAACCTGAACCCCAGATGAGATTATATATTCTAGAACCATCTGGTGGGCCACACTCTGCTATGGGCTGTATATATGTGTTTCCCCAAATTTATATGTTGAATACTTAATCCCTAATGTGATGGTATTTGGAGATGTGGCCTTTGGGAGGTAATTAGGTCTTGAAGGTGGAGCCCTCATGATGGGATTAGTGCTCTTATAAGAAGAGACAGGAGAAAGCTTGCTTGTGCTCTCACTGTCTCCCCCTCTGCTTCTCCCCTCTCCCTTTCCCCTCTCTCCTCTTCTTTCTCTCCTCCCCACCTCCCTCTGCCACATGAGAAAACAGCAAGAAAGCAGCATCTGCAAACCAGGAAGAGGGCCCTCACCAGAACCCGACCATGCTGGCACCTGATCTTGGGCTTCCCAGCCTCCAGAACTGTGAAAAATAAACTCCTGTTGTTTAAGCCACCAGTCTATGATGTTCTGTTATAGCAGCCCCAACTGACTGGGACACACCCCTATCTGGCTAGCAAGTTGAAGGTTACAATGTCTCAAGTCACTAGAGCAGCCCATACTCAAAAGGAAAGGATTACACAAGGGCACCAATATCAGGAAGTGAGGTCACTGGGGGCCATATTAGAGACAGCTTGCCAACCACACTAAGTAAGGTAAAGTAGTTGCAATAATGAAATATAAATTCCTCTCTCCTCCTTTTATGATGCAGTGATTGCCTTGACATAGAGCAATCAGCAAAGAGCTACCTTTTTTTCCTAATCCCCCCACTGTGAGAAAAAGAGCTAGTTTGAACAAGCATTACGGTAAGTACTATAAAAGAACAGGGTCCCAGCGAGAGGATGGGACTGCACATATTTCTTGTGCAGATAAGCAAGATCTTCTTCAGATGAAACTTTGAGATTCAATGCTTCTCTCCTGTCCCTAAGCAAAATAGTGTGACTCTAGTCAGAGTCAAGTCACGGTCATTAACTTGAGATATGTTAGTCCATATTTTTCATAATTAAACAATCAAATAATGCGAAATACCTTAATAAAAAGAATGTTCAAATCCTGAGAATCTTCTGCTTTGAGACCAAAAGCAGGAGATCTGGAGCATCTGCACCATTGCTTTGTCCATGACTCCAAAAACAATTAACCTCTTTTAGTTAGCTTTTTTTTAGTTCTTGGTGTTAAGAAAATGCTTAAGTAGGCTAAACCACGAGTGAGAGCTGGAGAACTGAGAAGAGCTTTCTCTCATTTATTCAAAGATGCTCAGAAGCCATTCTGTAATACCAATATTTGTGAGGATCAACTGCGGCGAACGTGGAAGTGAACTGTAAACAGCGAAGTGCTATGCTAACTTTCAAAGTTCCTCAAAAGAAAGCTGGGGAGGAAGGTGATCCATAAACGCACACCCAGCGCCACTCTGATTAAAACGTGGGTGGGTGCACAGAACTCCATCTGCCTCAGCCCCCTTTACTTCCCATACTTCCCACAAGTGAGCATTAAAGATGCTCTGCATAGTGGATTTGAAAACCTGTGGGCTACCCAGCTGGAAGGTACTCTTCATTTATCGGTGTATGTTTAATCTCCAAGGTAAACTTGGTCTCCTTCTTCACCCTGGAGACCCTGGCAGGCCAGTGTTTGTAAGATAATACCTAGAAATTTCATGTATAGAAGGGTATCTTGGAAGAGGTTGGATGTTTTAGAGCTAAGAGTTGGCTCCCTTCTGAGACCCAAAAAGAGTTAGAAGCAGGGACTCCCCTGGTCCTTAACCTCTAAGTGGGCCGAGCTGGAAGAAGAATGAGGTATAAAAAGAAATGTGTTGGGGGTGATCCGGGAAGACACCATTCGAAATCACTTCGGACCCAGTCTTGGAAGCACACGTCTTTAGTTTCTTAAGAGAGACACTTTCAGAACCTAAAAAAGCAAATTAAATTAAAAATTTTAAGAAACTATGGGAGGCTATCCTGTTTGGATTTTTACAATGGTCTGCAGGAGTGGCCTCCACCAATTCGTTCCTTCTTTTTGAATTCACATTGGTGCTCTCAAAATGTATACATTTTTAAATTTCTGAAGACTTCTAATAATCATTGTCTTTTGTTTATGTACCCCACACTTAAATTAAACCATTTGGTCAACAAATTCATGGAATATTTACATACAATGTTTCCTTGTCTGACATACATTTTCTCTGTATTAATGGTGATGACTGCATTTCTTGATAACATCAAATGAAGCATTATTCAATACAAGTACTTTCCCAAAGAAAGAACTTTCATAGCTGAGATTAACTCAAACACTTGCCTGCTATTTTTTTCAGTTAATAATATTGACGTTTTACTATATTAGTTCATTAGAGCATGAAACTTTCTGTCTTATTTTTGAAAAGCTATTTTAGTACTTCATATAAAAGTAACTCTATACTACTGGGACATAGTGAATGCAATGAAACGATCAACCACTCAGTGAGAAAGAAACCATTGCAACCCCCTAATCATTATTTTAAATGGAGCACATTTTCGACCTCTCACCTCATAGAGGCAGTCCATACTTTTCACCACAATAGGTTCCTCACAATACCTCTAATCACAAGAGTGGTGAAAGTAGATCTTTTTTCTTTTTCCTGTTTTGCTTTATTTGAAAAAGCTTGCTCTCCCTCTCTGCAGGTCAGGGTAGATGTGTTAATTTTTCTAAAAGAATACCTATCTAATTGTGGCACATTCTGTTTTTCTAAAGATGACCACAACTCTATTTCCTATCCCACATACTCTTCTTAAAACGTGTCTTAGGGTCTTCTCCCATCAAAAGATGGGAGTCTACGGTCCTTCATCTTAAACCTCAGTGGGCTTGTGACTGCAGTGATTTCCAAGCCTAGTTCTTTTGGAGATGGTCACCCTTGGAACCCAGACACCATACTGTGAGGAAGTCCAAGCAGCCACAGAGAGAAGTCACATGTAGTATTGTGGTCCTAGCCAGAATCAATTGCCAGATGTATGAGTAAGTGAGCCCCCAAATGATTCTAGCCCCAGCTGTGGAGTCACCCCCCAGCCTTTCAATCTTCCCAGCTAAGGCCCTAGACATTACGGCAAAGGGACAATCCATTCCTATGTGCCCTTTCAAAATTCCTGGCCCACAGAGCTATGAACATAACAAAACGGTTATTTTACAGCAGTGAGTTTGGGGTGGTTTGTTAGGCAGCAATAGTAACAGGAACATTGGCTTTCCATTTGGTTGTCAAAGTAGTGACATAGTGGTGTCCTTTCAGTCCTCACATATCTACTGAGTACCCACAATGTCCCAGCCACTGTGCAGGTAAGGTATCACAGATGTAAAAACATAAGAGAAGTGGCTTTTGCATTCCAGGAGTTTACAGTTCAGCCAGGAGAGACTGCTTGTAAACCAGTTAGAGCAAGAATGGGTTTGAAGTGACATAATGAGTTAGCAGGGCCCAGGTAAGCGTTTAAACAGTGGCCTATCCAGAGCACAGCCCCTTCTCTTCCTGTCCCCAGCTCCATGACAAACCACAAGGGGCCTCGGACGCATGAGAGTGGATATCCCATCTTGCACATCCTAGTACTATCTAAACTCTGAATGCTCTGCAAATGGCTACCTCCTGGGAGTATGCACAGCAGCCCAGTCTGTCCCCTGCCCTTGGATAGACAAGGGACATCAGGAAGAATACATGTAGGCTCAGAAGTGAGCTTAGGACATTTGGTCTCAAGTACAATGGGCATAGTCTAGAAGGGGCTCCACATTCACTTAGCCCAACAGAACCCTGGGCTTTGGGAGAAATAAGGACAGAGGACCCTTAGAGCTTGAGGCCCAGGACTAAGGCTGGTCTCCTGGATCTAGGAGAGACACACTAGAGGCACAAAGCAAAAGGGTCATTCTCACTTAGCCCTTAGAAAAGGCATCAAGGACTAGATGACACTTGTACTACATCTTGAAAGATGTTTGTATGGAAGTATGATTGCTGGTGTGGATGCAGATTTTTGGTATTGGAATTATTCAGGTTAACTGGTAGACACACAACCAGGTGGTTGACTAAATATTTCCCTTTTACATGGGCTTTTGTACAATGTAGCAGTCACAACTGCAAACACATATATGGTTGACATGAGGAGCCCGACTTGGTAATTGTGAAGCTGAGGTCTCCTCTGTGCCCCCACTACCATCAGGATATGCAATTTTATGAAGGCCAATTAACCTCTCTGAGTTTAGAAAAAGGGCTTTTCACGTGCCTGTCACCAAGGTAGTGTACATTGTACCCGATAGGTAAGTTTTTATCCCTCATGCCCCTCCCAACTTCCCCCCTTCTTAGTTTAAACAAAACATCCATCATCATTAGTTACAGTACAGGTCACTATGATTCTGTGCTTATTGAGTTAAACATAAAAGATAAATATAAAAGAGTAACATGAAAAGAAAACATTTTTCTAAAAATAAAAAGCTATTTTTATTTCTCAGATTACTCACTTCTCTTCAGAATATCTTTCTTGCTAAATCCTTTTCCATCTCCACAATAAGAACAATTGAGACTGTAAGCATTATATATTTTTAAAAAATGAAAAATATTTATGTGCAAGATACAGTCACAGACCTCAAAAAGATCACAACCTAATAGAAGAAATAAAATAAGAATGAAAATTACTGTAATACAAGACAGAGCAAGACATGCAAACATAGAGGTCCCACTTCTCAAGATGGGAAGAGCCCTTAAAATCCATCTGTCCAATCCCTTCCCTATGCTTGGATTGCTTTATTACACCCCTGAAAGGGGGAGCTGTCAATTCTTTCCAGATGTACTGTCTTCCAGGGACCCTGTTCGGTCAGGAAAACACGGTTCTTGGCAGAGAAACCAAGCACTAGTGGGCAAGTACACAGTGCTAATGTTGCAGGAGAAGCGGGGGCCAGGACACCTGTAACAGAGGTGTTGCATTGTGTTAATAGCCCATCCCTGGCATGCAGGACCTGGGGCAAGGAAAGTAAGACCAGTTCCAGATCCCATCACTGGCAGACTTGAGATTAAAGAGACAGTCTTGGTCCTGCTAAGGACTGATCCAGAAATTTCTCAGGAAAGAACATAGAGTGGCAGCCTCATGAACAGGCTGGGGAAGGAAAGCAGGGCTGATACCAGGTGACAATGACTTGTTATTCCTGCCAGTTTAGGGCCAATAAGTTTAGTGGATTCTTGAAAGTCCTTATGTGGCTGCTTTTGGCAGGACTAGGAGTTTGCATACAGAAAGTTCCTATTTAGTGTGGCACTTAAAATCTCCAAAATCAGGCCGGGCGCGGTGGCTCACGCCTGTAATCCTAGCACTCTGGGAGGCCGAGGAGGGCAGATCGTTCTGAGCTCAGGAGTTCGAGACCAGCCTGAGCAAGAGCGAGACCCCGACTCTACCAAAAAATGGAAAGAAATTAATTGGACAGCTAAAAATATATGTAGAAAAAATTAGCCGGGCATGGTGGTGTGTGCCTGTGGTCCCAGCTACTTGGGAGGCTGAGACAGGAGGATTGTTTGAGCCCAGGAGTTTGAGGTTGCTGTGAGCTAGGCTGATGCCACGGCACTCACTCTAGCCAGGGCAACAGAGTGAGACTCTGTCTCAAAAAAAAAAAAAAAATCTCCAAAATCAGAAACAAATTATTTGAGTATAATTTAAACTATGCAGAGACAGGAAGCAATCATATTTCACAGCACTTAAGGTTAATATTTGCCTGCCAATAGCACATTCTACCCTCTCCATTCTCAATTTTATAGTGCTGTTTGTGTGATTTTGAGCTGGTTATTTAATTTCTGTGCTTTAGTCTTCTCTCATCTTAAAAAAAATTGGGAGAAGCAATTGTTTTCTACCTCTGTGGCCAGCTGTTGTCTTTGTTGCCCACACTTCAGCTACCCTTCTCCAGTGCCTGTACTTCAAAGTTCCATGGAGCACTGTATTAGTGATCTAGTGCTATGTGGCAAACTACCACAAACTTGGCAGCATAAAACAACATGTATTTATTGTGGCACAATTTCTTTGAGGCAGGAGGCTGAGCACAGCTTATCTGGATCCACTGCTTCATTGTCTGTCATAAGCCTGCAATCAAGTGGCTGGCCGAAGCTGAGGTCTCATCTGAAGTCTTGACTGGGGAATGATCTGCTTCTAAGATCATCTAGATGGCTATTCCCAGGATTCAGTTCCTTGAGAGTGGTTGGACTGGGATTTTCCATTCCTCAATGGCTATTGGCTGAAGGCTACCCTCAGTTCCTGGCCACGTGGGCCTTTCCAACATGGCAGCTTGCTTTATCAAAGTGTGCCAGCCAAGAAGGCAATAGAGTCTGCCAGCAAGATGAAGTCAGTATCGTATATGACCTAATCACAGAAGTGATATCCCATCATCTTTGCTGTATTCTGTTAAATAGAAGTGAGTCACTAGACCCATCCCACACTCAAGGGGAGGGAATTACACAAAGGCAGAAATACCAGGAGGCATGGATTATTAGGGGCCATCTTGGAAACTGTCTACTACAGGGACCACCCCCCTTCACTCTTGGCCCATAAGCTTTGGGTGGGACTGACTCCCCTGATTCAGGAGTGGGGCATGTGATTAAGCCTCAGCCAATCAGAACACCACATTCCTCAGGCTTTGTGATTGGTGATTAGTTCCAAAATAGGCACATCACCCATTCAACATGAATAAGATTCTGAAAAGGCATCTCTTACTCTTCCCCACGGGCTTGAACCTAAGAGGGTGCAAAGTCTAAACCCTGCAGCCCCTATCTTGCTATCACATGAAGTTTGAGGTGGATCCACCACAAAGTAGATAAAGCCAAGAGACAGCAAGTGAGAAAAGGAGGAGGCAAAAGAGATTGCTAGAGAGCTAAATAATTCAATATGGCTGGAAACATTCATCTCATGTTGATGAGGCCAAAGGATTTAGCTACAAATGTTCACCTTTCCATCCCCAGCCCTTCTAAAAGCTGAACTGAACACAAAAGGTCTCTTATTTTTTGATGAAAAAAGGCACCAAATCTCCTGTTAAACAAATAAAAAAGCAATGTACATTACTTGGCCAAAGTAGATACAGCCTAAGATATTTTAATTTCTAAAAATAAAGTTACATACAATCCTCTGAGGTGTTTGCCGGTTGATACTTAGAACTGAGGATTTAAAAATGATCAGTATCCATGAAAAGCAATCTCTCCCCCTTTTTTCTTAAAATGCTTTTTTGAACAAAAGTGTTTCATAGACTGAACTCTCTAATGAGGGAATATTTATATGACATACTAAAGCAGATGTGAGTCTCATTTTATGAAATCTAAACCCAGATGGTCTTTTCTTTCCATTGTCTTATGTAATTTATATGAAAGCAGAACATGAAAAAAATTCAAATGTAATTTCTTTTCCACCATTTATGCTTAATGGCCCTGTAATCACTTTCATGGCCTCAGTTTCTCTGCTGAGTCTCCAGAGGGTCTGTGGATTAGTTCATGTCACAGAGGTGCTTTATAGCAATTGGAAATGCCCAGCAAGAGTGGAAATGTCTGTTATCATGAAACATGCATTTCCAATTTAGGTTATTCCACCATGTGTCCTCCGTAGAGTCCAAAATACTCTTCTAATTTGAATCAGCCCAGAGGGTATAAGCTAAAAGAAAGACTCTTAGATGGAAAAAAATAAAATAAAAAAAGACTGACCCTGAGCTCAACTTCTTTAAATGAGTTTTTTGGGGGAACATTCTATTTTGTTTGGTCATCCATGGGAAAATGGAAAAGAGGATTGAGGGATGAAAGAGAGAAGAATACAAAAGGGCTCTGAGAGGTGTCTAGGAATTTCTTTTTGCTTGAGGATTCCTGGAATATGACAGAGAGAGGGTTTAATTTTTCCACTTGGCTTAGTGACAGTTCTTGCCACCTTCCCAGACATTACCTTGACAACCAATTCATGCTACGTTCTTGAGAATTCGTTAGCAGGCTCAGAACAGAATAACAACACCCATTTAGTTATCCTCTATTTAAAATTGTATTTGTAAATGTTGGCTTCAAACACTCTAAAGGGCATTTGGAGTTCCATGGATTGCATTAAATTGTACTGTGTAATGTAGTATATTTGCCAGCACCTCATAAATTGTACAGTATTCATAGGTTCACAGTGTAGAGATACCTGGGATTCTCTTTGAAATTAAAAATGATTTTCTACTCATTTGTCCTTGAACGCAATTCCCTACATTCCCAAGCATGGCTGAGTGATTGAGTGAGCAAGTAAGTACTGAATTCAGGATTGATTTTTTCTACCAAATAGTGACCAGATACCTGGAGCGCTTCGAAGGGGAGAGAATCAGTGATTTGGGGTCCTAAACAACCAGAGGTAAGTGCAGATAGGGAGGTCTGAGCAGCCAAAGGAAAATTAATATCAGGGCCCTGGGCACCAGGGGTCTGGAAATTTCCACAAGCCAAGTAGAGCTGGCATTTGGATGTTTTCCTGAGCATAAAATTCTCAGAGCATTTAACTCAAGGCACTTAAACTGCTTTGTATTTTCTCCTTTGTGCTTCTAAAATTAAATGCAAAAAAAAAAAAAAAAAAGGCTTCTCCACATTTGCAAGCAACAGCTAAGAGGCAACAAGAGAGTTAAAAAAATTTTACACACCATTAAACTTCGAGTCCCTCATAGCACTGTGAGCCTTTATGACAGACGCTAAAAATATGTGCAGCCCAAATAGTGCTGGAGGATTGGGTCAAGTCCTCCATCATTTTGCTATTTTTTAAGTTTATTTTTTCAGGAGATGGGCCTTGAAATGTCCTGTATTTCCCCTTCACCAAGTCTATCCTTCCGATAGCACCTTGATTCCCCTGACAGCGTCCTGTCAGCAAATATAAGTCAGTAGAAGCCATTTCTATCCAGCAAGTCTTGTGACTCCATCCTGATCTGAGCGCCAGCAGGGCTGCGTTCATTTGCCCTGACTTAGAGACATTCCCATTGGACTTGACTGTGAACTTGTAGTCCCAAGGAAAATTTATGTGGATAAGAACTACAAAATCAAAACTGTTGAATATTCCCAATGTGTGATTGCTTTTCCTACAGGCTCACAATGGAATGGTCCCAGGTCTCTGGGGAACCACGAAAATAAATGCAAAGCACACAGTGTGTAGGAGGTCACTGGGTAGACTCTTGTGCTTTATAAAACTTGGTGAATTAGAAGCAAAATCTTCATGCCCTTGGTGAACTGTCCATCCAACAGATCAGAAGTCCTTCCCAATTGCGATTTAACCATACACAACCAATATACCACTTTTTATATTTATTTAGCTGCCACCGCACACTGCAGTTTCTGCATGAATGTCCTCATGTGACCACAGCAACTGCTACACCCACCGGCCCACCATTAGAAGAAACTTACCTCTTCTTCCAACCTAAGAAGAAACGAGGACATTTGGCAGTTGGATGATTTATATCTCATGGGCAGCTTTACATATTTCTAGAGTTATATCAGGGACTAAAACCACACAGTAAATACCTCCAGATTCAGAGAACGCTTAATTTTTTTAAAACACAAACCCTCAAATCTAAGAAACGTTTCGGTCATTTTCATAAAACACAATTGATTTTAATAACCGAATTACCCCAAAGAGAGTCTTAATGAGTACCACAGCTCCCCCTAAATGGAAAGAGTATCATTCTGAATTTTAAGATCTTATGAGCATAAAGGTACATTATTTAATCATTTTTCATGTTAATCATCATCTTTGTATATTTCAGCGGCCTGCCATTTCCATAGCAAATGCATTTTAGTAGTGAAACCATATTTTCCCCATTAGAAATTTTGTTTTAAACAAAGCCTCACCCATAAAAGAAAAGATAAGCATCTAATTGGAGAACCCTGGGAGTTTCAAGTTAGAATTTTTATCATGCGGCTTATTGCCTTCTTTGGCTGAAAATGTCTGGATGTCTGCACACAAAAGCAGACTGCTCTCTGCTTGTCATGTTTTTAACTTTAATCTCTGCTATAAAAAAATGCATTGCTGGCCCTTGAAAAGCTTCCATTGTCAAAAGGGAATATAATAACCTTTCCTGCTTGGAGGCCAGGTGTCCTGCAGTAACAAACCATGGTGACAGAGCGGTGTGTTGTCTCTGTGGCTATGCCTTCGTGATATCGCTGGGTTGCAGTCAAGATGCTAACAACCTTGGGTTAGAGAACGGCTGGGCCAACCACACCATCTCACACAATCGATCTGGGCTGTGGGGGAAACTGCTGGGATACTTGGGAAACAGAATAAGCTTGATCTCTCATGTGGGAAAATCCATAGTGTTTAATAGCTTCATAACGTGGCATGCTTTTGTCTCTCTATATAAAGTCCCCAGTAAATTCTTACATTACCACTGTTATAAAATGCAGCAACGGAAACGTTGAGCTGTGCTATTTGATCCCCAGTGGCAAAGGTTAGGAAGAACCAAAATTCATAATGACTTCCAAGAAAATACTATTAGAGTGTAATTTAAGGAGGCTTTGCGGCCATAATGTTCCGCGTGGTGCAGAACGTGCTTTCGTGACATACACACCCCCACCAAAATGGTAATGCTTCATAAGGAAAATTGACAAGAATAAAAAAGATGAAAGGTCAGTAGGGAAATGAAGAGTATAATCATTTGTGCCAATTGGCTCCACTGCACAAGTTCAAGAAAGGAGACCACATGTTGTTAGATATGGTTCTATGATAAAGTGGAAGGTATTATTCTCCATTCTGAAAGGACACTGCTTTTTGTGTAACTGTTATCTCAGTGTGTACTTTGCAGCCTGTGATTTGAGGCTGCGACAAGCATTTCCATTTAATCAAATGGCTATTGCTCACACACAGTAGACATTTATCTTGATAGAGAGCTCTAGCAGTCACTCGCACTTCTATGAAAGTGGCAATCTGTACGTTCCCCAGGTGCAGTCTCAGTCCATGGGCGTGTATCAATTTCACTGTGTAGTGAAGATTATCCATGAGGAGTGAGTGAGCACAAACTCTCACAGGGACAGCATGATCAAACTAATAGGAAAATTTTCTGCCACCTAGTCATTTGGGCAGTGGGGTGTTATGGTTATTTTACTACCCAGCTTGATATAGGATTAGCCTAAATGCATCCATTTTCTGCTAAATAAAATACTATATTTAATATTGAATAAAAATATTAAATTTCATAAATTTAACAAACTTATTTGATAGTCTAGAAGAGAGATTGACAAATGTCTGTAAAGGACTATAGAGTAAATATTTTGGGTTTCTCTGTCTCAACCACTCAAGTTGGCTATTATACCATAAAAGCCACCTCAGATATACATAATCGAATGGTGTGGGTATGTTCCGATAAACTTTATTTACGCAAACAGGCCTCAAGCTGAATCCACCTGAGTTGGCCATGGTTTGTCAATGCAGACTAGTTACATTTCAAGGGCTTAACAGCCACAAGGGCTAGTGGTTACTGTTCTGGACAGTGCAAATTAAGAAGCTTTGCCACAATTGTGAACGGTTCCCTAATATGAAGATTTTGTCCTCTGCTATTGCTGATTGATGAAGTCAGAATTACTGGTGCCAAGTGCTGAGTGGGATCTTTCCCCAGAACTGGAAGACTCACTTCAGGGAAACGCATGAGGTTCTCATAGCCTAAGCTCAGAGGGCCACCAACTGCCAGCAGCTGCCTGTTCCCCTGAGGGACACACTAAGAGGGCCTCTGTAACCAGAATGGGCATAACAACCCCTACCCCAGAAGATGTCAAAGAGGCCATTATGAGGAATGCAGGTTTAAAGACAAGATACTCTTCCTCCTCCAGGAAGGGGTGGGGACTCTAGACAAGATTCCTTCTCAAAGCCAAGGGGAAGTGCTCCCTGCAAAATCTTGCACAACTACCTGCAAGAGGAGATCTGAACGTTCTATTTCCCAGTGGAATACTTTCTTAGCTACTAGACCTTCAGCCCTGCCCCAAGGTAATAGGAATGCAAAGAGGACCCTGGGAAGAAGTGAAATATTGGGATGGACAGAGAGAGCAGAGGCAGCTCCTGATGGGTTTGGAAGATGGATCCCACATTAGGGTTGCTGGTTTACCCAGAGCAAAGGGCAAAGAGGCAGGCCCATCAGAGGGACTGATGCCTGCGGAGCTGCAGGCTGGAGTCAAAAAGTGCTTGCAAGTAGCTCCCTGCAGGGATCACTAGAGCTACAACCTTAACCTCGGGCTGTGGGGAAGGAAAGCTGTAAACGGACTTGGACAGTGCTGCCTTAAAGTACACACAACTGTGTCTTCTCAGCCAACATGAGACTGCTATAATAATAACTGCAAGTGATGAAAGTCATGAAATAAGATCGAATTGAATATTTGGAGAGCCCACTGTCTAGGGGAATGCAGCACACTGGTTAGCAGTTATTACAAAGAGTAAGATCATTTGATCTGTGTCCTATGAGATGAGACTCCTCCAATAACATGGTCTCCATCAGTAGGGACTTTCACTCAATGGATACGGGAAATTGGAGGTCTGCTATAATTGTAAAGGCTTGAGAAACCAAAACCGTTATGGAGAAACTTTTCCATAGAAGCGAAAGCTGTGGCATTAAAAACTAGACAATTTGAGATTGCATTACTGGTGAGAAAGAGAAAAACAGCCGCCGACATCCTGGAGCCTGTGGGCCTTCACAGCGGGGCCTGGATGTTCTCCTGTTGAACGGGAACAACTTCACCAAGCATCAACATCAAACTCTGTGACCATGACAGAGCAAAACAAAAACAAGGCTCCTCCATAATCACTTCTGAACACAGACAAAACATGAACATTGTTCAAGCCACAAAATACAAAATATCTCCCTATCCTGGCTAGTAGAACTGACTGCTGCTTCTTTACCAATTATGGCTTTAGCCTTGTTCTGGTCTTCCCTCTTCCTAGATAGAATTTATTGAGATACCCAATCATAAAATTACCCCTGCTTCTTGAAATAATGTGATTCAGAGCAAACTCCCTTACACCCTCCCCAAAGTCAGCTAACATTAGTTCAAATCTTAAAATAAGTGTGTCAGGGGTCCCCAAACCCACTCCCAAGTTTGGTGATTTACTAGGAAGACTCTCAGGATTCAGCATATTGTCACATTCACAGCTGAGACTTATTACAGTGAAAGGATACAAAGCAAAGTCAGCAGAGGGAAAAGGTGCATGGGGTGAAATTTGGAGGAAACCAGGCACAAGCTTCCAGTGGAGTCACACAAGATGTGCTTAATTCCTCCAGCACTGAGTTATGACAGTGTGAAATATTGCCATCAGGAAAGTTCATTAGAGACTCAGTGCCCAGTGTTTTATTGGGGGCTGGTTACATAAACATTCTCTGCCTAGCACACACCAAAATCCCAGACTCCCAGAAGGAAAGCAGGTGTTAGGCATAAGACCACATTGTGCAGATAGTTTAGGTACAGTGAGCCACTCTTATCAGGTAGGGAATGGTGGGGACATTCCCCAAATCTAAGTCCCCAGACACACGCCAAGGGCTAACCTTGCAGGCAGGACTTCGGAAGGATAGGAGTCTCAGGTCTGCTATGTTAGCTCCTTTCTGCACAGTGTTTTCCAGCACCCTCTTCCCCAGATGCCCCCCTGTACCCCAGAGCTGTGTTCTTCCTAGCTGCAATGAGTAAGAAACCCAACTTATTCATCTACAGATAGGCTCTTAGGGGCCTTTGGCTGGAGGACATTGACACTGTCCAGAGTCAATCCGCAAGGATCTGCACCAAGGCAACCCTGAAAGCAGTTCTAACTTGTCCAGTGACACCCCTAGAGCCCCTCTGGGAGAGGGACAGCAAACTTGACCAGTCAGCAAGACTGTGGAGAGCAGGTCACATGACGTCGGGCACTAAAGCAAGACGAGCCATGAGCCCCCGCTGCGGCTGTGAATATGCCCCACCAGCTGTCACTCAACCAACACACGCACGCACACACACACCCCACACACATTGAGCACCTACTGTGGATAGGACTCTGCAAAGGCTGGGGTGGGATTTGGTGGGTGTCTTAGGCTTTTTCCCTGCAGTGGGAGGAATAAGGCATCAGTATACAGAAAGATAAATAACATAAGATTTAAACGCTCACAACATGGCAATGACTCAATTATTGCTAACTGAGTAGAGGAATAGGGAAGCTGGGTAAGCAGTGTCCAAGGAGCTGTAAGCCTGGCATCTAGCATCTGCCTTGACCCTCATAGCTACTTCCTGAAGTTGACATTATGTCCACTGCATCCTGGCTAACCAGGTGCCCAGAAGGAGAAATCGCTTGCCCTAAGTCACACAGTAGGTGATAGAACTGGAATTTGATTCCAGAGTCAACTGGGTGGGAATTTTTACCAGCTCTTGTGTTGAGCGCCACATCATAGAGGAAGTGGGTCACGAGAGCAGAGGCATGATGGGAGAGAAAGCCAGGGATTTGTGAAAGAATGTCCCAGGCAACTGAAACCCAACTCAGGGAACCTTTGGAAGTTGAAAGTGCTGCTGATAGACTCAGTGGGAAGGCTGTAGAAATAGGCCCCTGAACCAGGGGGTTAGGTAGTGGGGAACATGCTGAGAGCAAAGCCTGGCGTTTCCACCCAACCCGTCTGATTTCCTCTAACCCTCTCTGTGTGCTCACCCCCTTGTCAGGGAAGGCCCCTCAGCTCAGGCAGCACATAACAGTGCTGAGGGCTCAGAGGGCGATGGAGCTAGCCCAGTGGAGCGCAGCCACGGCCCTCGCGGGCGTCACAAACTAACAGGGGAGCACTAATCGTGTAAGAACAATAACAACGGCAGTAGTCATGTAGCAGTGCTCATAAAATGCTCATGGAAGTAATAAGAAAGGAGCAATTAGTCCCACAAGAGGGGCGCAGGAGCACTTTATGGAAGGATCTACATTGCCTGAGAAATGCTCTACTTCCTCACCTTTTGGGGGCTCAATTCCCAAACCAGATTGGAAGCTATTCCAGCATAGGGAGTGTAATTTTAATCACTTCACAGAAAGGAACCCCTAGCACGGTGTGAGACGGCATGCTGGTGCCCAGGGCAGACATCTTGCGTTTGATTAAAGCCCTCTTTCCTGAAGGTGTGTCTCAGCGTCCTGCCGAATACAGTAATGGAAGTTAACTGTAGTTGACACAGACATAAAATTTGTTCTTCATTGTTAGCTTAGGCACATTACAGAAAAAATAAAAGGTTGCTGCTTTGAATCACTGGCATTTCATACATTTTACTTAAGTTTAATAAAACACAAAACATCTCTCTTCAAGTTAACTATTTTCATTGGCAATAGTAATGGCCTTCAGTAGTTTAACTGAATTTGGAGGAATTGTTTGATCTATACCAAAAAAAAAAAAAAAAAACTAGGAACTTTGGAATGTAGCCTGTAAGATGATTTAATTAGTACACTTTAATCCTTTAAATCATCATGTCCTTGTTTTAAATTCTTTAACTTGGAGTTTGTATTAAAAGTTCCTTTTGGGAACCAGATACTTTGTGCTGTTTCATGGAGTATTACTTTTACTGTTGTGAAAGTTAAAGACCTTGCAATGAAGTTGGTAAGAAGTGTAATTCACAACCGACGGAGTTAGCCTCTCCCAAGTAGAACGGAGGTCAGGATCACTTCGCGGGCTTTGGCATGATACATAGGTCCCCAGGAAATTCTGATTCCTCTCCTTTCAATGAAGTTCCCTGCCAGAGTAAATTCCTAATGCTCTGGGGAGGGGTAGTGTGGATATTCCCCAAAGAAAGGTGGAGATTTCTGTTTTAGGGAGACAGGCCAGCTTGCAGCTGAGATGTAGTCTTCAGGTGTGCACACCTTGTTGGCGTGCCTTCCCCGAAGGACAGGTCTTAGCCTTTCTGGAAGCAGGATGTCTGATGGATGGTAAGAACCTCATCTTATTCCAACTGTACTATGACATGAAGGCAAAATCCTCACAATCTTAACAGACGATCTCCACATAGCCCATCCCTTCTCCGTTCTGGTAACGTTGCCCCAGTTCTGCCTCCATAAATAAAATCTCCGTTTATTTTCATTTTCTTGACGAGAGTTGGGGAAATTCCTAGCATATCAGCAGCCCATTTACAAGCCATCTCTGGCTTCACCAATCTTCTCCTTTTCTGATTTTTATCAGCTTTGCTTTCAGAAATTTCCATTTCTTCATTTTGTCCTGAATGCAGGATGAACCCATTCCTGTCCTGGCGCTTCTTTGCATCGAGTATAACAGCTGGTCCCAACAGCCAATTCTTGTAGAGTAAACAGGACTGCCCATCTGTGTCTCTCAGTTACTGACAAGTAATAATACTAGTTACCCTTTACATGCAAAATACATTATTTCCTACTGTTCTAAATACTTCAAAAACCACCTCGTATTATCAAGACTAATCCCATATGCATGAGTTCAGCATTAGATCCTAAATTTTTGTATATTTTGTGCTTTGCTTTTTAGCTTTTGTTTTTTACATCCTATTTCTATGCGATTATTGAGTGTGGCCATCAGAGCTAATCAGTCCACCTGTCTTAGTCTAGCTCTAACTTTTTCTGGAAATATTTGGCTTACTTGCAGTTACCTATATCTAGTCTTCTCTATAAGAGACAGGGAAAAAAGATATAAATGATACTATATAAATAGGCACATGCTTAATAGAAGTATAGAGCACCCTTTTAAATCAATACTCCTTTGTGTAATAGAACAAAATAAATGCAATAAAATTAATATAGAATGAAACATTTCCTATTGTTATCCTTCTTATTTTTTATTATGACTCCCTTTTGCATGCTTTATATTGATTGTTCTCACTTTTAGTATTCATCATAGACTCACAGCCTTCCATAGACTTACCTTTCTAGTAAAAACAAATGTTTCATACCCATCTTGTTTTTCCCTCCAGCAAGATATAAAATCCAATACTCACAAAAAATGTTCTTTTAATGGACAATAGAATTAGAAGCCCAAATCTGGGCATTTGGGGTGCATATTAAAGACTTCTATTTGAGTGCCAGCAGTTGGCTTCCAGGTCACTTTAGTGACAGAACTGGAAACTTTTTCTATTTAAGGTCATATAATAAGGTCATATTTAAGGTCTATTTAAGGTCATATTTAAGGTCATAAGGACTTCATATGATTATTACCTTTTTAATATTAAGACTAATAAATCCCTTTAAAATGTCTGTTTGCATTTAAATTTTTAGTATTCATTGTGCTTTGCTTTTTAGGTTGCATTAGACAATGCAAATTTGCATTATCTGTACAACATAACAACTTAAACTTTTAACTCCTTTCTCAAGCTGTAATCGTATCCTTTCTCTCTAGAATTTTCCAAGTGTTTTTTGACCACTATTTTGTAATCAGTCTTTTGACCTGTATGTGTTTATTGTGAATTATAATATCTACTTCACTGGGTTGTTTGAAGGACTCAGTGAGATTATGTAAGTGAAACACTTTTGGTAAATTACATATTTTATACTGAGTATAAAACTAGTCACATGACTTTCACAAAAGTAAAACTGGAAAAAAAAGACATATTCCAGTTGAAGTGAAATAGCTTTTTATCTATTCATAGCTAGTCCTATATGTAATCACTTTTCTCACTGTTTATATGCATGTATCAAACCTTAGACATTAATACATAATGAGAAATGAAACCTGGACTGTTCAAGTATACTTCAATTGCACATTTTTTTAAACAAAGCAAGCTCTGTGTCTTTGTGACAGATGGACAAAATGAACTCTAAAGACATTTTCAGTCTTAACCTTCTGGGATTTGGGGGTTGTAAATTTGCATTGTAGATGTTCTAAGAGGTAAATATTTCTATACTTGAAAAATATATTTTCATGAGAAGAACACAGGAAAGTGAAGAGCAAAAGGTAGAAGTCAGCCAGGTGTGGTGGTATGCACCTGTAGTCCCAGCTACTCAGGAGGCTGAGGTGGGAGGATCGCTTGAGCCCAGGAGTTTGAGGCTACAGTGAGCTATGATCACGCCACTGCACTCCAGCCTGGGTGACACAGTGAGATACTGTCTCTATAAAACAAAAAAAGGTAGAAGTCTAGGAAATCCAGGGTACTTCTTAGAACTAAGAATGGAGAGACCTCCTCTAGGCACACAGCTAACGAGATGACACATCAAAGCTTCCTTTATCCTGGATTTTATTTGAGGATATTTTTAACTCTATATTTTAAAAAGACGTGGAATCAATGTAATACACCACATTAAAATAATGAAGAAAAACTACAGAATTATCTCAAGTGATGCATAAAAAAGCATTTGACAAAATTTAGCATACTTTTATTATAAAAATGCTCAGCAAATTAGGAAGAGAAGAAAATTATTTAAACATAACAAAAGCTATATATGAAAAACCCATAGCTAATATCATAATCAATGGTGAAAGACTGAAAACTTTCCTTCTAAGATCAGAAACAAGCAAGGATGTCAGCTTTTGCCATTTCCATTTAACATAGTACTGGAAGTCCTAGTCAGAGGAATTAGGCAAGGTAAAAAAAAAATAAAAGGCACCCAAATTGGAAAGTAAGAAGTAAAATTATCTCTGTTCACAGATGATATTATCTTATATGTAGAAAACCTTAAAGATTCCACAAAAATCACTGTTAGAACTAACAAACAAGTTCAGCAAAGTTGCTCAATACAAAACCAGCACACGAAAAACAGTTGTGTTTCCATGCACTAACAAGGAACAATCCAGGCCAGGTGCAGTGGCTCATGCCTGTAATCGTAGCACTCTGGGAGGCCGAGGTGGGAGTATTGCTTGAGCTCAGGAGTTCGAGACCAGCCTGAGCAAGAGTGAGACCCCCGTCTCTACAAAAAATAGAAAAATTAGCTGGGCGTCGTGGTGCACTCCTGTAATACCAGCTACTTGGGAGGCTGAGGCAGGAGGATTGCTTGAGCCCAGGAGTTTGAGGTTGCTGTGAGCTATAATGATGCCAGGGCACTCTACTCAGGGCAACAGAGTGAAACACTGTCTAAAAAAAAAAAAAAATAATGAACAATCCAAAAAGAAAATTAAGAAAACAATTTTATTTACAGTAGCACCAAAAAGAACAAAATACTTAGGAATAAACTTAACCAAAGAGGTAAAAGATTTATGCACTAAAAACTGTAAAGCATTGCTGAAACAAATTAAAGAGGCCACAAATACAAGGAAAGACATCCATGTTTATGGATTGGAAGACTTAATATTGTTAAGATTTTTGTACTACCCAAAATGATTCCACATAATCAATGCAAATCCTATCAAAATCCCAACAATGTTTTTTTGCAGAAATATTAATAGAAAAAATCATCCTAAAATAAATATGGAATCCCAAGGATTCCTGAATAGTCAAAACAATCTTGAAAAAGAGCAAAGCTGGAGGTCTCACATTTTCTGATTTCAAAACTTATTACAAAACTACAGTAATCAAAACAGTGTGGTACTGGCATAAAGGTAGACATATAGACCAATGGAAAAGAATAGAGATCCCAGAAATAAAACAAATGCTTTAAATAAACTCAATAAAGAAATAAACTCAATGGAATATTATTCAGCCTTAAAAAGAAAGGAAATTCTGACACACGCTACAACACAGATGAACCTTGAAGACATAATGCTAAATGAAACAAGTCAATCACAAAAGGACAAATATTGTATGATTCCACTTACATGAGTTACTAAGAGTCATTAAATCCATAGACACAAAGTAGAATGGTGGTTTTCAGGGGTTGGGGGGAAGGGAAAATGGAAAGTTATTATTGAATAATAACAGAGTTTCAGTTTGAAAAGATGAGAAAAGTTCATATTGCACAAAAATATGAATATACTTAAGGCCACTGAACTATATACTTAAAATTTGTTAAAATGGCAAATTTTATGTTATGTACATTTTACCACAATAAAAATGGAATTTAAAAATTCTACATTTTGAGATGCTTTTGAAATATTAACTGGTCTGTGAAACTATTAAATATAATGTCCTTATTTCACATACATCTTAACCAAATGCAGAAATCTATACAAGAGGCCAAATTCATTCTGGATAAATTTGGAGAACCATTTGATCAGGATTTCTTAAGCTGGGGTTTAGGAAGGTCTTGAAATTCCTGCAATTTGATGCACATTTTAAGTGTGTACATCTGATTTTTTTTCTGGAGTCCACGGTTTAACTCAGATTTTCAAAGGATTAGAACACCATAAACACTTAAAGATGCCTGAAAGCACTGGGACCTTTAGCTTTGACTAAAATGTAACCACCAAGCTGACAGCAGAGCTGATATAGAGATGAGGAATCAGGTGAGGAAGAGAAGACAAAAGCAGTCCCAGGGTAGGACAAGCTAACATGGAGTCTCCTGGTTCCCATACTGACATTCAGTCCTGTTCTCAAAGTTCTGCTTCATATGGAAATGCAAACGCATGCCCTGTCTTCATACTGAACCCATGTGTATGTGATTACAATATATACTTGGGAAAAAGATTTAATTGTTTTAGTTTTTATTTCATTTGCCTGATTATAATTAGTTTTAGCTTATTATTTAGTGGTTATGGAATGGATTTTTTACATTGCTGCTGTATAAAAAAGGAAGCATCAAACTCTTAATCGTAAAAACTTCTTGATATTAGTTAGGGGGTCTTTGGTAATGGTTTTCAAACTGTCTTCTGATAAAACCATGATAAGGTGTTTCAGGAGTCCATGGGAGGGAAGGAGAGGCCAAGCCGGGACTCCAGACTCCCAACCCCACTTCAAGCAAAGTTTTACTTCTATCTGTCTTACACACACACACACACACACACACACACACACACACACACACATTTCACTGGAAAATATTAGGCATATTTCTGAATTATACAAACTTCATCAAGCATCAAGTTTGTCTCAGTCAATAGATGCTAGATTATGTTACAGTAACAAACAATCCCCAAATCCACTGCTTCGCCCAACAAAAATTTCATTCTCACTCATATTACATGTCCAAAATAAGTTTGCAAGGGTCTGTTCTCATTGCAGTCACTCAAGAAATAAAGCTGAGGAAAGATCCATTTGGACAGGGCAGGCAAGGGTAAATGCTAAATCACATACCAACTCTTAAAGCATCTCCTCACTTATTTTTAACCAATTCAAGTCATCTGCCCACACCTACATTAAGAGCAGAGGACAGAAATCCTACGGCATGCTAGGAAAGAGAAGAGAATTAGAACATTAATGATGGCACCAATAACCTCCATAATATTTACATTACTTAAGAACAATCATGTGAGATACGTTTTATACAAAGATTGATAGGAGGCTACTCAAAGTTCTGTTTGGGATTATCTAATCTCAAAAGGTAAAGAAAGCCTGTATGAGGAATTTTCCTACAAAATATTATTTTGTTTCTCTCTTTTGGAAGAAGAGAGGTTAAGAAGTCAAACTAATCATATTTAGAATTCAGGCAATGAGTATGTTTTGGCAGTAAAGTGTTTTCCAATCAGTGGTAACTTTGTACCAGTCAGTATAACCCAGTCAGAAGACTGTAGTGATTTGTTGAATCTGTTTCCCCAAGTTAGATAAATAAATAGACTCATCCTTCCACCCCCATGCTCGCTACTCTGACTAGCCTGAGGGGAAAGTAACCAAGGAAAGGACAGAATCTGGAGCTGTGGAAGGAAGGGTCAGTGAAGAATAACCCACCCTCTTTGTACTAAACAGGAGGCGGGGTGGGGCATGGAGAGCAGGAAGAGGTCTGAAGCCAAGTCCACTGGAATTGATGTGTCACATCCACTATATTCATATGTTCCCCTGAGACCCAGTTCACCTTATCTGCTTTTCTCAGACAGGAAAGATGAAGACAGACCCTCAAAACCCAATCGCGGAACACATGAGGGGATTAGCACCACACCGCTGTAAGCCACATTCTAAAGGAAAGAGCAACTCATCTGTTCAAGAGCTCTATCAGGGAGCCAGAGTGGGGGCCAAGTAAGTGGCTTCTCCCCACCCCATCCCGCTTTTAAGTGCTTTGGTGCTGATGGCATAATTTGGTGGAAACATGACATGTTGGGTGGTCTTGAGAATACTTAAGGAGGCTGACTTTAAATTACTCAGGCTAGTACAAAAATATTACGCAAAATAACCAACATTCATTCATCCACTCATTCATTCAACATATATCCAGTGAGTGGGCACTAGCACTTAAACGTGGTGGGTTGAGTACAATTATTAGCCACTGCTCCCTCCAACAATCCTTATATAGAATAGAGCAGCTCCCTCTCCCTGTCCCCTCTCCCCCTAGAAAAATATATTATAGACTACATTGTACAACTTGAAAATGATTGACTCAGCTTCCCATTAAAGACAGTGAATTAGAATACATATGTGTCCTCTTCCCCTTCCTGAAATCCCTTCCTTAACTCCCATGACTGTAAAGACATTTGCAAAACAAAAGGCAAGAATCCAGGACAACAAAGAAAAAGAAAGGAGATAATAAGAACAAAATTTCAGCAGCTGGTGAGCAGATGGATATGCTAATTGATTTAGCAGGCCCAAGAAAGTGGGAATGTAAATCAGCAATGGAGAAAGCCAAAGGAGAACCCAGTACTGTGGAACCCCCAAAGGCGTAGGAATTCATTGGCCCAGGTACTGCTGCAAAAAAGGGCAAATGTGGAGCTGACCATAGAAGGGTTAGAGGAATATTTATTGAAAAAGCAATTAAATCCCGAGATCCTCTGAGCAACTAAGGATCTAAAGTCCACCAAACCCAGAACAAAAACAGATGTTTATTCTTAGGAAAGGGACACACAGAGAACCTCTGGTCTGGGAAACCCCAGGTAGCGTTAAGGCAGTGCATTCTCAACCCAGGGTGATTTTGCCCTGCAGGGGACATCTGGCAATGTCTGGAGACATTTTTGCTTGTCACAACTTGGGGAATGGATGCTACTGGCATCTAGTAGGTAGAGACCAGGGACGCTGCTAGCATCCTAACAATGCACAGCACAGCTCCCATAACAAAGAGTCTTTCTGCCCAAAATGTCATTAGCGCCAAGGTTGAGACTCTAGGTTAGGGTGAGGATTCCACATTGAAAAGAATGAAATTAATAAACATATGTCTTCTAAACACTGAGACACCAACACTACAAATTCTGGCAGCTTCCCGCACTCGGCTCCCACAATGCTGGTACCTTAGCATGTTCCTACCAGAGAGGAGTGTAGGAGTCCCCTCAGAGATGTCTGGCCAGCTTGAGAGAAATATACTAAAGAGACTGACATCAGAAGGTTCCCAATAAAACAGGCCAGCCAGCTGTAACTCTCTAGAGGGGAGCCCACAGGAAACGACTCCTCCCACACGCTCAGAGCTTCCTATCAGTCTTAGTGCCCCATTCTCGCACAAGAGCATTCCGAGATTGCCAAACACTTGAGGGAGGTGGCATGTAACATAAAAGAGAACTTTTAAAGAGCAATTTGGAGCAAAAGGAAGCTATACAAAGAGAAGAAAAGTTCAAAAGATATTAATATTCTTTGGAGAAATAACAGATGATATCACATGAATGAAACAAAGACAGAAGTTATTTTTATTTGGAGAATAAAAGTAATAGCCATTAGAAATTTAAAATATAATAGCAGAAGTGAAAGACTTGATGTATTAGGATCGTTGAGGAAATCTGCCACAAGATAGTCTTAAAGTTAAGGAAAAAGGGAGAAGAAAAAAAAATTTTGCAGAGGGGAGGAGACAGGAGAGTCCAGAGACACAAAATTCAAGTAATAGGGGCTGCAAAGTAGAGAACAATGAAAATAGGAAGTTGGAAATTATCAAATAAATAATCCAAGAAAATTCCCAGAAATGACAGCATGAGTTTTCTATTTGAAAGGGTTCCCCGCAGTGCGTCCAGTGCAATGCTTGACAACAGCTGTGCACCAAGATATCTCATCATGAGATGTAAGACCACTAAGCAGCAGGAGGAGATCGTCAAAGTATCCAGAGGGAGGGGAACAATTTCATTCAAAGGATCAGGAATCAAAATGGCATTGAACTTCTCAACAGCAACACTAGAGCTAAGAGAAACTAAAGCAATGCCTTGACATTTCTGAAGAAAATGACATCCGGCATGGGATTCCATAGTAAGACAAAGCTATCAATAAAGTGCGAAGACATTTTCAGCCATGCAATGTCTCAAAAAATTTACATCCCAGCCACTCACTCCCAGGAATCAACCAGGGAATGTATTTCACCCAACAAGGAGTAAATGAGAAAGAAGACAACAGAGGGAACAGGAGACACCAAAGATATTGAGGAAGAGAGACATAGGAGTAGTGGAGAGGCAAAGCAGGCCGAAGCTCTAGCAGAGATTTTTCCCCAAGAAGGTGAAATGGGCCGGGCGCGGGTGGCTCACGCCTGTAATCCCAGCACTCTGGGAGGCCGAGGCGGGTGGATCGCTCAAGGTCAGGAGTTCGAGACCAGCCTGAGCAAGAGCGAGACCCCGTCTCTACTAAAAATAGAAAGAAATTATCTGGACACTAAAAATATATATATAGAAAAATTAGCCAGGCATGGTGGCGCATGCCTGTAGTCCCAGCTACTCGGGAGGCTGAGGCAGAAGGATCGCTTGAGCCCAGGAGTTTGAGGTTGCTGTGAGCTAGGACACCACGGCACTCACTCTAGCCAGGGCAACAAAGCGAGACTCTGTCTCAAAAAAAAAAAAAGAAGGTGAAATGAATAAAATTTCTGATGTGTTTGGATATAATGAGAGCTATGTGCATAGAAAACTAAGCCAACTGGAAAAAACAAAAAGACCATTTCCATCTCCAGAGAGAACAAACAGTTGGGCGGCTCCATTGTCAACAGCACTGCATTCTCGCGGTCATGCAGTCTGAATTGTGATGTGACCACAGTACAGAATGACTATATTTTGAGGACGGGAGGATAAGAGGTGTGCATGTGGGTGGTGGGGGCAGTGAGGTAGTGATGTCATGAGAGCTCCATCCTCAACCTTCAAAACAGGAAGCCAATGGATAACGCACAAAGCGAAAAATTAAGTAGTGACATAAGCATGTTCCTTAGAGGCATGAAGATGAATTTCAAAATAGTCAATTAAAGGGGTGGCCTGTGAGCAGTAGAAAATAAGAGGTGGAGAGAAGGGGAGGAGATTGCTGCTTTTCAAATCAAGCCTGTGGAACTATATAACTTTCTAAACTCTGTGCCTGCGTAACTGGCACAACAATAACTACATTTCAAAAGAAAGGCCACGGAGTGCGTGCTATGTGCCAGACCCTGTGCTAAGCTATTTGGGGAATCCAATAATTAATAACACATAGTCCCTAAACTCAAGGAGTTTACATCCCAGGGGAGGTAAGACGTGTAAATCAATAGCCACAAGTGTGAAGAATCCTAAAGGAAGGAGGAACTATTTTCTACCTGGATGGGAGATCGAGTGCTATCAGTGGCAGCTTTGTGGAGGAGGCGCATTCACCCATCTCAAGTACATGACGATCAAGTTGGATTGTTACCTAAAAGCATTCAGTGTGGGAGTTTGAACTGAGTTTGTGGGTTTGGAGCTGAGTTCTTGATTTTCAAATTGGCCATCAGGAAACCAAGAAATAAATACTGCAGGAGAATCAACAAACCTCCAAGTCTAAACGTTAACCTCTGCAGATCAAAGGTGAAGGCAGGTCATACTCCTGCCTGCTTCATTTTATACATAGAAATTCTAATCCTAAAGCCCTGCCAATCACAGAATCACCATGAACACTAAATTTACATAAAAACACTCAGGGATTTTTCTCTCTAAAGTATTTAGTTTAGTTTTGTTTGTTTGATAAATCATGTTTTCGGAAATCATACATTTCCCTGAAAATCGTATTTTTTCCACATGACATAGATTATGAATTCCAGGTAAGAGGACTTGCCAAAATTCCAAAGGCTGGTCATTGCTTTCCTCTAAATTGACAAGGAAATTACAAATAATGGAAAATTGATAGGAACAAAGGCTAAAAACAAACAGCCCTCCTTTCTATATTTTGTCAAAATAAATATCTGCTTTACTCTTTACTATAAAAGTAACATGAGCATTGGAATAAACTTCCAACACTATGGGAAAACATGAAATAGGTAGAAACAGAGAAGAGCTCATAACTACTTCCTGGAGACCAACAAGAACTGGTAACACGTGATGTACTATTCCAGACACTTTTATATACACGTGGGTATATTTTTAAAACAAAACTGGAATCATTTAGTATATTCTGTTCAGAATCTGCTTTTTTCACATGCTAAACATTTATTCCTGGTTTCTCAACGCAGAATATACGTAAAAGGCAGAATTTTCTTAAGTGATTGAATGTTAAAAATTTCTTCTTACTTATGCAATTGATACAGCATTGCTGAATCTTCTGTTTCACAAACAGTAGAAAGATAGGGTGATGGTGAAGTTTCTTAGCTAGAAATCAAGCAACTTTGATTTTAACTCTGGCTTGATTTGCTTCTATTGGAGCAATTGGAAGGATTGGAAGAAATTGTCTCTAAGATAGATGAGCTTTGCGAGGGGAAGAGTCGAGCCTTGGAGTGAGGGGTTTAGATCTCTGGCTCTCCCCTTACCAGTCACCTTGTGCCAGTCACTTAACTTGACACTATGCCAATGAACTCCTGTGCATAAAGGGACTGGAATTAACTCGCTTTAACCGGCTGTGGTGTGGGAATTGCCTGGTCTGGAACTCTGGCTGGGGCTGGAAGCTGAAGACAATAGATGATGCTAGACTCTCCATGGAGGATTTGCTGAGTGGCCTGATACTGATGCTGTGGCCCTTACTCTTCACCTATCACCTGTCTCCACATGAGGGGAGGCCGGGTGCGGAGGGAAGAGGGCGGCACAAAGAGAGAAGAGAGGTTCTGGTGTTTGCGCTCTTCCCCTTCGTGAGAGCGCTGAGTGCTTCGTCTATGTCCTGCAAGGGCAGGAGCTGGCCTCAGCAACCTCTGCTTTTCCCCATGTCCCAGCACTTGGGCCACAAAGACTGGGGCCTGACACTTGCCTGAGCAAGTTGAAAGATGAAGGGCTGGCTGGCTCTGCCCATGATGGCCAAGAGAAGTCAGAGGCCAGAGGTGGCACAGCCCACACCTCCAGAGCCTGCCAGGGAAAGAGAGGGGCTAAGTTTGCCTGAGGCTAAGAGAGTGATGCTGAAGGTAGCTGGGCTAATGTGACCTGCCCAAGGACATGCCTGCCAGAGCAAGATGACCTCAACATATGAGGGTTACATGATCAGAGGGAAGGGTCAGGAAGCTGGAAGACTCAGAGGTCCCTCAGAAGTCAGGTACCCCACATCCCACAAGAGCACTGTCCAGGTGACAAAGAGCCAGCTTTTAGATGGCTACCCCAAAGGGGCTCCCACCCCAGACTGTAAGAGCATCACACAAATAGAAAGTTTTGCTCCCTGATCTCTCCTCCTCCACGCAGCTGCCCCAGTGGAGGAGGCGGAAACTGTAGGCAGCCAGAGAAGGAGAAGGTTGAAGATGGCAGTGGGGAAAAACAGACTCTGCCCTTTGCTGCACTGAGGTTTCCAAGCAAGGCGGCTGAGCAATGGGAAAGCCGAGAATCTTTGAATTGCATTTGATATAAAAATATCAATTTAGGTTGGTCTGGACTTCTTAATAGCTAAAAATGAAACTGCTTGAATGCCCAGAAGAAACCAAAAAAACTAGGGGCTCGCCTATCATCTGGTGGGACAGGGATGGGGAAAAGAGACCCACCACAGTAGATCTGAGGAACAGTGATGGGAGGAAAATGACTTGGTTCCTTAGGAAACTGCATGCTATTCATGCACTGCCTGGGTACTGTTAAAATGCAGATTCAGGTTCAGGAGGTCTGTGACTGGCATTCTGCATTTCTAAGAAGCTCCCAAGTGATGCTGGTATAACTGGTCCACGGAGTACACTTTGAATAGCAAGAGTCTAGACCAGAGGTCAGCAAACTCCAGCCCATGGGCCAAATGTGGCCCACTGCTTGTTTTTATAAATGAAGTTTTATTGGAACATAGCCTCACTCGTTCTTTTATGTGTTTTGATGGCTGCTTTCATGCTACAATGTAGAGTTGAGTAGTCATGACAGAGACTGTATAACCCATATATATATGTGTGTGGCTCCATTGTCAACAGCACTGCATTCTCGCGGT
>NW_012151063.1:7570306-7572277 GCF_000956105.1 Propithecus coquereli | reverse complement strand
TAAATGTAGTCATATAGGAAAAACCAAAGTGTTCTTCCTACTCTCTACTCTCACATAGTCACTCAACACTTCTGACACCAGATGTATGGGGTTTTCTTTCCACACACTAAGAAATGCTCCTGCTGAATCTCCAGTGAACACCAGCTGGTCCTTTAACTCAATTCAATTCTGACACTATCTACCTGGAGATAGCATCGAATCCCACAGTTCCATAAGACTGTCCCCAACTTCAGATACCAATCACAAACACAGGTTGTAGCCTGTGCTTTCTGACCATGGTTGAGGGATGGGGCTGAAAGTCCCAACCCTCTAATCATGCTCGTCTTTCCTGTGACCAGCTACCCAGGAGACTCCAGGCACCAATCATCTAAGTAGCATATAAAAGACACTCTTATCACTCTGGAGATTTTAAAAGTCAGGAAATGAGATAAAGACCAAATATACATATTCACAATATAACAATAAAATAATTGGTTTCATTTTTATTGCTCTTTGTATATGTAGATTTTCATTCCATCTCTCTTCTTAATCTTCCTAATCTATTTTGGAGTAAGTTGAAGACATTTATTCAAACAGAGATCTAAATTTCATTCCATCCCCTAAAACACCACCACCATCTTCACCAGCAACAAAACAACAAAAAGTATTAAACTGAGTCCACCACAAAAAGAATATCATGCCAGCTCCAACTTTATTGTGTCTAGAATCATTTGTCATTGATTCCTCAGCTCTGCCATGGCCTGGGGCTCCACTCATGGGTCTTGGCCATCTAAAGGTCATTCTGTCATTTATCTGAGAGAATGATCCTTTGCATCTAAACATTTCAAACAGCAATGGAAATATAAGAACAAGGGCACTTTGGTTTCCCCAATTATGCCCCAAAATGTAGACAAAGAACTCTTAGCCAAAGCTCAAATCGTTTGGTGACAATCAGAATAACATAACACGTTTTTCCTGCTCTAGTCTCTTTGTGGTCCTGAAGATGGTATCAGACCTTGATCTGGCAAGACCTTTTTTTCTTTTCTTTGTTTCATAAAGCAGGTTTTCTCTAAAGGAACTCAGAAGGTAAATCTGAGAACAAAGATGCTTTTAGACCAAAAATCTTGTCTCTGTGAAAACACCTGCGACTAGAGAATACAGGCTCTAATTGATCACTCTGCCTTAGATCACTGTGTCAGCACCAGTCTTTTGTCTCTTACAGACAGTGCAGGTAGGGTGGGATTTATCTGTTCTGGAACAAGCATCTATCAAATAAAATCCACCTGTACAATAAAATATCCTTTTTATAAAACAAAACTTTAAGAGAGGTGAAATAGACTGAATGAGGGAGTTTCAAAATGTTGTTGACCAATTTGGGAAGTAAGGTTTTAGCCCAACAATAAAAATAACTAATTTCAATGGATGAGCCAGCTATACCCACCTTCTTCCAGTTGCTCGGGATGAAGTCATTAGTGACTTGATTATCTTATCAAGAGCACAAGCATGGACATTCTCATTCTGGTTTGCTGTCTTAATGTTGACTAAACAGGAGTGGCAGTGACTTATACCAAAACCAATCTCTCCTGGCTCACTGGAGGAGTGGAAACTATTAAAAAGCTGAAATGTAAGACCTGATTTTGTTCAACTAAATCGAATCATTGTGCTGAACTTAATTCTAATTGTTGAAACAGCTGCCATTAACCAGCCCATTCTGCCTCGTGTGGGTCTCCCCAAAGCCCGTATCATCTTCTTTCCCATATTATCTGGGACTGATTTGAGAAAGTCATTTGTTTTTAAAAATTTTTTTTTCAGTGAGGGTCAAACATTCTAACCTGGCCATCTAAATCTGTGTTTAAGTGATAGTAGCATAACAAAGTCCTTAAATAGACACTCACCACCTATAGGCTGTAGCCCTAAGTCTTAGCCTTGGAATCTAGTCCATTCACAATCTACTCCTTATTTATCTTTGAATTTTACCTGATTGTTCTCTTG
>NW_012151063.1:7567505-7570256 GCF_000956105.1 Propithecus coquereli | reverse complement strand
TCCAACCCAGATGGTGGTCCAACCAAGATAGTGTCCCAACAATGATGTCCTCTGCACGTCCTCTCTTATTAGTACAATAGCCTCGCTCCCTAGCTACCATTCTAAATCGGCCATTTAGGAAACAAATGCTCCTTTATTGCTCTGTGGCAACTTGGATGGGTCTTTTTTTTCCCCACTGGGCTCAGTGTAACATATAACAGGCATCGGTGATCATGGGCTCCCACACCCAAAGTCACCCTGGAAACTGCTCATGTTCCAGAAGAAGCAATACCCTTTATTCCTTTACTTCAGGATGAAACTCTCTTCTCAAAACACCAAAACCCTTACCAGGCAATTACCAAGGAGTCTGTCTACACAATTTCTATGCCTTCGAGTCTCCCTTCCCTGACCCAAAAGCCAAGGCAGAGACCCTACAGAAGTTCCTGTCTTGTCTTTTTCAGTCCTATGTTGTTTCTGAAACAAGATTCTCTGAAAGTCCCAAATCCTTAACATCTCCACCTGCCACCAAACAGCTGCTTCTCTAGCCCAACTGCTTTAAGTCACCATTCTTCCAACAAGTATTAATGGAGCACCTACTGTATGCTGGGTACTGTCCTAGGTGCTGGAATTTCTGTTGCAAAGAAGACAAAGCACCTGGACCTGCCTTCAGTGACCTTCCAGTTTCTAAGTCTATTTAATAGTCTTGAGGCCACTTGGGATTCCAATGACCTTCTCTACAAGCTATTTATATGTAAGTGCCTTTTATTTACTCCAGCTCCACATCAGCTGACCTGGGTTTCCTCTAAATTCACATATTATTTTGGGAGAAGGGTGCTTTTTAAAAGTCTATAAAAGAATGTGCCAAACTTGGAATGAATTATGATGATAATAAAGGTGACTTAGGCAACAAACCAAGAGATAGGAGATGGGAATAGGAATATACATACTTGAGAAAAGCGAAATATTTCTCAACAATGGCTTTAGAATTGCAGTTCTCTCAAAGTGGAAGGGGTCCCTCCCTGTGAAACAAGTTTAGTGCTCTCTGCAGTTGACACTCTCTCATTATTATATCCAATAGACATGCCCTTTCTAGCCATTGGAAAATTCTCCAGTCTCTTAACTTTTTATAGGGTGAGTTTTCAAAGCCATATAGAAGGTGTCAACCACAGGCTCTGCTGATTTTAAAGGCTTGAATTTGATCAAAGCCAGGTAGGTATGATTTCAGCCGGAGTTTTCTAAATGATACCCTAGTGTACATATAACTGGATGTGCAATATGGACCATATAGTATATACCATAAATGTGGTATATAGATCATATGGTATGTAGCATATATACCTCTTCATTCTGCAGATAAGAAGGTGGTCCTTTCTGAACATTCTGGTGTTAATATGTGACAGGTTGGAAAGGTGTCTGTGACTCTAGGACATCGTCATGTTCCTTCTCCCAGTCTGCCCCTGCTGAAACCCAGAGGAACTCTAGACTGTCCTGATGCTAACAATATTATTATGCATACCTTCTGGCCATTCTCTTTTATGCATCTATGTTTTCAGATGCTCTGCTCCCTTCCCCTTTATTTTTTAGTGTCTGAGGGTGCTCCAAATGTGCTCATAATCCTGTTTTATAGTAGTTGGAAATAAGAGACAGAGCTCCAGTGACTTGCCCTGAGTCAGACATCAAAGCAGATACTCAATTAGAACACAGGTCTCCAGGGTGTTTTGTTAAGCTCTTCCCTTTATTAAATGTTACACGTAATAAATTTCCAAGGCAGCACCATTCCTGGAATGTACAGTATACATTACCCAGCACCCAGTGGAGTTAGCTTTGCCACAGATGCCTTATGACTCATTTCTGTATTTGCTTCTCTGTTGGTTGGTTTTTAGAAGAAACATTAAGCCTTTCACCCACGTAAGACAGAGTACCTCATTTCCCCAAAATGATCTTTGAATGTGCTGCTCCTTTTCTGCTTTTCCCATGTTAAAGACAATTCTTTTCCAGAGTCTGTCAGCCCACTGGAAATAGCAGAATAAATTGTCCAGATAGAGAAACTACTTATCCAAATAAATAAACAAGTTATCCCCCACCAATGCCTTTGAGTTTCTATGGGCCAGTTTAGTTAATACTAAAAACACATCAAATGTATTTCATGCTTACCCTTGATAAGCAGTGTTAGCCACTTTACAGGAATTTATTTGCACCTCACAGACACCATTCAAAGAGACTATTATTATCATTATCCACATTTTACAAATAAGAAGCTCAGATTTTGAGAGGGCAAGTAATGACTACGATGATGGAGTCAGGATTTGAACTGATGGAGTCAACTCCAGGCAGCCTGGCAGCAGAGCTGTGGCTCTCGACCACCTCTGTATCTGCTCTGGACCACACAATCCGTGTGTTGAAGTTACTTTTAAGGACTACTCCAGTTATCTATTGCTGCACAACAAACCAACCCAACACTTCGTGGCTTTAAAAACATGTATTATTATCCCTACGGTTCTGTGGGTGGACTAGGCTCAGCTGACGGGTCTTGCTCAGAGTCTCAAATGGTAGTTGTCGGGTTGGAGGTTGGGGCTGGGGTCATGTGAAGCCTTTGCACTCATATGTGTGGTGCCTGGGAGGGCTGGGATTGTTGGGGTTGGTTAAGCATCTCTCTCCATGGAGCTTCTCCATGTGGCTAGCTTGGGCTTCCTCCCAGTACAGTGCTATTCTTTCCCCAGACCAAGAGTTTCAAGACAACCTGGCAAAGCTTCTTATGCCCTAGTCTTGGAA
>NW_012151063.1:7534526-7564465 GCF_000956105.1 Propithecus coquereli | reverse complement strand
AAAAAAAAAAAAGGCACATCTGTACCCTGCCATATTACCAGTATCATATATGCTACTGTTCATTTGTAAGGACATTGTTATCTGATTACAGAGGTCACACATGTCTTATAATTTAATTTCTCCACCTGTATTGTTTTTCTTCTTTTAAGTGTTTGAAAGCTCCTTGAAGATGGAGACTAAGTCTCTAATTCAGTTCAACAAGCATTTATTGAATGCAATGACCTATTTAATTCTTTTGAAAGAAAAACATTACAGGCTCCTCTAAAATCATTTTATTATTTCTTACAAGTAATTCCTTTCAAGTACAATATAAAGCTTTCTTTCAGGCATTTACTTCTCATCTTCGTTTTCGCTATAAAAATATTTACTTGTCCTAGATTTCTTTTCCCCATCTTTTCTTCCATATTTATTTCCCTCACACTGTTTGAGTCCATATTTTTGAAAGACTGTATAATTCAATTAGTAAATTAAATCAGATGTTGCATGCCCAAGGAAAGTTTGGTATATAAAGGAATTGTATGAAGAATTCAATTATTTTCATATTCATATTTGTTGTAAAGCAGAATTCTTTTAAAACCAGGTTTGATTAAAATAGTAGCATTGTTTTCATTCAGTTTTAATTCATTTCATTTTCTTAACATAGGACTTTTCAGAATGAGGTTTCTGATGCTTACCCCACAACCACTCCTCATCCTTATCCACTTTTGGTGGAAAGGGTTTTAAAAAAATATGTCAAAGTTGCTCAGGGGAGTGGTCAAAGTGCTGCAAGGAAAGAGGTTGCACCCATCTTCAGAGGAGGGGTTGGGAAGTCAGAGGCAGGGAAGAGAAAAGTAAGAAGGAGCCAACAGAGGGAGAAGGAACTCAGAGATTCATACCTGACGCTGCCCTGAAGTATGGAAAAGAGAGTTGCCAGAGTTAGCCAAGAAACAAACAAACAAACAAAAACAAGCAAAAAACACACCGAAAAAATGACAACAAAAAACAGGATATCCAGTGAAATTTGAATTTCAAATAATGAATAACTTTTTGGTATACATATGTCTCAAGTATGGCCTTATGACATTGCTGGTATCCTACAATTGCATGGAACATACTTACACTAAACAACTGTTATTGTTTGTCGGAAATTCACATTCAACTGGGAGTTTGTATTTTATCTGGTAACCCTAACTACAAAGCCACTCATTTTAAAAGTGAAGAAAATGTTTTTGCCACCCTCTGTGTGTGTTTGTGATTGGCTTTCTGTGTAAAAATGGGCACCCAAAGGTCCATCCATTACCCTAGATGTTGGGAGGTAGGATGGAGGGCTAAGGATATGTCATAGTTTGGATACGGTTTGTTTGTCCTCACTAAAACTCATGTTGAAATTCAGTCCCCAGTTTGGCAGTGCTGGGAGGTAGGGGCCTAGCAAGAGGTGTTTGAGTCATGGGGGCAGATCCCTCCTGAATGGCTTGATGGGGTTCTTGAAATAATGAGTGAGTTCTTGCTCTCTTGAGACTGGATTAGTTCTCAAGGGAATGGATTAGTTCCCACAAGAGTGGCTTGTTACAAAGCCAGAACACTCCTCAGGTTTCCCCTTCTTCGTGTGTGTCTGCTTCCTTTCTGACTTTCTCCACCATGTTGCGGTGCAGCACAAAAGCACTCACCAGAAGCCAGGGCCATGCCCTTGGACTTTTCAGTCTGCATAATCGCGGCCTAAATAAACCTCTTTTCTTTATAAATAACCTAGTCTCAGGTATTCTTTTACAGCAACACAAAATAGACTAAGATAGTATAACTCACATGTGGTCCTGCCCTTGTCTCCTGGGCTAAGGTGAGTATTAAATAAAGATTCAGGAAGCACCAAAGAAAGAAATAATTATTTGGTTTTCCAGAAGGGAATTTCGGTCTTGTTGGTGGCACTGCCTAGAATGCAATTCTGTGCAGCCCGGAGGATGACTTCCCAGTGGGAGGTGAAGAGCCCTGACCTCCGTCCAAGCTGAAGGGGCTGGAACAGGCAGAGGGGATGCCCCATGCACTGTAGGATGTGTAGCAGCATCACTGGCCTCTACCCACTAGATGCCCGAAGCACCCCTTTCTCCAGTTCCTACAACCAAAAATGTCTCCAGACATTGCCAAAAGTCCCCTGGTGGGCAACATTGTGCCAGTTAAGAATATCTGTCTTACAAGAAGAGAAGCCAAGGAACTGAGAGCAAGAATGGGAACACATACCTGAGACACAAATGGGGTGGGCAAGGATTTGCAGAAAGGGGAGCAAATTCTCATAATCATAGTAAAATCTTACCATTGAGTTGTTTGCTCAGGAAGTCAGCTCTGAAAGGCAGGGACCTGGTCTGTCATTTTCACTCCTTTTCTCCTAGTACCTAGAACATTGCCAGGGCAAAGACAAACACTTGTTGAATGAATGATTATGGAAGCACAGTCATTATCTTATGTAAACTTGCCTCTATTTACACTTCCTATGAAGTGACCAATGACAAAACCATCGCTTGTGTAATAAACAGAGAAGGTCATGGTGTTGAGGGACATGTGGCTGAGCCCCCACATACACATCTTCGGTTATCGCCCACACCCGCTCCATCCCCCAGGGCTGCAGCGCCTGAAATTCTCCTGTGTGTGATGCGTTCTTTTCAAGAAGGGAGGACATCCACTGAGATTTATTGAGCCTCTTTCCTCTCTGTGCCAGGTACAGTAATAGGTGCTAGAATACAAAGTTTTGTCTTCAAGAAAGGAGAGCAAGGGGTAAAATGTTAATTTCAATTTATAGGATTAGATAAATTGTGTACCCTTATAGTAAACCAAGGTGCTGGAAGCCCATAGGAAGGAAGGCTCCAGGGAGGAGATGATTGAGATGAATCTTGAAGGTCATAGAAAGATGACTGTGACAGTCAGCACAGGCAAACTGCTATAACGAACAGCCTGAAATCTCAGTGGCTTAACACAGTGGAGGTTTTTGGGCTGACACAGAGTCCAGTGCAGATGTCTCCACCACACAGCTCTCCTGGCCGGCTCTCTTTCAACCAGGCTCCTTCTATTTTGTGGTTCCACCAACCACTACAGCCTCAAAATCCTTGAGCCTTGAACCATGCTGCCAAATCCTCTCTAAGTGGCCAATACATGAAGGGCAGGTGAAGGTGGAAGCTTCTGCAGGACTCCCAAGAGGCCAGGTCTGGAAGTGGTGAATGGCACCCTGGCTCCAAATCCATCATGCAGACATCATCCCACAGCCTGCTCTATGCAAAAGTCTTCCTGTGGGCCCAGGAAGAAATGAAAACAGTTTAGTAAACTTTGTGTTGATGCCTCCACAAGCACCAGAAATGGAAAAGTAAACCAGGCAGAGGAAATAAGCAGTCGAGTCCTGATAAAATGAAAATGGAGGGAAACCAAGAGGGAAGTTTAAAGCAAGAGGCAAGGTTAGAGAGGTGGAAGGCTCTGATGGAAGGTGGCAAGGGGTCATGTGTCACATAATATCAGGAGGGAAAGTGACCCCCAAAATAAAGGCTGGGGGGAAGAAGTGCGTAATGACCAAAAAGAAGGATAATCTATAATATTTTCCAGAAAGAGAGATGGAGGAGGCTACTCTCGCCCCAACTGCCTCCTAGAGTTCACTTATGCTTCTACTTATGAAATCTTCCTAAGATTCTGCAAACACAACACTGATTTATGCAAATCTAAGACTTCTTTATTTCTGATTTTCTCATTTCTGCACGTTATAACAACAAAAAGCTTTGAAAGTGGCTTATAAATATACAGGAATGTGGTCCTTCTGGAAAAGCCACAGGGAAGGGACTGGGATGCCTAATATTTATGTAAATTTTAGCCACATAATGGGCAACCCAAGAAATAATGATGTGACTGCTGGGCCCAATCCCTTGAACTGCAAAAGATTTGATTTACAAGGAACTGTGGTGATTATTGCCCCTTGCTCTGTCAATAGTGTAGGTTCCACATTTAGATCAGTTTTGGTGGGAACTGAAAATGTAAAACCCTAAATATTAATGGACTCGGTGATGTTTGTAAGAAACATGCAATTTAAAAATTGACAGGTAGATTTGGAGATACCTCAGAGAGCTAAAAATAGAAATACCATTCGATCCAGGAATAGCACTATTAGGCATCTACTCAAAAGAGCACAAAATATTCTACGATAAGGACATCTGCACCCGAATGTTTATGGCAGCACAATTCACTATTGCAAGAATGTGGAAACAACCCAAGTGCCCGTCAATCCATGAGTGGATTATCAAAATTTGGTATATGTTCACAATGGAATATTACTCAATCATAAGAAATGACAGTGATCTAGCACCTCTTACACTTTCCTGGATTAAACTTAAGCCCATTATCCAAAGTGGGGCACCACAAGAGCAGCAGAACGGGATCCATTTGTACTCACCATCAAATTGGTATTAACTAATCAACACATAAATGCACATATCAGAACAACATCAATTGGATGCTGGGGAAGGGGGAGGGCGGCGGGAGGAGGGGGGAGGAGGAAGGAGGGGAGGGGTATTTGTATACACAAGGAGGGCAATGCGCACTACCCGAAGGATGGACGTATTTGAAACACGGACTTGGGGGGGGAACCAAGGGCAACACACGTAACCTAAACATCTGTACCACGGGGAGGGCAGTGGGAGGAGGGGGGAGGAGGGAGGAGGAACGGGTATTTGAATACACAAGGAGTGCAATGCGCACTACCCGAATGATGGACATATTTGAAACACGGACTTCGGTGGGGGGGGGAACCAAGGGCAACACACGTAACCTAAACATCTGTACACCCATAATTTGCTGAAATAAAAAAAAAAAATTGACATGTAGCATGAAGAATTGTTAGTCACACTGAGTTGTAAACGTGCCAATATAATAAGAATATATTATTGAAACATGAAAAAAGTTGACCTTTAAGATGCCAGATTTACATGTTTTCTTTCGCTATTATTGTGCCCTTTCTCTGGTATCAAAGAGTTGGAGAAACATATATAAAAATATAAAATTCCTCTCTTTCCTGGATAGTTTGTTGAAAAATGAAGACTTTGTGAGACAATAAAATGCATGTTTTAATATTTTGTACAAGGCTGGAAGGGGAGTGTTCATTTATTTCCCTCCTTTTATTTTCCTATCATTTTCCTCTTCTCTCACATGAGTATTTATTTATACTGTTTATTCTTCCATGTATATACTTCTGTGTATATAGTGGATTTGCATCTAATTATGCTCCTACATTTCAATGTTGAAATAATCCCCTTTTGTTTTCCCCTAGTCTGTCCAGAACTAAGAATTTATTTACATCAGTATAATATACTCCTCAATTTTATTACCATCTTCAATTCTTTGCAAATGGCTTATAGATCTTCTTCTACCATAACTTCCATTTAAAATTTAAATTCTCAGGAGAATTACTTGCATATTCCAAAACACTCCTAATTCATAATTCTATGTTTCCTCAAAGGAAGTCCATGTATTATTTTAAGAGCAGAGCAGGGACTCATAGATACAAGAGTCCTCCAGAGCCTTGGGCTCCTGGTCTGGGTTTGTGCCTACTCCACAATCAGCTGGATTCCTGCAACCGGGAGTAACGAAACTGCAGGTAGGAAAGTACTCTTCGGTGTACCCCACCCTAACAATTAGTTAGTCAGTCTCCCTTGATTTTAAAATAGCAATGTTTGTTTCTGAAAATGCATGTGGTCTAAGAAAAACCTTTAAAAATATATTTTTAAAGGGTGCATTTGTTACCACTATACTGCTCTCATTATAAATATAAAAGTCATTAAAATGAAGAAGACTTTTGGCAGTTTATTTAGCTTTCAGGACAAAAATAAGCTTTTCATAGCTGGTGGAAATTAACAACTTGATCCCATACCAGGAAACACATCAGTTCCTCTCTATCATTCCTCTTAAACATCATAACTAGTCAAAATAGATTTACATTTGAGAAGGTCACACATATTCCCCTGGGAAACACTCTCCTGCATGACTACAGTTTGCTGCATGACTGTATGGAGAACAGTACATTTCACAGCCCATTCTGACTTCCCTTTCACGACTTGGGAACTGAAAGGCATGAACAGCAATGGGAGATGTCTTTTTTAGTCATCTATAGCAAGGACAGTTGAATTTGGTTTCATTTAGAGTTAATTGCACATTTTGAGTGATTCAGTTTTGGCAAAATCCAAAGCATATTTTGCAAATCGCTTTTCCCATTAAATGCTAAAACCCTTTATTTTTAAAAGGAAATGTAATCCATATGTTTGGAATTTGTTTACACTAAAATTATAGAAAATATATATTTTATTCATGTCCCAGAAGCTTTCTGCACCATTTTGTAAACCTCTTTCAAAAATCAAGATGTCATGTATTGCCAAAAACTAATGAGAGCAAATCCATAAATGTTAGAAATATTGATTTTATGATTCCTTATGGTCTGACCTTAGAAAACCATATCTTTGGTTTTCAGAAATCCCTTGTGGAAAAAATGACACCCTTTTTGTTTTTTGAGAAACCTGTACCAAACAGATCTTTTAGGGGACCAAGTTCTCGTTGTGTAGGAAGGTTTTATTTTGCCTACACTTATCAAGCTGCTTGACCAAATTCAATTCTGAAAATTATTTCATTCAGTAAAAAACAAGGAAACCAGAAATTGAGAATTTATGAAATGCATGTTTATTAAAAATCATACTCAAAATAGTCAAGTTCAACTCTTGGAGTTCATTAAACATGAGGAGGTTTCACACAGTCAAAAATCTCCCTCTTGAAAATAAAGACGGCCTTATTTTATTAGAGGAGATAAGAGACCACAGATATTTCTTTATAATGTGACTGAATATGAAGACGAATTTATCTTTGCCTGGTATCATGAAATTGTCATTGACTTAAAGCAAGGATCGACCAATATTTTCTGAGAAGAATCTGAAAGTAAATACTTTAGGCTTTGCAAGTCATGCGATTTCTGTCACAACTACTCAATTCTGCCACTGCAGTACCAAAGCAAACATGGATGATACATAAATAAATGTGGTTGAGTACGAATAAGACTGTATTAACAAAAATAGATGGCAGGAAGAATTTGGTCCATGGGCCATAGTTTGCTATGGGCCCTGGCTTAGAGCTACCTAACAAAATACCCAATTCTATTTGATATACATTTGAAGTCAAATTTGAAAACAAAATGGCTTTAGATACTGAAAGATAAGAATTAACTTTTCATTACTTCTCCTACTTGCATTCTTGGGACTCTCATTTTACAACCTAAAGAATGAGCTTGTGAAGAGACTAAAATCTTGTTCATTGCTCCCATAGACATTAATCGGGCACCTAAAGTTATACCAATGCAAAATTAATCCTTCTGACATTGGCATATTTCCAGTTTATTGTGCACTTTCAGACCTTGTGTCATGGGCAGCATATTCTTAATGATCACAAACAACATTGAAATGCTTGAGAAGAATTAGATTTTTTACTAGCGAGAGCCAGTGTTTTTGTTAGCATGACCCTACTGTGATTATCTTGTTGCCAATGTGCTTTTAAATAGGCTTTTTGCTTAATCAATGCATTATGGTAATTTGTGGTCAATAGTTAAAAACTTGAACGTTGGACCATAGTCTTATTCATATATAGTGTAGTGGCTGACAACACAAGCTGTGGAGCCAGGTCACAATGAATCATATATCCAATTTGTCACTTACTAGTTGTGTGACCTTGGAAAGATGTCACTGTCAATGTCAATGCTTCTCTTCTCACTTATGGTAATAAAATTCTCAATGTTTGTTGAGGCACAGAATAAATCACAGAATAAAAACTACATTTCCCAATTTCTTCTCCTGTAAGTATTTGTATTTACATGATCAAGATCTGGCCAATGAGAACAAAAGTAAGATGGTTCATTAGTGCTCTTTTTTGAACTTTAACAGGATGTATTTATATTTGGATTTTTTTTTTATCCTGCTTGGGATTCAGTGGCTTCTGTGTATCGATGTCTTTCATCATTTCTAAAAATTTGTCAGCCTTCATCTCTTCGAAATTAGTTCTCTCCCAATCTCTTTCTTCCTCTTTCTTCTCTGTTTCTGAGACTCTAATTAAACATATATTAAACTTTATCGCTATCTTCCGTCTCTTTTCTCTTCTGAATTTTTCATTCTCTGGCTTTCTGTACTTCATTTTGAACTGTTTCTTTGAGCTTATTCTCAATCTGCTGTTAATTTTGTTATTTTCTATTGTTATATTTTCAGATCTAAAATTTCTATTTGGCTCTTCTACAAAATTGCAAGTTTCAATTTTTATCTGCCCAGTTCCCTGCCAATTTTCTGAAAAATATTTTTTACATTCTTCAACATAGTAATCTTTGTTGTTTTACAGTCTGTATCTGACAAGTCCAATCATTACAGTCTGCAGGTGTATTTCTATTATCTGTCATTTTTGTTGGTTCTTGCCCATGTGGTTTTCTCTCCTTGTGTGCCTAGTTACCTTTGATTGTGTACTGAACATTATATCGGAAATATTACTTGTAGGAAGGAGTTGAAGACTATGGTGGTATTATCTTCCTTGTGCTAACCTTTGGTAGGTGCGTGGAACTAGTGCTTACAGTTTAGTACCATCTTGATCTAAGTTTTAGATTTAAGATTTTCTGAGGAAAAATCAGATTTTTACAGAGCTAGGCTTCAGATGATGCAAAAGTTAGTTTACTTTCAGTTTACCTTTACTTATAGGGCACAGTCCTTTGAGTCCCCTCATAAAGAGGATTTAGATCTTTGTTCCCTTAATTCCATGGGGGTCACCAAAAGATAGCTAAGCACCTCAGCTGAAGATGCCCCTAGGGCAAAGTCAGCTCCGAGTGATTTGCTCATTTTTTCCAGTACCCAGCCTCTCTGGGATCTCAGCGCAATAATTGCTCAGTATCTTATAAGCTCTCTCTTCGATGCTTTTTAGAAGGTTTTTAAAAATAATCTATACAGCCTTTTTTGTTGTATTTAGTGGGAGGATTTGTCCATATAACCTAGTTCGCATTACCAGAAGTGGAAGTTCTGAGATTTCAACTTATGTTCTTAAGGAGGAGAGGGACATGCTTTTATTCCCTCCCTGATTTCCATCTTTGGAACATGGTTGAAGCGATGGCCAACCTTTGACCATGGAGATGAGTACACCACTTGAGAGTAAGGCAGACAGCAACAAGATAAATACAGTCCAGGCACCTGGAGGCCTTATTGAGCACAGCAAACATACAAGCCTGGACTGCCTACCTTTTGACTATTATGTGGAGTAGTAATAATCCACTGTTACTTAGGACCTCTATTATATACATAGGCTAACCCAGATCCCAACTAAAAGAACAAATTACTTGACCTCTGGGGTAGGTGATTATAATGATGATCCCAATTCTTGACCTGACTTCGAGAAGGCAGGATGCAAGCAGGCTTAAAAAGTGCTGTGTATTTCTTCTTGTCCTATTGCTTATTATTGCATCCCTGCTTCTACCATGGCAAAATGTCTGTGTTAGCCTGCTGGAGGGATGTGGGCTCTCTTAGATCTATTGCCCAAGTAGTTGACTGCAGATACATGTGCAAGCCCAGCCAAGACCAGCAGAACCACAAGCTGACCCATACACTTAAGAGCCATGATAAATAGCTGTTGTTATAAACCATTAAGTTTTGGGGAGGTTTGTTACACAGAATTAAGTGTAGCAAGAGCTAATGATTACATGGAGATAATTATAATACCTCTTAGTTTTAGTTTTAGACTTAAATGAGTTATTTCAAGTATTCTTTTTACAACAGTCACTAGTACATAGTAAGCACTCAAAAAGTATTATCTCCTCATAATTATGGTTACTGTTAGCATTGCTGTAACTATTACTGAGACCCATAATTCCTCCAACTCAGGAAGTTCAGTGATTATCAGATATCACTGACACCAACGTCTAAATTCCCAAAGTTTTCTAAGATATTGTTATAAACTTTGTTCTTCTCCACTTCTCCCTTCCTACAGAATCACACTTCTCATATTTAGTACCTCAAAGAGCATTTAGCTGGCTTCTTTTGAGCATTGTATAGACAAAGCATCTGAATACTTGGGTGAGTTTGTTGGTGTTTATCTCTGACTTGGTCTAAGGTTTGGGTGGCAGATTGCTAAACCAAGTGTCATGAGGCTGGGTTGTTAGTCTGGCTTTTGCCACTGACTAGTTGTAAAACGTAAATAAGTCACTTCAGATCTCAAGGTTAAGTTTCTTCACCAAGGACTGAGGTATTTAAAGGCAAACTGGATCTTATTTGTCATTGCATCCCCAGGACTGATACATAGTAGACAATCAGTGAATATTTGTTGATTTTATTCAATTAAATTGAACCAAACTGACTGGATTAAATTAAGGAAATGTGCTAAACCTCAGAAAGTTCTTTTCTTACCTTAGTCTTTCTGTAATTTTACCATCTTTTTTCTTTTAAACCTCCTCTTTCAAACAATACCTCTTTATTACAAACAAACTAAACAAAATTAAGTTGGCTTCCAGGAAAAATCATTTTCATCTTTCTTTCCCAATGGATGTTGTTCTTTGAAGCAAACTGTTCAGGAAAGATGCTAATAGTAGCCATTTTCTGTGTGTCTATAGACTTTGTTTTCCTGAAGTGACAGGTTAATTTCCTTCCCTCGTCTCCTCAGCCTTTTACCAGTTACTGTGCTGTGGAACAAGAAGGGCAGGGCTCCAGTATCTGGGAAAAGGGTTTATTTTTTCTATTAGTATTTTAATGCGATAATAAATTTTAATAATTGTGGAGAAATCATGACATGTGAAAGCACGAGGGCCCTCAGTTTTCCTTCTTGGAATTTTAAACCATGAGCTGCAAATCTGCAATTTGAATCTTAAACCAGCCTCTTTCAAAATGTTTCTTTTCAGTGTGTTGACTTCAGCTCTTCAGGGAGTATGTGCTTCCTGTTCATTGTTTTGTCTGAATTAAAATTTTAAAAAATAGTTTACTATAAATATGTCTGTATTTATGCTACTTTCGCAAATAGAATAAAATTTTCTCTTACTGCAGGAACTAAGAAATACTATCTTAAGGTTGTCAGGAAGGTGGGCAGGCAGTTAATGGGGAAACTTAATGGTATAATAATAATTACTAAGATGGCAGCTTTGGTTTTGATTGGGGTGCAATTCTGTACAACTTTGCTTCTATTTGCATTTCCTGATATCAATATCAGGAAATGCCTGATCTGAATTGTGGTTAATTCTGACTTTTTAGAGAGTTTTCAACACTAACCTGATGAGTCTTTGAAATTAATATAAGCAAGATGCCTCAGTCAAGAAATGAGATTGTGATTCCTTAGTGCTATTGCCACTTGTGGGAAGACAACAAAGATCATGCTCCATCTACCAGAGGGAAAATGAGAAGAAATGCTCAGCAGCACCGTGTTCAGGCAGCCAGCATGGCAAGCCCATGAGCAGGCACGCTTATGTAAGGGGAACTTGGGGTTTATTCCTGCTTATATCTTCCAAAACCCATTTAGTCCACATTATTAAATTTTATTAAATTTCACTGATGTAAATTGAATTGAATTAAGGCCTGTGTTGGCCTTAACAGTCTATAATTTTATCCCTTTGCCTCACCTCTGAATAAACTCAACCCTAGAGAATTAGAAATTTGGAGAGCACCTGGAGATCATACCTTTGGTATAGACACAGGACTTTGAAAAATGGGGTACTGGCAGCCATAAAATGTCTCCATGTGACTTTATGAGCAATGAATGAATATGTTAGATCCAAAGCCAAAGAGGTAAAATAGGAGACTCCCAGGAGGACTGCAGCTGACAGAACACTTAGTGGTTGCATGTGAGTCTCCCTTTTGGGGATTCTCAGGAATTCCTAGGGGATATGTGGGCAGGGGTGAGTTGAGGGTCTCCTATTCCAAACATGGTGGCAATTGAGCCAGGAGGCTGGATGGCCTTGCTCTGTATCTCGTCAGGGGATGCAGGGGGTGGAAACAGGCTGGTGTCTATCCACTACCAGCTACCCGTTTCCAAAGCAAGCTTCCCCCTGGCCCATATGGACCACTTGTGTAATATTTCCTTTGAAGAAAGGGTCACTTGGCTAAGAGAATGGGCAGCATCCCCTTCTAGCCCTGTGATTCTCTGATCTTCTCTCCATGGCCCAGATGTGGAACAAACCAACAAGCATTTCTACACTAATGTAAGGTACATCCTCAGGGCCCAAGAAGAGATGGCCATATAGCTCAGAAAGGTGCTAAGAACACCTTATGCTGGTTTATAAAGGGAAAACTGGATTCAGCTTCCAAGATTCTCTTAGTGATGAGTGCTATGACTGCCACAGGAACATTGAGGGTACAGTTAGGTGATACCCCCAAAATCCTACCCTGATCCTTCACTTGGGCACTAGAAAGGGGACTAAGGAGTTGAGAAATACTGGAGAGGTGGAAAAGGATGATCAATCAGAACTGGAGGCACCCAGCTTAAAGTAAAGTGAAAATTTCAAAATTATCTGATCGAGATTCCTCTCCCCTTCTTGTTTCTTTGGGTCAGCCTTTTTGTGGTGGTCAATTTTCTCTCAAAAGCATCCTGCATCTGGTTATATTTGAGCCTCTATTGACTTCCTGTGCTCAGCATGATCTTCTTTAAACATCTGAGATAGGACTCTGAGAATGTATGCATTCTTGGTGGTTATCACATTGAAAACATATGGATCTAAATTTTATCCTCCAAGACAAGTTGGTAGGAATGTTAGGATCCTCTGAGGGGACTGTTTTCTAATAAGGGGGAGGTGCTACCTCATTTCCAAGAGCCCAGATAAGACCCTCAAGAACTGCTGAATTGAGGGTAAAGTTATCTGCAGTCTTGTCCCTCCAATCTTCACAGATGCAACCCCTCAACTTATGGCAGGATGTGGGTTGTTACAGTGATGGAGTTGGGGAGGGTTATGAAAATAATTTATATAGTAGATAGGGATGAACCAATATCATGCTGGTCATCATTTACTTCTTGGGATTGGGCTGGAAATATTGCATCACCTCCTCCAATGATGCTGAGGGATATCACTGAATCAGCAAATCTAACAACCTCCAAGCCAGACTGTGTTCTGTCTGTATTATGTTCTCCTGGAAAATCCAGAGAGGCCCAAGCTACTAAGGGGAAATAGGTACGGTCCCCAGTACCTTAAGCCAGGCACTACAACTTATCTGTCATTATCTTTAGCAAATTTCATCAGGATTCACCTGAATATAACACCTTCAATTAAGCCTTTCTGATTGACTCAACCAGCTACACCCTAGTTCTGTGTTTTGAACCCCACTCCCTTCCAAGTACTGTGTACTTGTCTCATACAATTTCTCAAACTGAAACTTTCTTGAGAGAAGGACCTGTCTTACATATTTCTATTTGTTTTGCTGTGTCAGACACTGCACCATCCCCTTAATAAATATCAATAAATATTAGTTTTGAATTGAACATAACAATACACTTCAAGGAGAAGAGTTGTATTATTAATAAATAGATTCAGGAACATGTTTTCACAGTCCTCTCTCCATCTCTGTATTCCCTTCTGTTCCCATCAAATAGCTTCTCCTCTTCTCAGAGCATTCATTTTCATCATAATCAGTTTATCAGCCTCATAACAAAAGCTAAACCTAAAATGAATTGGATGTGGCCTGCCTTTTTCTCTGCTTATTTATACTTCATGTCGATATGGAAAAGAAGAGGAGATGTGGTCAGCTATGGTAGGTAGTATGGATGAACCCCAGAGACAATGCCGGGCTCACCACACTGTATCCTCTTCCCAGGCATATGAGAAACTACCTTTCTCAGCTTCCTTTGCAGTTAAATGTGGCCATATGACTAAGTTCTGGTTAATTGAATGTGATAGGAAATGATGTAAGCTATTTTCTGCCTACTCCTTAAAAACATCTCACAAAACTCTTTAGTCTTCTCTTCCTTGCTAGGAATACAAAAACTTTTGGAGGCTGTATCTACCAATCCATCTTTGTTGCATAATAAAACATAGTGGCCTAAAACAAAAACAACTACAGTTGTCATTGGCATACACAGGATAGATTGGTTCCAGGACCCCTGCATATACCCCAATTCACACATACTCAAGACCCCCAGTCAGCCCTGCAGAACGCACATATACCAAAAGTCAGCCCTCAATATGCATGAGTTTCATATCCTGAGAATACTGTATTTTCAGTCAGTGTTTGGTTGAAAAAAAATCAGCATATAATTGGACCCACCAAGTTCAAACTGTGTTGTTCAAGGGTCGACTGTATTTTACTTGCTCATGATTCTACAGTTGAGCATTTTGAGAAGGGCTCAGCTTGGAAGTTCTTCTGTAGACCTTGTATGGGATCACTCATGTGGCTGTACTCAGCTGGAATTGACTGAAAGGTAGGTTGGTCAACTGGGCCTCAGCTGGGGTGGTTCATTTCTGCTCCATGTGGCCTCATCTTCCAGCAGGCCAGCCAGGGATGCTTCTTATGGTAGGGGAATAGATTCAAGCAGGAAGAGTCAGTGTGGAGGGGACTAGAAAAAGTAGTAAGGAAGGGAGTTTAAAGGGAGGCATAATTCACTGGGGGTTATTACAGCAATAATCTAAGACTTAGGTTACATTCCAGATGATAAAAAACAGGATGGAACTAGTTCAGATCCCTGAGTCATCATTTGGCAGAGTGTCCTGATCTGCATCAGTCTATGATGTGAGTGAGAAATAAAATGTTGTTGTGTTAAGTCACTAATATTTCAAGGTTTATGTTAGCACAACACATCCTATAGTGTTATCCGAACTAATGTAGGGAGAATGACACTTCTCTCAAGTATGGGAAATATGTCTATTATTGGTACATGTGGAATATAATCTTAGTATAACACCATACATTGCTTTCCTGGGACCCTCAAGACTTCGTTAGTTGCTAATACTTATATTAGCGTAGAGTTTTACCTTTTAGACAGTTGTTACACATATATTAACTCATTTCATTCAGGTACCAACTGAAGAAATAGATAAGAGAATCAGGTGCTCTTCAGAGGCTAAAAAAGAATTCAGGTTCAATGTTACATGATGCACGAAGACCACAAAGGTAGAATTATCAGGGCCGACACTAAGGTCTGAATCTCCTACCCTTTACTTCAGCAGACTCATCACCCTTACATAGGAAACTCTTGGGTCATTCACTGTGCTTGGGGTAGGTGGGGCATCAACAGAGATTAACATCATCCTCCAAATTAACGTTCCTTGGAAAAGATACAGGAACTTAGTTAGGGCCCCTTTGGAATAAGAAGAATAGGAAGCCTGTTTGTGACAGCACTAACCCCAAGAGAACTGGGATGTATTGAGTGTCTGTCTCTCTGCTATCAAGGCTGGTAGATTCAAAGCCTAAAAGCTGGCTGGAGTGAAGATGCTGAGCCTCACCAGAGAAAGGGGCCAAGTCTTACACTAGCTAGGGAAGGTTCTTCAGGCATGAAGAGTCCATGGAGAGAAAAGAGGCTTCTGCAAGGTCAATTCTAAAGCCTACAAAGCCCAGCGGAAGATGCTTTAGAGTAGATGTGGAGCCTCCTTTCCAACTTGGGGAGTCAGGACCAGGCCAGGACCAAGAGCGTACATGCAGCTATAGAGATGAAAGGAGAGGACCTGGCTAGATTTGCACCATGTGGCTATGATGTCTGCTCACAGAGAAGACTTGGAAACAGAATCTTGGCAGGGTTGTAGAGTCTATCAACCACCAGAACAGGGCCTGCCTGAATGGAGGAGAGCAGGGTTCAGCAAACTATGGCCCCAGGGCCAAACCGAGCAGCTGCCTGGTTTTGTTTTGCTTTATTTTGTTTTCAACTCTTTTTAGTGAGATATAATTCACATGAAAAAATGAACCATTTCAAAGTGAACAATTCAGTGACATATAGTACATTTCACAATGCTGTGCAACCACCTCCTCTATCTAGTTTCAAAATATTTTTATCACCCCAAGAGGAAACCCCATACTCATTAATCTGTTACTTTCCATTCCCCCTCCTCCAGCCCCTGGCAACTACCCATCCCGCTTTCTGTTTCTAAGGATTTACCTATTCTGGATATTTCATGTAAATGCATGGCCTTTTATGTCTGACTTCTTCAACTTAGCATTAATGATTTTGGGGTTTGTCCACACCGTAGCATGGATCAGTACTTTAGTCTTTTTTATGACTGAATAATATTCAATTATATGGATATGCCTCAATCTGTTTATTCATTCATCCATTAATGGACATTTGGGTTGTTTACACTTTTTGGCTATTGTGAATAACACTGCTATGAACATCCGTGTACAAGTATTTGGTTGAGTATCTGTGTTCAATTCTTTTCAGTATATACCTGAAAGTGGAATAGCTACCTGTCTTTGAAAATAAATTTTATTGGAGCACAGCCATGCCCATTAATTTACACATTGTCTATGGCTTCTTTCATGCTACAACAGCAGAGTTGTGTAGTTGTGACAGAGTCCATATGGCCACAAAGACAAAAATATTTACTATTAAATATCTGGCCCTTTAGAGAAAAAGGTTGCTAACCCCTGAGATAGAATAAACACCACCTCCATCCTTCAGATTTTGATACGATGCATACCCTAAGTTACCTTTCTCCTGGTTTGTGAAATTGCAGAAAGGAACTAGAATTTTCCTTTAATCTGTGATGGCCAAGATTTGATGTGGCAGGTTTTGAGTCAGAATAAGAAATACATGTTGTTGACCATTCCTCTCATTCTCTCTGCCCTTCCCTCTTCCTTTCCTTCCCTTTGAAAAATTCCAATATTCTCTCAGTAAACAAATAGAGAAGACAGGACGGATGAGGGAATCAGTGCGCTGCTCCTTGCCAGGTACAGAGACGGCAGCAAGATCCACTTTGCTTGGAAGTCAGGAAAGGGTCCACACAGCAGTGGCTCATGAACTGCTGCTGTCCTGTGTGACTCCTAGCCAATGCTTTAACGTGCAAGTAAATCATCTGGGACTGAGTTAAAAAGTAGATTCTGATTCAGTGGGTCCAGAGAATACTTGTTAGAATTTGCTATGGTTGATACTGTGTTTCTAACAACTTCCCAGGAGATGCCAATATTGCTGGTGCAAGCAGCACTTGGAATAGCAAGACGAGCACTGGTTCCCAAACAAGGCTGCTTCACATGACCCCTTGGGGAGTTATGAAAAATCCTGGTGCCCAGGGGGTCCTGTCCCCAGAGATTCTGATGAATTTGTTCTGGGGGGTGGCCTGGACATCCAGATGTTCCCTGGGTGATTCTCATATGCTGCAAAGTTTGAGAGGCAATTGTTCTAGACTTCTGGAGGTGAGGGGAAGTCGGATCAGCGATGGCTATTTTTAAAAGAGGTTATTTGTAAATATGAATAAGGCTAATATTAATTCAAAACTCAAATTGACCATCTACCTATCAAGTGATGTCTATAAAATGTTCTACTTCATATAACTAATTTAGGCTATCAGGGGAATCCATGTAATTCAAAGCTGGATGCATTTTACAAATAAGTGATCTGATTTCATTACCTTTTTTCTGGGAATTGTGCCTGACCAAGCTGTGATCAGCTTCCTGCCTCTCATTGTATCAATAAATACGTCAGCATCAGGCCACTGGGACCTCATCTACACTGAGAGTAAAATGTGCAAGACGATCCAACAGTTAATGTTTTAGACTTGTCTCTTCCCATTTCCAAATTACATGCTTATTGTATTCAGGCAAATCAACATGAGTCCAAGTCTGCAGATGTTTGAAAACTTCCAGATGATTCCTTAAGTTGTTCATTTTTCATTCTAATGTAAAGATGCCTACATTCATGGTCTTTATTGTATATTTTAAAAGTGTTCCAATAAACCCAAGTCTTCCAACCCTATCTTCCATATCTCCAGACTAGGATACAACACACATAAACGTTTATTAAGGAAATTAAAATGCTAGTTGATGTACCACTACTCCCAATCTGGCCTCTTAGTGCCGGGGCCTGTGGGGGCTACTCCCCTAAATTACTGTCTTCAGAGCCTTGTATTCCATTTCTTCGGAGGTTAAAATCTGTTTTTATGACAAGACTCTCCCTCCCACCACCCCACCACCAGTACTACTTGTATTCCCTTCATTGCAGTCTGTTTTCTCTGGGTAATTGGTCCCATTTCCACCTTATATCACATCAAAAACTGGCTACATCTGAAGAGCTTAAGCATTTCTATCTGTGCAGCATGACCTGCTGAAAACAGTTAATCCAATTAATATTCAGAGGTTTAGATCTGTGGTCCTCAAAGTGGGTCCTTGGACCAGCAGCACCAGCAGCACCAAGAAGCTTATTACAAATGCAAGTTTGGGCCACAGTGCAGACCAATTGACTCAGACTCGCTGGGAGTGGGCCCAGGAATCTGTTTCACACATCCTCCAGAGCCTCTGATGGGAACTTCAGGGTGAGAAGTGCTGGAGAAGATTGATTTCAGCTATCTTGTAACTTTTGCGATCCCACTATCATCAGGTGTATTACTGTAGCTATAAAATATGCCACCACGAAATCTCAGTGGCATGCAATGACAATCAGTTCTTTCTCTCTCATGGCTTGCTCGTGGCTTCTGCAAGCCAGCTGGGGATCTCTGCTTCAGATGGTAGGTTGAGTCTCGTTGTGCCACATACATCTCATTCTGGGACTCAGGCTGAAGGGGTGGCAACTACCTGGGCATATAATTCTCTTGGCAAAAGTGAAAAGCTCCCAGAGGGCTGATATTAATTAGCTTCAGAAATGAGAGATCATCTCTTCTGCCTTCATTCCATTGACCCAAGTTCATCACATGACCAAGCCCAATCAGGTTAGAGAAATATCCTCCCACAGAGTTGTTGGGGAGGTGGGAGAAAAGGGAGAGGCTATTGCTGAACAAAAATCTGATAGACTATATCAGGACAATGGGCAAATACACCCAGTGTAGACCTTGCCAGCTATTAAATACAATTAAATTCTATTAAGCTAACAATGCTAATCAAATGAGAACTGCAGATATTTCAAGAGAGCAGCAGTCAGCCTATAGACAATTTTTGTCATTCTTTTCATATTCATGTGATAAACCCTAGACAAAGTATTTCCGTCCACATTTCCTTTCTGGTTCTACTTCTAAAGAACATATGCAGTATAAACTTTTTTTAAAAATCAAGGGAAATACCTGCTACGGCATTTTCCCCCATGGTTATTTCCACTTTGAAAAGCTGACCAAATATTTTTCTCTCCTAATGTGTTTTTTAAAAGAAAACTCTCTTAGATTCCCATCATTGATTCCCTAACCACATTCAATGGCAAGAGCCAAAAAGAAAAATATCTTCCCTGAAGATACAGTGAAGTCTGCCACTACTAACAGAATTAATCATGTGTCCAGCACAGAATCATTACAGAATTGGGCACAACACCGTCACACCCTAGGAGGTTCAGAAGGCAACTTAAAATCCCCTGATGACAGGACGAAGAGATCCCTCATTTCCTTAGCTTGTCCTTAGCTTAGTGACTAGAACACTGGGCCCAATCAATGTTTGTTGAGCTGAAAACTCAAGGATTCTGCTCAAGATACCAGGTTGAGCAAACTGGCAAATTCTAAGCTCAGTGTTCTATTGAAAGAGGAGCAAAAGGAAGCCCATTCCAGAAAGATTATTGTCCACCCACGTGCTATGAGGCAGAGACACTCATAGGTGAATGAGTCACCATTTACTGGGCATGTAGAACAAAGCAGAAACACTCCATACGAGATGGTAATGCACCTCCCCAACCACTTTTTGTGGATTAGGGTTGGTTGAAGAATTTATACAAGTGCAAGAGCTTCTAACACCTGTGGAGGGAACCACCTTCACAGACTGTGTGGATGATCCTGATTTATTTGGAGAAGAGCTGTGGGCAGGACAGGTTAAAACAAAACAAAACAAGAATCCCAGCTCTTGGCTGGGCGAGGTACCTCGTGCCTGTAATCCTAGCATTCTGGGAGGCGAAGGTGGGAGGATCGCTTCAGCTTGGGAGTTCAAGACCAGCCTGAGCAAGAGTGAGACCCTGTCTTTACTGAAAATAGAAAAATTAGCCAGGCTTGGTGGCATTCACCTGAAGTCCCAGCTACTTGGGAAGCTGAGGCAGGAGGATCACTCAAGCCCAGAAGCTTGAGGCTACAGTGAGCTATGATGAAGCAACTGCACTATAGCTTGGGTGACAAAGCGAGACACTGTCTCAAAAAAAAAAAAAAAAATAAGCCCAGCTCTATAAAGAGTAAAGTGGGACTTTGTGGGAAAATCCCTGGTCTTGAGTCCCAGCCCTGGCCCTGTTCCTTATGCTGTTAAACACTGGGAAAGTGATGCAAACCCTCTCAGCCTCAGTTTCCTCATCTGTAGAGTCAGGATAATATATTATACTTCCAAGGGTGGCTCCAAAGCTCAGTCGAATTTCTGTGTGAAATGGCCCATTGATATGCAGAATATTCTTACTAGGAATAATACTGACACTGGGGAGAACTGGGGGAAAGACAATGTGGCCTTTATAAATGGCAGTCTTGAGTTGTACAGTGCACAACCTATACAACTGTATGCTGGGCTGCCTCACTTCCCATGCCCTGGCTATGGTGGTATCTAAAAAGCCACAGATGAACATATTTTCAAAGCTGGCACAGAAATACCAAGAGTCACCACCATATTCACTGAGTTCTTGATTGAAGTTGGTAAAAAAAAAGATCGTGTATAACAGTTAATAATTTTTTTGAAAATTCTTCAGACACTAATAGAACAATCCCCACCCCCTACCACTGAGCTGATAGAAGCAGTGGGGTTGACATTTTTCTTATGATTTTGAAGTTTTTAAAATAACTTTACAAATATTGTCATTTTTCAGAGTTTTGTTTGAAAGGCAGCATGAGAAAAAATGTTTTCCCTTTTACTCCCACCTGTTTGCCTCTGACATCACCTCTCAGAGACGAAAGCAAAAGGAAGTCTATTCTGGAAGGATCACTGTCCCTCAGTTCATTACATGTCTCCCATGAGCTAGGCACTCAAAGGTGAAGGAGGAGCACCGGGAGGGGATATAGAATGTAACGGAAGCACTTCCACAAAAACAGGAATGTATGCCCCAACTTTTGTCCCCATTTCTCCCTATTTGTGGTGGACAAACTCTAAGGTGACCCCCAATGGGTCCCTCCCTGGTATAATCCCCTCCCTTTGAGTGTGGGTATAAGCTGCGATTTGCTTCTAACCAACAGAATACAGCAGAGGTGAAAGGTATCACTCCTGCAATTACGTTATATAGGACTCCATCTTAGCAGCCTGGAGAGAGAGACTCTCCTGCTGGCCTTGAAGAAGCAAACACCTGTGTTGTGAACACCTATGAAAAAAGCCACATGGCCAGGAACTGCCAGCAGCCTCCAGGACCTGAGGGAAGCCTCCAGCCAACAGCCAAGAAGATACCAGGGACCTCAGCCCTACAATCACAAGGAAACGAATTCTACCAACAACCTAAGGGAGCTTAAAAGCAGAATCTTCCCCAGTCGAGCCCCTGATGAGAATGCAACAACCTGACTGGCACCATGACAGCAGCCTTGTGAGACCCTGAGCAGAGGACCCAGTTCAGCTGTGTCCAGACTCCTGACCTAAAGAAGCTGTGAGATAAATGTGTGTTGTTTTTAGCTGCTAAACTTGTGGTAAGTTATTAAGCAGCAATAGAAAACCAATATACCACTGTGTTAAGTGGTAGTATGATTATTATAACTAATCATCATCTTAATTCTCTAATAGATTAGAATATGTGGTATGTCCTATTCAGAGAGAGAAACCTCTGTGGGCTTTTAACATTGAGCATGGATGAGAAGCTGGACTTTCTCCCTCTTAGCTCTTTCCCTATAAATAACACTCACACTGCTCAGACGTCTCCTTGGCAGAATGGGATATCGCTCAGTATCACCCCCCTTAGCAGCCTGTGGTCAGAGGCCCACCAGTTCTCTGGGTAACATGAATCCACACAGACTCCTTTGTGATTATCCAGGTCAATTAATTATTACACTAAAGTTACCCTCAAGCACAACTCTCAACTCTCACAGCAGTCAAGTTTATAGTCTGAAAATATTCTCCTTTTCCCAGGTAGTAAAGAGACTCTGCAGGTATGAATTCTAAAGAATTGTAACCTTCAGCATGTTTTGGGCCATTTGAGTTGTTTTCCTACATAGATTCTGGTTTCCTTGGTTTAGGATTTAATCGCTTACAAAAAATAAAAATGTTCCATGTGGTTTTAAAAATTTGGTCCTTTAGAATAAATTATACATAAACGCACACACACAAGTTATAGTAGCCCTGATGTAAAATAGTCATTTTAGTCCTAAACTTAAATTGTGTTTTATATCATGGGTAGCAGCTTCTATTTCAAGATTCATGAGCTGTTCTTAGTTAAACTTTCAATCTGGCTTGAAATTTGTAAAACGGTAGTGAGATCAATTCTTTTGACTACATTGAGAACTGATTTAATTTATAAATGTCCCCAAATACCCTGTCCTTATCTGCTCTACTGGCACATAGTCATGGACTTCTTAAATAATTAGCCACTGAATATTATCAAAGTGCATGACAGTCTCCTGTGAAATCTCAAGTTAGGTTCTAATCCAAAATAATTTATTCTATTCTATGTTGATATGGTTTGGATGTTTGGCCCCTCCAAATCTCATGTTGAAATTTGATCCCCAGTGTTGGAGGTGAGTCTTGGTGAGAGGTGTTTGGGTCATGGGGGCAGATCCCTCATGAATGGCTTGGTGCCCTCTCTGTGACAATGAGTGTGTTCTCACTTTGTTAGTTCACACGAGAGCTGGTTGTTTAAAGAAGCCTGGCACCGCCTCCTCCTCTTGCTCCTTGTCTCGCCATGTGACAAGCCTGCTCCCCCGTCACCTTCTGCCAGGAGTGGAAGCTCCCTGAAGCCCTCACCAGAGGCAGATGCTGGCGCCATGCTTCTTATACAGCCTGCAGAACTGTGAGCCAAATAAACCTCTTCTCTTTATAAATTACCCAGCCTGAGGCAGTCCTTTGTTGCAACGCAAAATGGACTAACACACATGTAATGTGTGACTATGGAGGCTGTTTTTAACTCTGAAGTTCAACAAACCTATAAATGTTTCCAACATTTTCCCAGGGCCAAGTCCCATGGTAAGGGCTTCATAAATTTTACTTTCCTTCCTCTCCAGGATCTTAGAGGCTAAAATTAAATGGTCACAATTGGTCATCTAAATCTGTTATATTTTTTGTAATGTTTAACTATTTTTAGAGACTGTCTATATATGAAGAGAAACACAAAAGCTGGTGATGCAAATCCATATTACAAGAAAGACAATGTCACTTTGAATTTTCACTTGATTCTGGCTTTAGGATTAGCACCCATTGTGATAAAGATAGCTCCTTTAATATCATCTATGACAGCTGCATCACAGCCAATGAAACACAGTCTTCTCAGCTACTCGAAGTATGGTCCATGGAACAATAGTATGAGCAACACCGGGAGCTTGTTAGAAACTCAGAATCGCAGGCTCCACCCAAGACCTGCTAAATCAGAATCTGTATTTGAACAAGAACCTTTCATATACACAATAACATTGGAAAATCTCTGTGCTATGGCATACTGTGAGTCCACGTGGACTAGACATCTAGGCTTTCTTGCCAGACCATCCTCTTTTTCCCAGTCTGTGTGCACTAGGTATTGAAATACTGAGGTTATGTTCATTAGAGACTACCTCCAACAAACTATATCTTTGAGTGGCTTCTCATGTTCTAGCTATGATCTTTACGCACCATCCAAAGACACTGGTGCCAACAAGAAACCGCAAGGCCAGAATGAGGTCTACGTGGAGGGAAGGCTGCAGGCAACAGAGGCTTCCATGTCAAAATAAATAGTAAGATTGGGTGCAAAGAATAAAGAAAGCTATTGCTGTCGAAATCCAAATGCCCTCTGTTTATGGGAAGATGCTCCCCAGGTACTGACAGTATGTGATATTCCAAGGTCTAGCATTTCTTTGTAATTCAAGTGTCATGAAAAAGTAAGAGCAATGCAGTGATTATGTAAGAGGTCAACATTAGGGGAGGCTGGGTGAAGAGTGTAAAGGAAAATATTAGTAAAAAGCTCAGGACCACTCGCACATCAACTCCTTATGCAAAGGGCAAGATCAAGCCTGGAGGCTGAGTCATGCAACACTCCCTTCCACATGAATAGCTGTTACTAACATTATGCATCAGCCTACAGAAAGGTAAAAGGCCTCAGGCACCTGAGAAGGACTGCTCCCACAGATCACTCATAAGGAAATTCCTTGCTGGCTTCCCATAAACGAGGACATGCAAATTGTAACTTTGGGTCTGCAGGCTAAGTCTAGCTCCTAAAACTCAAGTCTGTTCAATTGCACACTAATAATGTTGATTACAATTTATCTTCCCAGGTGCAGAACAGAGACAAGACAAGATCAGTCATTCTTCCACCTATCCAGGGACAGCTATATAATTGATGCTTCCTTCACTCCCTTTTTCTCTTCTAACATTCACCTTATCTTATTTAAAATATAGATATCCTGGGCCCCACAAGAATGTAACCATTTAGCTCCCCATCCGCTCCTTTTTTTTCTCTATAAGCCTTCCCTTAAATACTGAAGTTCCCAAATTTCCCTTTGGAAAGACAGTCACAGATCTGTCTGTGGTTTGTGTTTTTCCCAGGCGTGTTCTCAAACTTTGGTTTAATAAACCTCCATTGATTGAGATCTTTGCCTCAGTCACTTATTTGGGGTTGTCAAAGGATACAGGAACTCTCTGTACTAGCTTTGCAACTTTTCTGTAAATCAAAAATTATTTGAGCAAAAAAAATAAATAAATAAAAATAACACAAAATTTGACTTGCCATTTAGGAACGTGAGAGCAAAAAAATTTTTGAATGATATTAAAGAGCTAAATATACAAAAAAGCGAAAAATAATTAGAGCAATGGAAATAAGCACACTTCTCATACATTTGCCACATTCTAGCATCCTATCACAGCAGCATACACCTATTTGCTTAGCAAACCCCATGGAGTATAAGGGTGTCAAAAAGCCAAAAATATTAATAGAAATGAAAAAGAAGAATGAGGAATCATAATTGCAGGGCCAGAAATTTGAAAATTATGTTAGGAATATGAAATTAAGACAAAATCTCCCTTAGGCAGTTTGACTGTCCTCTCCCTCCAAATAGCAACAAAAAAAAATTTTTAATGGAAAAAGGCAGCAAAAAAACCCTATATAATTAAAAGGAACTATACTCGTTTCATCCCATATATGAAATATTTAAATTTTTTTTTATTGGTCAGGATTCTGACTGGCAAACAATGGAATCCACTCTCTTGCGAGTTTAAGCAGGAAAGGGATTTATTGAAAGATATTCAGTAAGTAGCTCCAGAATCATTGGGAGGGCTGGTGAAACAAATCCAAGGCGTTGCTTCCAGGAAAAAGGCCAAAACCATGCAGCAAATTAGTCTGATTTGGGGGGAGATGCCACTGCTGCCTACTGCTGCCACCAGCAAGCCCTGGGTGCCAGGACCTCAGCTTGATTACAAATGATAGCGCTTCTAGCCCCTGGCTCTTCTGCATTATGGACTCACACTCCCAGCCACTGCCTCCGCCCCTGAAAGGCAGCCAGCTGGACTGCTACCCCTGCTGGCGAGATGGAAGCTCACTGCTGAGTTTGTTTCCTTCCTAGCTCAGCTCTGAATGGCCCTCTGGGGTAGCTTTTTGATTCTAAATGGCAGAGACTTAGTCATGTGCCACATCTAGCAGCCTGGGAGTTTGAGCTGTGATTCTCCATCTAGGAGGCAAAATCTAGGGTGGCCAACTTATCCTAATTCGGCCAGGACTTTCCTGATTTTAGCAATTAAAGTCCCACATGCCAGGAAACCGCTCAGTCCCAGGCAAACCAGAACAATTAGTCACTCTACCAAGGACTCATAATCTATGAATTTCCCCAAATATAGAAAACCTCTTAAAAAGATCATGGGTAGCCACAAGTTATGATGTATATTCCCTACAATAATCAATACACAGTGATGAAAACATAAATTGGAGGCAATTTGAGGCATTAGTAGTTAAATTGTTCACTAGAGCAACTGACCCACATTTTTGATGAAATTGGCCAATCTCCCTTTTTATTCTTCTCATCCTTCCACAACTCATATGTCATAGTTTGCTCTTGTTCACATATAATTACCTGTATAAAGTGCCAATAACTTCCCTGGTTGCCTTGCATGTCTTTTGTAGGATATATTTGTATCTGACAATTGCTAAATTGGATTTAAAGTGTCTCTGCCTCCTATACACACACACACACACACACACACACACACACACACAGGGCTAGTTTCGGCTTTCCCTTTATTACTCTGATTTGCCTCCTTCCATCCATTAACATTCAGAGGAAGTAGGAAAGCTGTCTCTCCAGTGCTCATTCCATTGGACTTCCAGCATGCCTTTCTGTAACATAGAACTGGAAAGCTGAAAACTTTTTCAGATTCCTCTGCAGCTAGGGTTTTGCATGAGACCTAGGATTCTGCCAAACAAATCAATTTGGCCCAAGATTTGGAAGGTAGCAAAAAGAAACACGATTTGGTTGACATGTACAGGAAATTAGAATTGTTTGGTGGAACCTTTTGGTTCTTCTTCGGTAACTTCTATGAGGTTGTTCCCTTTGAAGCTTAGCAACATGAACAGGCTATCATGGAAGGATAGGAATACCCGCTAGAACACTGCTGGATTGGTGGCCCCTGTCTCCTTGTATTGCACCTGGCTACTAAAGCATCCCTGGTCCCCGAGATTCTGTGAGCTAACACCATATAATCAGTGGTGTGTTGGAACCGACTCATACCAGCTTATGAATGCCAATTGTGTACATCTCTTTCCAGTTTCTTTTCTGTGACATAATATTGGTAGCTTGAAATCTGCCATGGGGAAAGTATTTATACCATGGAAATTGGAAAATGCTACAAATAGGAATTTTATTTTCAGAGCTGATTGCTAAACATTTGCCAGAATACTAGTGCCTGTGATAAATCCCCGTCTGCTAGTATGGAAGTAGAATCTGTTGTCTGCAACTGAGTACCCTGACTATACACCACCTCTTTTATAGTTGTTATGCTTCCTGTTTTGTCTCCCTAGCTTTAGATAATTGATTAGCTCCACCCAACTGCTAATTACTAATTTTTTAAAATAACCAATGTAGCTAAGTTATCTAACTTCTAATAAGTATTAATATGTATCGACTACCTTCCCCAGCACTGTGCTAAGTAATACAGGAGAATTAAAAAACAAATGTTAATTCTAAGTTTGAGGGACAGTGGTAGTGATGTTCAGGTAGGTACTTTTATCATGAGATTTGAGTCTTTTTATATACTAGGAAGTCATTCTTCACACATTTTCAAACATATGATATAACTTCCCTTCCTTATAATAGATTTTAAATAGATAACCTGGCTAATAAATTCCTGTCTAAGAGATGTGACCCAAATAACCTCTTTAAGCAGCCTTCCAAGTTTGGAGGTTATGTCAATTCAGATACTTTGGCCTGAAAGTACCAGAAACCCCAACTCGACTGTCATAAAAAATAGGAAAATTTATGATCTCACATCAATTGTCACCTGGTCCCACTTTTTCCCAACTGAGAGGCATGGAAGTGAGTGGACTCTGGGCCCAGTGCAGTGGAACTCTGTAGTGCCTCTCTGTGATTCTCCTAACTGCCATTCTCAGGTGCTCCTTCATCTTCAGGCAGACAGCAGGAAGGTTACTGTGGTTCAAGCATGACATCCAATTTGACAATGTCTCTCCAAAGAAGAGGCACCATCTCTTCCTTATATCTCTTTCTAAAAGCTAAAGAACCTTTCCCAGAAACTCGTCAGCAAAGTTCTTATTATTTCATTGACCAAATTGTGTCATAGAAACACTTAAATTAATCACTAGCAAGGAAAATGTGATCGCAGTGATTAATTTAGACCAGGGTTTCTAGCCTCGGCACTATTGACATTTTGGGCCAGATAATTCTTTGTGCTGGGAGGGATGTCTTTTGCATTGTAGGATGTTTAGCAGCATCCCTGATCTCCACACATTAGATGCCAATAGCATGTGTGTGCACATGCACACAAGCACACACACACACCAGTTGTGACAACCAAAAATGTCTTCAGACATTGCCCAATGTCCCCTGGAGAGCAGAATCAGCCCTGATTGAGAACTACTGATTTAAACCAATCAGTATTTACCTCTTGAATTAGAGAGGGTCATCATCCCTAAGGCACATGGGAATTGGGACTACATCAACAATTAAGAGGAATAAATTTGTTGGATAATTGCCAATGGCAGCTACCTCAAAGGTCTGTCCTAGGGTTTCCTTCTATCCTCCCTTGAACCCATTCCAGTCAGGCTATTCCATGATCCTGCTCCTTTGCAAAACACCCTCGACCTCCCACTTTGCTAAATCCAATGTTCAATTCTCAACACATGTTTAACTTGACCTATCAGCAGCATTCAACATAGCTGACCACTTCTTCCTCCACGAAACACCTTCTTCGCTTGACTTCCAACAAACCACACCTTGTTTCCTCTTACCTTGGCTGCACTGCTTGCTTCTTCCAAGTCTCCTATATTCATCCTCATCCCCATCCCTACCTCGTCACTTTGGAGCATCCCAGGGCTTATTTCTAATACCTCTTATTTTCATCCATTCTCACTCAGTTCTTGTTCTTACCCAGTTTCACAGCTTGAAATAGGAGCTATATGCTGCTAACCACTAAATGTATATCTCCAGTCTGGATCTTTCCCCTGAGCTCTGGACTTTTCTGTCCAACTGCTAACAAGACAGCATGACTTGGCAAGTCAGACATTACATATCTAAAACAAACTTTGTATCCTTTAAATCAGCTCCTTCCTATAATCTTTCCCATCTCAGCAAATGGTAACTCCATTAATGTGGCTGTTTAGACTAAAAACTTAGAGTCATGCTTGATTCCTCTCTTTCTTTCACACCTTGCCTTCAATCCATCAGCCAGTTTGGCCAATTCTCATGTGCAGAGCCTGACCACTTCCCCCACTTCTATGGCTACTATCGTCCTGGTACAAACCATCATCTTGTGCCTGGATTGTTTTGATAGCCTTCTAACAAGTCTGCCTCCTCCCCCACCCACACTCCCCATCTCCCTTCCTTCTATTCTCAAAATAGCAGCCAAAAGATCCTTTAGAGCCAAAGTCAGATCATGTCAGTCCTCTACTTAAACACCTCCTGCACAAAGACTCCCATCTCACTCAGAGTAAAACCCAGAGTCCTTAGAATGGCTATCAGTTCCTAAAATGCTCCAGCCCCGATTACCTCTCTGCATTATCTCCACCACCTTTGACCTTGTTTGTTCTGCTGCAGCCACACTGGCTCCTTGTTGTTCCTTGATCACTCCAGAGATGCTAGGGCTCCAGACTTTTGCACTGGCTGTTCCCAATTCCCTTTCCAAATATCCACACGGCTTGCTCCTTCGATCCTTTAGGTCTTTCTCCAGTGCACCTTCATGCTAAGGCCACCTCTAACCACTTTTCCTAAAATTACAGCCCACTTCCCCCCACTCCTAATAACCCAGTCTGGCTTCAATTGTCTCTTTAGCATCTATTACCATCTAACATACTATGTATTTGTTCTTTATTTTTCTTGTGTATTGCCTCTTTACCACCTAAAATGTAAAATCCTCCAGAGCAGTATTTTTTTTTTCTGTTTTGTTCCCTGTTCTATCCCTGCACTCAGAAAACTGCAGACACATGGTAAGTGCACAATACATAGTTGTTGAATACATGACTAAAGATGTCAGTTTGCCCTGGATTAAGCAAAAAATACAAAACTACCCCAATAAAAATGCCAATATCAACACATAAATGTACATATAAGAATAACATCTATTGGATGTTGG
>NW_012151063.1:7491283-7533948 GCF_000956105.1 Propithecus coquereli | reverse complement strand
CAAGAGAACCCAGGTAATTTTTGAGGTCTCAGAATGTCAAAGACCTTTCAAAGCATGAAACAAAACTCAAACCGTTTTACTAAATATATGTAAGTTTAGAATTGTTAAGTAGTGCTTGTTAATTAAAACTTTTGTCATTATGTATATACCCCCTTTACTCTAATCATACATTTTGTAATAATATCTACTTTTTCTGATATTAATATCAGATATTAATTTATCCCAGCTTTCTTTGAATTGCCATTTACCTTGAAAATTGTTCCCCATTCTTTTCCCTCCCATATTCTTATGTTTTCTTTTTCTTTTTTTAATTTCAAAATATTAAGGGGGTAAAAATGTTTTAGGTTACATGGATTGTTTTTGTAATGCTCAAGTCCTGACTATAGGTGATGGGTCTCTTGATTTTACCATCTGTTTTTATTCTGTTTCTTCAGTTTATGCTTGCCTGATTTTTTCTTTTTTTCCTATCTTTTGAATCAATTGCATTGTGGATGTTTGGAGGTTTTTCAGGTTCTTTGAGTTTTTTAAATTTTATTTTCTCTTCTACTGATCTAGAAGTTAAAGCCTGTTAATCCTAACATCTTAAATCCTGGGAGTCGACATCTCCTAGCTATTGATTTGCTAGCTCACTCATATTGGCTTGCTTCCTGGTGTATTTAGTAATTTTTTTATTATGAGCTCATATTTGTTCTTTCCTTTAGCAAAGATTTGTATTGATTTCTGATAAACAGTAGGAGCTATTAATTTGGAACTACTTTAATTATCCACATTTAGGACTAGTATAAATTTGAACATCAGAATCTAAGTGATATCAGGAGTGGTTGCAGATTAACGAGGGAGACGTTGTTATAGTCATCACTATCTTTATTAATATTATCGTTGATGTTATTTTCACCCAAAACTCCTTCCCAGGGACCTGCCTCAATGCAGGAATTTCAGAGCCAGCACGCCCATTTTCTAGCAGCTCAAGGTTTACTATCCAATTTTCTGCCACCACCCAGGCCTGCCTGCCATAATAGTGGCATTCCTTCCCAAGACAGCACTGAAACGTGTTTGCTTCCTGCTCACTTCCCCTGTCTGATCACTCTTGTTGTTTCCATGATTATTGTTATTATTATCACCATTTTGCCTTTATAATTTTCTTTCCCTTTATTGGGGATTCAGCATTGCATTAAAAGTGCATTATAATTTATCCAGAATCTCGATGTATCATACCAACAGGGCATTTTAGAGCTTCTAGTACCCTTGAAAGCAGATTTCCTGTGTCGAAAATGACTTTTAACAATTGAAAGGGTGATAAGAGAAATGCAAATTAAATGCACATTGAGATACCATTTCTCATGTATTAATTCAGCAAATATAAAAATAAGTTTGATAACAGACTATTGATGAGAATATGAAGAAATAAGCGCTCCCATACATTGCTGGTGGGGGTATAAACTGGTACCACTTTTATGGAGCGCAATCTAGCCATTTCTGTCACAATTATAAACACGTATACCTTTTGACCCAGAAAGTCTACTTTGGGGAATTTATTTTACAAATACTAGCAATTATGAAGCTTATCCATGGCAGCATTACTTGTAATAGCCAAATATTTAAAATAACTTTTATGCCTATTAAGAGAGAACTATTCAGGGGTCCCCAACCTATGGTGAGTTGTATAATTACTTCATCATATATTACAATGTAATAATAATAAAGTGTACGATAAATTTAACGCACTTGAATCACTCCAAAAGCATCCCACCCACCCCCATCCATAGAAAAATTATCTTCCATGAAAACAGCCCCTGGTGCCAAAAAGGTTGGGGACCACTGAAGTACATCCATACAATAGAATATTATGTATTTTTACAAATGAGAAAATTGTAATACACTGGTATGATGCAATATCCAAAATATTAATATATATTCAATGGAAAACATAAGATGTAGAACCATGTGTATATTATTCTCTGGGGTTTTTTAAATGTATATTTACATATTTGTTTGCATAGCTCTAACATATTTTGGGAATGGTACATAAAATATTCTGTCAATGTTTGCTACCTCCAGTTGAGTGCCTGGAAAAGGAAGGTGAGAAAGAGACTCATCATTGTAAACCCTTTTATACTTTTTGACTGTTAAACCATATGAATATATTGTTTATTTTTAAAAGGGTTTGTCAGCTTGTGGTTGGCCTTACACGGAAGTGCTGAAGAGGGCAAGCTGAGGAAGACAAGCTTTGCTTTCTTCTCAGTTTTGCCTAAGGCTGTTCTCACCCCAAGCAGAGAGAGAGTGTGGAGAAATCTGGAAGCCAGGTTGGCCGAGAAAGACTGGGTGAGCTAGTACTGATTTATCAGCTCTGTGATCTGCCTCCTGACCTGGTCAGGTAACTAATAACAAATCTACCAGCTCTTTGTTTTATTGTTTTTCACCCAGAAATTGAGAATGTCACAGATGGTTGTGTTTTGACAAGAATTTAGTGCACATTCAAACATACAAAATTCTAGAATCAAAGTCATAAAAGCAGCAATTCTCTTTCTCTTACCTAGGCCTCATGTTTTATGTTTGGCGCTACTGACTGACAGCTTTGACTGGAAACACTACCAGACAACAGCCCCAGACATCTTGCTGCACGAGCTCCATTTCTTGGCCCAAAAACCTGGAAAAAGAAAGGAAATAATTAGATTTTAAGTGAATGCAATCACGCAGCATGGACAACTTTGGAACGCAAACCAAAACTAGATGATTCAAAGTTGAAACTACAAAATTCAGACTGAAATTCCATTGCAGGAAAAAACCCAAATTCCACCACTCCATTTCCAAAAATGATAAAAATACAAATGCTACAAGAAACTTAACCTTTTTTTTACGTGTTTACTTTTTTTCTGTTTTAGTATGTTTAAGTCATATAGAAATGTATACAGAATGTTCTAAAGAACATCCATGCACCCACCAAAGAAAATGTCAAACCGTGAACTTTCACCATATTTGCTCCAGATAATTGTTCTAAAAAAAATAAATAATTTTGGGTGCAGTTCAGGGCCCTGTTGTCTCTCCCCCATCATCCCATCTGCTTCCTTCCCTCCAGAGAGGTGACAGCCTTTCACAATTTGGCATTTATCATTCCTATGCATGCCTTATGCTTTTACAACATGGGTAGGTATTCATAAACAATAGATAATACCATTTTGCATGTTTTAAACATTATATACATGATATTCTAGATCCATCCTTCAACACCTTCCTTTTTGCATTCTACTTTTTCTGTTAAAGAACATATGGTTCTTTCCATTTTTCCTTCATTACCAAAGATGCTGCAATAAAAATGTGGTACTTGTCTCTGTGTGCACAAGTGAGATGCTTTCCTAGGCTAGGAAAGAATTGATTGGTCATAGGATATGCCTCTCCTCAATGCTTCTAGACAAAAAACTACTCTCAAACGTGGTCCTTCCACTTTACCTTTTTTTAAATAGCCCCCAAAGTTTTCTAGGTATGCTTCTCAGCTTCATAGAGCAGTGGGAGAAAATATATTTTGCATCTAAATACTAATTTGGTGAATGAGTCTGTAGTGGAGCTGTCAGTGCTCCACCTGTGTCCCCGGCCGTTACCACTTCAATGTGTACCAGCCAACTTCCACCTACCAGCACTTAAGTTGTTTTTTGCCCTAGAGCATTCTCTGGCTGTCAGATGTGGCGTTGCTACTGGGGCAGCAATAGCAATTGGGATGATTTACATGCCCTGAGAACCTCCCACAATCGATGACTGATGGGAGTTGGTGTATCAATACCCCAAGTCCCTCATTCTTCAGGTGGGATAACTTCGAGGCATATGTTTTGTCCAGATTTTTGGATTTTTGGAGTATCTAGCAGGATTAAATCACAATGTGCCATAATGATAATCTGCTTGATATCGAACACCATATTCAGCAATTCTCTGCCTTCCCTTCTCTATCCCACTTCCCCTTACCTCTATCAGCATCTGGGGCCACCTTCCAAATAAACAACTTGCATTCAAACCCTTGTCCCAGAGTCTGTTTCTGGGGGGACCTGGCTGGACTCCAGCTAGCTCTCACATGCGTGTATTCAGATGTTGGTAGTGGTCATAGGGATGGGGGAGATTGTCACTAGTTGTAGAGTTTACCCATAACCATACCATGAAAAAAAGAAAGAAAGAGAGTTTGCATATTATTCAGAGACAAGATACAAGAAACACTTTGCTGTTTGTTTCTCGGAGAAGACTAGGCAAAGCTCCCATAAATAAAGTGTTAATACTTGCTTGGCCAGGAGTCTTTCCTTTGAAAGCCTCACCTTTAGTTTTTATTCTGAAAATCTCCAAGCATATAAGGGCAGTGACTTGAACATGAAAATCACTATATTTAGCTTAATTTGGGGGGGAACCATTTTTTTAAGCCTAGGTTTTAGTGTAGCTGTTTCTAACATTTTCCTTTTGTCATTCTATTTTATGATTTTCTAAAATTTCACAAACAACAGCAGCTCTAGGCATGAACATTAGCCTGCAGTTGTATAATGTCTTCAAAGATTTCACCTTAATCCTTTGTTTTGCGGAATATCAAAATTGGTGATTTTCTAAACCCTTATCTTTAGCAAATTTTTAATAAAAGGGTATTTGCTGCAATGAGTCCCAAAGAGATGATGTATAGAGTTTTTGAGGTTTTATTTTGTAGCTACAAACTTAGTCAACAATTACATCAGTTGGTAGAAGGCCAAGGCTATGTTTTGCCAGCCTGTGTAAGTTGAAAACACCAAAGCAGAAAACTTCTGATCCACCACAGAGCACAAAACGCCGTATACTGAGTAGCAGAAAAGGAAACTTTCTGGTCCCACTTTTAATATTGCACGGAAACAGCTTTGGGATGGATTGCATGTTTCACTGCAGGGCTGGATTAACTGACTTGTGAAGGCCTGTCTTCAAATTCAAGACCTTGTTTTCATGGTTAATATTCTTTCACTGCATTTATTAAGACACATGCCATGTTCATGGGGATTATAAAGTTCTTACAGGCATACCTTGGCGATATTGTGTGGGTTCAGTTCCAGACTGCTGCAATAAAGTGAATATCACAATAAAGAGAGTCACACAAATTTTTTGTTTCCCAGTGCACATAAAAGTTATGTTTACACTATACTGTAGTCTATTAAGTGGGCAATAGTATTATGTCTAAAAAACAACAGACATGCCTTACTTAAAAATAATTTTTTGCTAAAAAATACTATCATCTGAGCCTTCAGAGAGTGGTGATCTTTTTGCTGGTGGAGGGTCTTGCCTCAATGTTGATGGCTGCTGACTGATCAGGGTGGTGTTTACTGAAGATTGGGCTTGCTGTGGCAATTTGATTTTGTAAAATAAGACAACAATAAAGCTTGTTGTATTGATTATCTCTTCGTTTCATGAAAGATTTCTCTGTAGCATGCGATGTTGTTTAATAGCATTTTAACCACAATAGAATTTCTTTTGAAATTGGAGTCAATCCTCTCAAACCCTGTTGCTGCTTTATCAACTAAGTTTATGTAATATTCTAAATCCTTTGTTGTCATTTTAACAATGTTCACAACATCTTTACCAGGAACAGATTCCATCCCATGAAACCACTTTCTTTGCTCGCCCATAAGAAGCAACTCCTTATCCATCCAAGTTTGATCATGACATTGCAGCAGTTCAGTCACATCTTCAGGCTCCACTTCTAATTCTAGTTCCCTTGCTATTTCCACCACATCTGCAGCTACAGTCTCCACTAAAGTCTTGAACCCCTCAAAGTCATCCATGAGGGTTGGAATCAACTTCTTCCAAATTCTTGTTAATGTTGATATTTTGACCTCCTCCCATGAATCATGAATGTTATTAATGGCATCTAGAATGGTAAATCCTTTCCAGAAGGTTTCCAATTTACTTTGCCCAGATCCATCAGAGTAATCACCCTCTATAGCAGCTGTAGCTTTATGACATGTATTTCTTAAATAATAAGACTTAAAAATCAAAATGACTCCTTGATCTATAGGCTGCAGAATGGATGTTGTGTTAGCAGACATAAAAACATTAATCTCCTTGTACGTCTCCATCGGAACTCTTGGATGACCATGTACATTGTCAACGAGCAGTAATATTTTGAAAGGAATCTTTTTTTTTCTGAGCAGATCTCAATAGTGGGCTTAAAATATTCAGTAAGCCATTGTATAAACAGATGTGCTGTCACCCAGGCTTTGGAGTTCCATTTATAGAGTACAGACAGAGTTGATTTAGCATAATTCTTGAGGGCCCTAGGATTGTCAGAATGGTAAATGAACATTGGCTTTAACTTAAAGTCACCACCTACATTAGACCCTAACAAGAGAGTCAATCTGTCCTTTGAAGCTTTGAAGCCAGGCATTGACTTCTCCTCTCTAGTTATTAAAGTCCCAGATGGCATCATCTTCCAAAAGAAGGCTGTTTCATCTGCATTGAAGATCTGTTGTTTACTGTAGCCACCTTCATCAATGATCTCAGCAAGATCTTCTGGATAACTTGCCACAGCTTCTCCATCAGCACTTGCTGCTTCACCTTGCACTTTTATGTCCTGGAGACGGTTTCTTTCCTTAAAAATCATGAACTAACCTCTGCTGGCTTCAAACTTTTCTTCTGCAGCTTCCTCACCTCTCTCAGCCTTCACAGAATTCAAGAGAGTTAGTACCTTGCTCTGGATTAGGCTTTGGCTAAAGGGAATGTTGTGGCTAATTTGATCTTCTATCCAGACCACTCAAACTTTCTCCATATCAGGAATAAGGCTGTTTTGCTTTCTTATTATTCTTGTGTTCGCTGGAGTAGCATTTTTAATTTCTGTCAAGAACTTTTCCTTTGCATTCACAAGTTGGCTAAATGATACAAAAGATCTATCTTTCAGTCTATGTGGGCTTTCAACTTGCCTTTCTCACTAAACTTCATCATTTCTAGGTTTTGATTTAAAGTGAGAGACATGCGACCCTTCCTTTCACTTGATCACTTAGAGGCCACTGTAGGGTTATTAATTGGCCTGATTTCAATATTGTTGCAATTTAGGTAATAGAGAAGCCCAAGGAGAGGGGGAAAGACAGGGAATGGTCATAATACACACAACATGTATTAAGTTCACTGTCTTATATGGGCATGGTTTGCGAAGCCCCAAATCAATCACAATAGTAACATCAGAGATCGCTGATTACAGATCACCACAACAGATAAAATAATAATGAAAAAGTTTGATATGTTGTGAGAATTACCAAAATGTGACAAAAAGATGTGAAGTAAGCACATGCTGTCAGAAAAAATGGCACCAAGGGGCTTACACAGGGTTGCCACAAACCTTCTATTTGTAGAAAACACAGTATCTGTGAAGTGCATTACAAGGCATAGCCATATTTTAAAACTCTCTTTATAAAGTCGAGTGTGAGTTCAATATTGTATACCTGGCTCTCTAGACCCAGCTCAGTGTCCCAGCTCTGTCCCTTTTTTCTTGCTGTGTGATGGGAGAATTACTTAAGTTCTCTAAGTTCAGCAACCTCATCTGTAAAACAGAAATAACGATAGTACCTATGTCGTTGAGTTGTTGACACAATAATTGATGTTCTCATAGAATTCTGTACCTTATCCCATGGCCTCCACAATGGGCAGGAGACTGTTCTAACTTGAGACTCTTACAACCAAATGCAAAGAGGCAAAGTTGAGTTTTGAAAGAATTTTTTCTAACTACCTAATTAACTCAGGTTGATGAAAAAAAATTACAGAATATATGAGAGTACAAAAAAAATAAAAATAAAATATTCTCCTACCACCTGAAGAGAAGCACCAGTAATCACTCATCTATGCATATGTTGTGGCCTCTGATTTTTACACAATAACTGGAATTTATAGAGTATATTATTTTATAAGCTACATCTTCACTAAAAGCATCACGAAAAGTACCCCACATTGTTAAATGATCTTTGAAAATGTTTGTTTTTATGACCTGGCATTTCATCTAATGAAGGTCCATAATTTATTTACCCAATTTAGCCTATTTCATAGGTCTTTGGATTATCTCTTCCAAATTTTCAATGCTTCAATGACGTTCTTTGATGATATACTTTTGTGTATGTACATCTCTGCCTCTTTGGCCTGAATACCTAGATGAGAAATCACTGGTTCGAATGATAAGAATGCTTTTAAAGCTTCTGATATCTGTGCCAAATTGTCCTCCCTGAAGGCTGTTCCAATTTAGTGTCTGATTCATGGTGCGAGGGGGTGTTTGAAGACACAAAATATTTTATCGCATCACAAGAGTTACAGCAGATGCCATAAGAAAAACAAAGCCTCCAGGCCTGTTCACACACTCCAGCCTTATTTTAAGTTTGGTTTAAATTTACACTTCAACACAATTAGAAACTCCAACATGTCTTCGTTCTCTGGAGGCCAATAGACAAAATGAGAATGCTAAGTCCATAAATACCAGGCTTGTTCCTGCAAATATTGTTTAAAATCTGTGACTACTGCTAGATTCTGGAGGGTAGAGACCACTCTGATTTTATCTTTTCATTTTTAGTTCCTGACTCCCACCTGGTGTGTTTTATGTCCTGGCTTCACTGAAAGAATCTCTCTTCCAACACTCTTGGCTCCCCAGTCCGGTTATGAGAAGTGATCCAAGGTGCTGAATTAATACCCGATAAGGTGTTAATGGATAATAATGGGTTTTCCTTCATTCAGCACTTAATAGGCACCTATCATGTGCCAAAGAACTCTGCTAGGAAGAAGGATACAAAGCCCAGAGGTAACTTTTAAATTACTTTAAAATAAGGACCTTCAATGTTTAATTCAAAATTTATCATGTTACAAAGGGAGAAATAAAAATCGCAAAAAGAAAAAAAGAAAGAAAAGAAAAAGCCAAGTATTTCTGAACATGGCGGTGTGCTGATCAGCTACACCGAACCACCTGCACTTACAGCGCTCGTAACTTGTCCTTCTACTGGGCCCTGCAGGAGAGCAAGAACTCCAATCCTGTCTGCTTCAGCCTTCTCCCACTCCCCCATGCCTTCTTTAGAAAATCCTGGAAGTACTGCTTTGCAACACTAAGAAAGCCACAGTGGTTCCAGCTGTGAGGGCGCCTTGCTGATGGCAATGGCGTGCCTGCAGGTCCCTGGATGGCAGGAGCCTTCAATGTGCAGCAGGATGATGAATACCCCCTGGGCTGCAGGATCTCCCCCTTTCCTGCTCTTGCCTCATCGCTCCTCTCCAGTGTCATCATCCCCTGCTGCTCACTTCCCCTCAGGGACTCATCATGGAGTCTTGTGACAATCCCACACTTCTGTCTCTTGCATGGTCCAGCTATAACATCTGTTTCTCTCTTTCCACCCATCTTCACACTTCTTGGCCCTTTCATTCCTCCAATCTTCCATGTTCTTTCTGCTTATTTGTGTCGAGTCACATTGTTCTCTTCTTCTAATCCATAAAAGCATCTATAGACATACCTAGAGTACAGCTACAAGTTGCTGTGTTTCAGGAAGGCCTCAAATAGAGATTATGATTGTTGCATATGGAAATCTTACAGTGGCTTCAAAAATAAAAATATCATGGACATATTTCCCTACATAATGCCCGTATTTTTTAGCTGTGGTGCATTTGACTTAAAGATTCTTTTCATTGATTTTGAGGACACAATTGCTTGTGGCCATTTTCGGCTCCAAAGAAATGGAAAATCATGAACCCAATCCTCTGATTGGAAGGAAGTTGTGAAGGATCTTCTCTAATCACCAAGTCCTGAGTAGGTGAGGCAAACATGCTCCAGGACACATTGACAGCTCATTTACACCAGAACCCAACAAACCAATCCTCAAAGAAGAGATGGCTAGCAACAGAGAATGGGCAGCCATCTGTTCCTGGGAGACCTCACTGGAGTCGCTGGGCAGCTCCATTGGCTTTCAGCCACACAGCAAACCTAGCACACATGATTCAGGTGGATAGTGGAAAACACTCACAACTCTATACAATTTACGTATGCAATCTACTAATCTTTAGCACTATATAGGACCATGATTTCGGATTTATTTATTCAGTAAGCACCTACTGAGTACAAAGGCACGTGTTAAGTCTGTGACAGGTGCAGGATCAAAAAAGGGATCAAAACCCTTGTAACTTGTGCTCAAGATGCTAATGGTGTATGTCTTTAAACCTCTTCTGGTAACAAGTGACAGAAAAAGAACCTCAAACTGGCTTAAGCAATGAAGGGGATTTATCAACTTATGTTTCTGTAAACTCCAAAGATAGTATAAGCTCAAGGGTGACTCAACCATGGCATCCAGTTTCTTTCTGTCCCTGTGCTCTGCTTTCTGCATGGTCAAATTTATCCTAAGGCTCATTTCCAGCATGGTGGTAAAATGGCTATAGAATTCCAGGTTTCATAGATGCACCCCACACTAGACAGAGAGGAGAGAGAGAGAGTGGGGGTAGGGGGAAGAGAGAGAGAGAGAGATAGAATATGAATGAGCCCCTGGATTATCAGCAAAAGTCTTTAGCTTCATTCTGATGGGACAACTCCAGAATGAATTTCTTATGGTTAGGGATTGCCATGATCTGATTGGCTTAGGCATGGGTTACCTACACCAATCACTGAAGCCATGGGATTGGGATTGGTTTATGCCAACAGCGCCCCACATTGAATCTTGGGGTGGAGTCAATAACGCAAACAGAATAGCTGCTGCACAATGGAGTAGGGTAAATACCCACTGTAGAGTGTGTATTTGTGTGCATAAATATCTAACATACAGAACAAAAGAGAAGACTGTCCTAAGAGACAGGAGAATAAAGTATTATGGGTATTTAAGGCTGATCCAGAAAGTACATTTTTAACTTGAAGCCAGGGTTCTTTCCATTGTATTATTGTGGCTCATATGGTTGTGTGCCTACAATGAGTATCCAAATGGAATTAATCCATGTACTACTAGCTCACAACACCCAACACTCGGTATCTGCAAACACATGAGCAAGCACACTTGGTTTATTTCACCCACACAGATGATCCAAACACCACTACCAAGTTAGCACTGAGCCCAGACAAACACTCAGAGGGCAAGGCCACTGGCTGCTCAGGCAGAACCTGAATGGATTAGAATTGTTTTACTCATATGCCAATCTCATCCATTGCCTACGGATTTTTCATACTTCATCACCAGAGGGTGTTCTTATCTTCAAATAAATCACAGTGATCCATTAAGCAAACATCAATGTTGAGACTATTTTATACTTTTCAATTAAGATTGTCTTACCAGAAAAGAATATCTGAAACTTTTTTTTTTTTTTTTTGAGACAGAGTTGCCCGGGCTAGAGTGCTGTGGCGTCAGCCTAGCTCACAGCAACCTCAAACTCCTGGGCTCAAGCGATCCTTCTGCCTCAGCCTCCCGAGTAGCTGGGACTACAGGCATGCGCCACCATGCCTGGCTAATTTTTTATATATATATATATTTACTTGTCCAGATCATTTCTTTCTATTTTTTAGTAGAGACAGGGTCTCGCTCTTGCTCAGGCTGGTCTCAAACTCCTGACCTTGAGCAATCCACCCGCCTTGGCCTCCCAGAGTGCTAGGATTACAGGCGTGAGCCACCGCGCCCGGCCTATCTGAAACTTTTTTAAAAAAAAACTTCCAAAACCTCCAATTCTCCTAATTGTTTAACTATATAACTATATGAGAACAAAATACACATTAATCTGTTGTTTCAGATAACAAATGTAAAAACTGATAATGATTCCTGCAATGGCCTAACATAGACTTTTCTCATGTAAGTCACTGCTTCCCAATCTTGCTTACTCGTCATACTTGCTAGAGAAATTTTAAAAATACAGTTCCCCAGGTCCTATCCCAAGATTCTTACTTAGTAGGAAGGAAGTCAATCCAGGCATTTACATGCCTTAAATCTCCCTGTGGGAGATGGCATTATTATTTACAAAGAATAATACTGTTGCTCCCTGGGGAGAATGAGACTTTTCAGCCCCACCACTAAGCTGTGCCCTGTGACCCACCCTTGCCAGATTCTCTCTTTTCTTCCTGTCGTGATAACCAGCAATGTTCCAGCTAGAGGCTACTCTGTCACCTTGGTGTCACAGTGAACATAAGATGGAACAGAGCCACAGGTGAACCACAATGAATACATGTTGTAAGCAAGAACTAACTCCTTGCTGTAGAAAGCCATGAGATTTGGGGACCATTTGTTACTGCAGCATAACCAATCCCATTCATAATCAATCTTTCCCAGAAGTGATTCTGATACACAGCCATGATTGAGAACCATGAATACAAATGTACTTGAATGTCACATATATACACGTTTGTGTGGATTGCATTCATAAGACAAAATATGTGAGTCTTCAGATGGTGACCTTTCTCCAGGCTTAGAGATTCCTGGGTGATATGTGAAATTCTGATGAATGAATTTTCTATGAAAAACTCTACCCATCATTGCAAAAGAGTTACCTCCCCCCAAAGAAAAGAAAAAGTCTATGAAAACATAATGCTTTTCTCTGAGGCTTTGTTCAGTTCTCTTTGAATATGAATTAATTCCGCATGGTATTATAGGGAATTTCAAAATGAATGGAACCAATTATTCCCTGCATTTTCTCTATCACACCCCTGCAAAAAGGGGCCTTTTCTTGACTCTAGAGTCCCTGGAAAAAGGAGGTAAGAGAATTCAGCCTCATTTCGACTAATACGTTGGTTGTAGAACTAGGCTGAAAGTTATAATAAAAGCTAATCTCTTTCAGTTACTTAATAAGCATCTTTTAATAAACTAAATGCTTCATTAAAATCATTGAAAAACTGAACAAAAGCACTTCTCCTTTACAATAATTTTGAACAGAGATAAACTTAATGATAAAAAGGAATCAACACACTTGGAAACCCATTGACTTAGACCCTCTGTGGTGCTCTGTCAGGACCTCTCAGTCATAGCATCCTGGGCCAGTTGCCAAAGCCAATGCCATAGCAGAGGTCGAAGGAAGAAAAGGGGCTGCTGCCAGCAACAACTCAAGTAGGTTCAGCATGAAACATGCCACTGCACTGGCCTCCTTTCTGCAGCCCCCTCCCCACCAGTAACCCTGACTCTGTTAGGTTCCTTATTTTGCTCTCGTGACAGCTCCCGGACATACTCAGGCCTGCAACCAACAGCTTTGGCAATTTATGTTCACGGATGTCCCCAGAATGGTCCTGCTTCCTGCCAACTAAGCACAAGTGCAGGCTGGAGCTGCAGTGGGGGGTGGGGAGCTAGGAGGGCCAATGGGGCCCACAAGATCATTAATTCAGGGCTGCAGAGAAGGGTCCCCAGTCGAATACTTGATTCTAGCAAATCCTTAAAAAAGTGCCAAATGACTAATCGGCTCCTAAGCGAACTTAGGTTTTATAGTAAATAAGCGAACAGAGAATTTCTTTCTAAAGTTGTAAATTAATGGGTACCAGTTGTGGGGATAGGGAGATGTCGGTCAGAGAGGATACAAAGTAGCAGATACGTAGGATGAACAAATCTAGAGCTGTAATGTATACCGTGAGGACTATAGGTAATAAGATAAAAGTGAGAAAATAAGCTTTCTCACAGGACTACTCTTTCCCTTAAATGTGTAGATTTAAAACCCTAGAAGATGGAGCCAGATGCACCTATTCTTAGAGCACAAACTGGGAAGTGGCCATACTTGAGCTCAGTAAACATAAAACTACCCACATCGATTTGTTGCACTGATTCCAGAACCTCTTGTGCGGTGCAGTGCAAACTCTAGTTCATGTTTACCTACGGCACCAAATTCCTGAATCTCATTCATTACACTGAAAATATAGATAAGAATTCTTTATGGATTTTGTGCACCATTTAGACTGCAAACAACTCTTATTTGTTCCAATTTCAGCAATTCTCTGCTTCCCCCTCCCCCTAATCTGGGTTGGATAAATCAACTCTGACATGCTTGAGATAAAATCAAACATAAATTGGCTTATTGGGTCTCATGCTTGTGCTTCACTTAACGCAGCAAAAACTATTCCACCTTTTTGAAGGTCAGAGATTCCCTGACCACTTAAGCAGAAAGAAGATCATTGTAAATTTATTATTTGGATCTTTTATCAAGAAATGCATGTTTCTAGGTTCATTTAAGCACAATTTAAATAATAAAGGAAAAAAGGAGGGGGACATTTTTTTAAAAGGGCAATGTTTTACTTCTGCAAAAAAAAAGCAACTCTTAGAAATTCCAAAAGAAAGGCTAAAAATGGTCAGAAAATACATAATTATTTGTGTTCACTTCTGCAGGAATTATTTCTAAAATAGAATTTGAGGCTGTGCTTCTTTGCTATTCTCTCTCAAATCAAAATCTGATGGTTTTAAATAAGCGTTGTGGTTTTATTATTAAGATTCCTTCGAGGGACTTTGTGAATCGGTTTGACTTAAATATTAGTAGCAAAGGAAGGGGATCTTTTTCATTTTTCTTCTCTGGAGCAAGTAACAAGGCAGAGAGAATCCTACTGTTGTTTGTGGACATTAATTATTTCCAAGCATGATGCAGCTATAAAGACAAAGGAAAATAGCAGTGTCTTTAAGTTTCAAGGACTTACCATTAAATGAAATTTAAACCAATATAAAAATACAGGTTAGCAGAATTGGCATTTGTCTTTACCTTTCCTGGACTTAAATTACATGCTAATTAGGTCAATTTTATCGGCACTATGGAGCCCTTCTGTCAATAAATAATAAGAGGTCTGATTCTACCCACAAACTACATTTGTATATGAATGTACTTAGAGGTTTATATCATCAAAGACTTCACTAGACATACAGGACTCATAAAGGGAGGAAATACATGCCTAAATAATGGAGTTTTTAAACTTGAAACAAATATGAGCAAAGAATTTCCAGCTCTGGGGCAGGAACGTGAGAGACCGGGTGTCTGAGTGATTTTCCTGCATGATCTGCAAAGCATTGTTTCGCATCGTTGTAACCCAGCACCAGGGGTAGTGAGCAGAGTCATAATGGAGGCACTGTGTTTCTGCAAAGAAACTTAATCATAATAGACATTGTATGCTAAACATATCATCCTTCAAGCTCTCCTAATACAGTACATCAGACAAAATACATCAATTAAAATAATGTAACAAAACACGGAGGAAAAGTAGGAAAGAGAAAATTGCCTGTGGTACTTCAAAGGTACCACATGTACCCGGCATTCCCCAGAGGATTTCCTGTATGGTAAAAATGCAGCGTGAGCGAACATGCTTTCCAGCTGCAAAGTCCAAATGTGGAGACTGATTAAGAGGGATCAGGTTCTAGCTCTTCAAATAAAACACCAGGTGTTTACCTCAAAGATTGCCTCGAAGAGACAAGTACAATTGGACGCCCAGAAATGAGACTAAAGGAGCTCGAAAACGAAGTAAAAAGCGTCCTTCCATAATCACCCTGAGGCCACAGCATGGGGGAGTGAAAGTTTGACCTGGCACCCAGCCTCGATTCTCCAGTGCCAGCCTGGCACAAGGAAGACTCCTCTAGAATGCCAGCCCTGATCCAGACCAAAGGAAACACATACCCCATCTCACCCCACCTGGCAGCTCCAAAACCAATTCTTTGCAAATTCGGTTATGCAGACTTCAGGAGAAAAGGAAAATCTAGTCAGGGTGGTGATGAAATCTGCTTCCATGGAAAAGACTTTTCTCAAGTGTGCTATTAATTTTAGAGGCATCTGGCCAAGCCATTTATAAAGGTGTAACCTCCAAGAAAGAAAAAAAGAAGAGACATTCATTTTTCTTGAACTTTAAGAAAATGGTTTCTATTTGCTTGCAAAGTTAGGGATTTGAGTCTTTAAATACACTGCTCTGCCTTTTTTGAGTGTATGCAAGAAAACATGCTAAAAAGAACACGAGTATTGGGCCTTATTAAAGGTGTGGGGATGACAAGGTTCTGGAAATAAGAACAGCAAAAACTGTGACTTTCTGCATACTGACCATCAATACTGAAGTAACGTCACCTAGCGATGAAAGACTATGAATATACAACCAAAATAGTGAAGGAGGGGACGTGGGCATTTCATTTTATGAGCGGGATAATTAATTTAGGGTTGGGATCACTTCTGAGTCAGTCTGATAGGTGGTATGGAAACAAACCCTTATTACTTTCACAAGGGCATTAATTGGCCAAGTTATCGTGAAGCCAGTGGCTGCATTATAGACTGCGGTGTTCCAATAAATTCACATTTGAGGCTACTAATTCATTCCAAATGAAAACCGGCTTTCCTTTTGATCAGTGAAGATGGTCAGGATCATACTTCAGATAATTAAACCTTCAACTAGGGATGCCGACAGAACTTTCCGTGAGAGCTAAAACTTTCATTAGGTTCAATTTTCTGCCTTGATGAAGTACCTAAGAGTTTTCAATATCTCTTTCGTCTTTTTGTCTTCATTATGTGTCACTGAGGCTCATTTTCCAAACTTTATATTGTTATTTTGGCAGTTTCGTTTTATTTGGCATTTTTCTTTTGTCCATTCAAGCCTGATTTTTAAGATCATTCTAGTTCTATTTAGCAGACATTGCTTGAGCTCTTATGCACTAGTCCCTGCCCTTGAGCTCCTTATGGTGCTAAAGGGTATTCATATTTTTGACACTCCCCCAATAGATGATAAAATGCTATAGGGCAGCAGCAGTGCTCGGTGTGATGCTTGCCCTATATAAGAACAAATTTTTTTCCCAATAAACTTTCAAACAAAAATGTTCAAAGACTTTTTGCAGGGATGAATAAATGATACACCAACATAAAGTTCAATGCCAAGTGAAACATTTCGGAAACTGATCTTTGCACAATTTAGTTTCTCTTAGTCAAAAATTCTAAAATATTTTGTGAACACCAGCCACAAAAAGCAGATTCTCTATTTTCTATTTAAAAAAACTGAAACGATATTAGCTATTTTCAATCCATAGCACCAAATTTGAAGAGTGAAAAATTCAGCAAACCCATGCCCTGGGTGGAGGCAGAGGAGGCCCTTGCTGGGAATAATTAGGAAATACGCAAATGAAGTCCCCTGACCAACCATCTTTTTCACAGGTGACTACTTAAGATGCGTAAAAAGAGGAAGCACGACATGTGGAACACAGGGGAGAGGAAACTCAGATCTGTGCCCCAAGGGGAGCTGGATGCTCTGAGAACCTGGATGTGGAGATACCCGAGCCAGATGGCCATGGAAGGCAAATGTGGCCCACTCTTCATATTGCCAGCATGCCTTTCGCCTAGTGATGTTATTGAGGGCATTATAGAGGGCCCCAAAACTGCTTTGCCTCTTTCATGCCTTCATTTTCTTTTATAGTCATTTTGAAATCCAGGGAAGCATTTTAAAAGATACTAGAACAAAGAAGTACTTTAATTAACCTCCACTACCATTTCCAAACACTTCTAGCTATGAAAATCCAACATCTCATGGGTGCATTTGGGGGGGTGGGTTAGTTGGGGCTGAAACTAAGTTATTTCTATCACACAGGTGTTTGACTGATAATGGCTTTCTCCCCACCACCCACCTTCATCCAATGGGGAAAGTTTCATTTTGTTTTAGTTTGCTGAATCCATCTGTGATCTTAACATTCATTCTATGGGCAAAAATCTAAACATCTGGTTCAGAGAAACAGAATCAGAGGATAAGGAAGAGGAGGAGGAGGAAGAAAAAAGGAGGAGGAGGAGGAGGAAGGAAGGAAGGGAGGGAGGGAGAAATAAGGAGGGAAGGAAGGAGGGTGGAAAGAAGGAAGAAAAGGAGAAAGAAGTAATAATTTTATCCACTTTGATTCATAGGAAGCACTGTTATTAGAAGTGGAAATTATTAAGGAAAATACATTTAAGTAATTGCTGTGATTTATGAAGCCACGGAGTTATGAAGCTGATTTAAACTACATCTCTACTGTCAAAAGAATATGCTATAAGATTTGGAACATTATAGTACATACAAAAATTCACATTCTACTCTACTTGGTCAAATAAAGGCATGAATCTCAACTGTGATCTTATTGGAGCGATCAATCTTATAATATACGGCCAATGAGGATAAAATGTCTCCAAGTTTCAACCTCTCCTTTTTCTGTTTGCAGGGGGTGTTTATATGGTGGGAAAAGGGAGAGTGACCACAGTAAAAAAGCCTAGTATTTATAGATGGGAATTGAAAAGGCCCCAGTCTGGGTTATTCTTAAATCCATGTTGCTTTAGGTTGTGAATCTAGAGGTAGTTGGTTATCTTCCTTCCAGGTCTCCATCATTATCATTCACTATTTCTAGAAACAGGCAGTGGACTGTCTTTGCTTTCAGTAACTGGTGGAGACTGGTGCGGAGTGGAGACTTGCCTCTCTTTGCTGCAGAAGCTGGTACTCAACAAGCGTCCAAGGTGTCTAGCTGTGTAACACAACTGGGTAGATGATTCTGATTAAAACTGTACTTGGTTGCGGGGGGGGGGGGTCCTTTATGTTTTGCTTTTTTTGAAACCAGTATGGGCACTAGTTGAGACACAAAAAGTGTACCCTTAAAAGGTTTCCCGTACAATAGTGGGGATGGAAAAGCTGCCTCCTTCCTGATCACTTGCAGCCATGAAAGCAATGTGGCATCCAGCTCTGGCTGGGTTTTCAGTATAAAGCAGCGGTCCTCAACCAGAGGCGATTTTGCCTCCAGGGACATTTGGCAATGTCTAGAAACATTATTGGTTGTCACAATTACAAGGGGGGCACTACCGACATCTAGAGGGTGGAGGCCAGGGGTTCTAGTCAACACCCTACTGTGCACAGGACAGCCCCCACCACAGAGAATTATCCAGCCCAAATGCCAACAGTGCTGACATTGAGAAACCTGTTCTCAACCTCAGTTCTAGAGAATAAGTTAGAACTTGTACATGGGGGAAATTTAAATACGATTTTAGAGCAATATGTGAAGTTGGGCAATTAATTTCTAGGCATATATAGGTCAGGGTTCGGGCAGGAAACAGAAGCCCGAGTGAAATGCTGGAGCTGGAGGAGACTTTAATCAGGGAGGTGCTGTCAGTGCCCCACTCACAGCCCCTGGGATTTCCGCACCATGTTTCACGTACACCAGCTCCCCAAGCCTTTGTACTCAAAAGTGGCACCTACTTCTCTCTGTGAAAAAACCGCCCTGAGGCTGCTGGAGCCTACTTGGCCCGCAGAAAGGGAAGCGGGGGGCAGGAGGGAATGCACGTCACCTTGAGGAGCTCTTCTCAGCAACACCCCATGGGCGCAGGAGCAGAGGCCCCCAGTCCCTTGCCCTGGGTATAACTCCGCCGCCACACCCTCGCCGGGCCCCCATCCTAGGCCCACATCTCTTCTGCCCAGTAGGTTTTTCTTCAAAATTACTTTCACACGAATCTTCTCCTCAGGTCCCACTTCTGAGGAACCTAGCCCAAGGCAGGGATTACTTACAAAGGCGGATGGATTGAGTCTAGAGAAACCTCAAGGAACAGTGCAGCATTCCCCACCCCCAACCCCCACCCGAGCCACCAGCCGGCAAAGCTTCTGGAAAACAGCACTGAGGAGGCAGCCTGCTGGACCCTAGGGAAGGCCCTCGGGCTGCAAGGAAGTGAATCGGTGCGGAGCAGAGCAGGGGGGCCGACAGGAGAGCACTCTCTGAAGCCCGAGAGGAGGGGCGCGCTGAACACAGGCTCGGCGCAGCTCTGCTGGGCCAAGTGGCCACCCACAGGACAGCAGAACTGAAACGTGGGAGGAAGCCGGCATCACCCACTCATCTGGGTGCTCCTGAGACAGGGACCATGGCTCCAGCACCCAGCACAGGGCCAAGCTATGATAAACACCCAGAGGATTATGATGAGTGAATTAATGACTTGATTAAATAATTATCAAGGACCATGCTGGGAGTAGCTGGTGTGGCAAACGGACTCTAGGGTGGCTCCCTGTGACCCTGCCTCCTTGTGTCCACCCTCTATGTAACTCCCTCCGATTAAGCCTGGGTGGGATTTGCAACTTGCCTCTAACTAACAGTGTGGTTAGATTCCACATGGCCAAAGTGACAGGAGGAACATGATTACATGTACACAATTGCATAATTGGAGAGCCCATCTCACTGGTCTCTCCCTCTCTTTTCTTACTGGCTTTGAAGAAGCAAGGTGCCATGCTGAGACCTGCTGTGGAGAGGACCACATGGCAGGGGGCCAGCTGCCAGGGAGAAATTGAGGCCCTTTGGCTGGACAACCAATCAGGAACCAAATGCTGCCAATGACTTGAGTGAGCTGGGGAGAGCACCTTGCTCACATGAGATTACCTCCCTGGCCACCACCCTGATGCAGCCTCGCAGAGGACCCAAGCAAGCCATGCCATGAGACCATAAACACAGCAATACAACTGGGCAATGATGACTTTCAGCTGTGCCAGCTTCCCATGAACCATAAAAGTGCATGCATGGTTTTGCTGTCCTCTGCCCAGCACCAAGCACATGTTCCGTCTTATCTTTCTCTGAGAAGTCTAGGAAAGACCTGTCCTACTTATCCACCATTTTCTTGGTGCACTGACTGGTCTTTAAACAAACACACGGAGGGACTGAATCTCCCTTCATTTCTTCCATTTCCATCACTACTTCTCATTTCTGGGGTCCAATCATCCACGCCAAAATTCATTTGAGCCTTTTCACACATATCGAGCTAACAGCAAATTTATAGTCAGTAAGCTTTATAGATACAATTTTTATAGTTTCATATGGACCCTAAAATGCAAGGAGTATGGGAGAAAGAATATTCTGGCAGATGAAATATCATTACCTATTAGAATCATGGAGTGCTAGAGATGGAAGGGACCCCAGAGATGATGGGTCTAAAACTCTCATCTCATAAAATAGGAAACTGGTTCAAGAGGGAGGAGGAGAAAGTTTCAGGATCACACAGGAAGTTAGCTGGTGGGACAGAATTCTCCTAACGCCCAGTCTTTCATTGCACACATTCCTGTCCTCCAAATCCAGGGTAGAGACCTCTTCAATCTCTACCATTCTGTGACCAAGAATCTACCCGAGCATCATGGCTACTTTGGAAAGGAATCTTTGCCTCTTCGTCACCCTTTATATATTAGGATTTTCAAAACTCTGCTGAAATCTGGGAGAAGAATCATATGAGATGAAATCCACAGCTGCTGCCTTTGTCAGGGGAATTCGCTCAGGTAAGGATCTCATTTTAAAATATGCTCCAGTGGCAGACATTTAAAATGGGACAAACACTGGGCAAGCGCCACCTTTTGTTGAGCTGTTTTTGGCTTGGCATGTCACCCTTCTGTGCCCGAAACTAACATCAGGCAGTTTTTTTCCCCCAAAAAACAACTGGGCTCTCTGAGATTGGACAGCATTTCAAATCTCTGTAATGGGGTCATTACACACTTTTAAGACTTGAATAGCCCCACTGCCTCCTGGTTAGCTGTTTAAAAACACAAAGGGTTGGCAGAGTTTAGGCGAATTGCTCACATTTGGGGTTTTTATGTAAGACTTTTAGACATATGAAAGACAAAATAAGGTGCAAAAACCCATTTCATAAAAGGCCCCATCTGCTGCAAGGACAAATATTGTTATCATGTGTGAAAACTCAACTACATGGTTAAGGAGAAAATCAGAGCATAATCCAAAAGTAAAAAAGATCGCATGTTTCCCCAAATTCCATCTCTCGTTCTGTCTCCTCCAGTTCATTCCAGTATAAGATACACATAGCAGACCTTCAGCTCTCTGCAACTGTGGCACCAAATATAGCATTTGTTTTTAATCATGGAAAACTTGATTTTCATTCATTTAAAGCCTGGGGTAACCACGAACTTATGTGGGAGTTCAAAGTGAGGCTAGAGATGCCCTAGGCCCACCCCCTGAAGAATCTGCTTGGTCTGGGCTTTGGGTTTACAGTGAATTGCTTTCACCGGCCCTGTCCTCTGGCTGACGCTGACTCACGCTGCCAGCTAGCTCTGAAGAGGGCACTGAAGCCAGCTAATGGGGCACCTGAGCGGTGACATCTTGAGAGCCTGTGCTCACTTGAGGTTTCCAGTGCTAAAAGGTTTCAGCCTCACTGCTGGATTTACTCTTTTGACTCACCCTAAGAGAAGATGAAACAATGACTCATGGCCAGCAGGATTTGAAAAGACAAACATTGACTCACAAATCACAAAGTTAATAGGCTTGTCACAGTTCTCAAATGCAGTTTGCATTTAGGGTCATCTTATAATATTATTAACTGTGAAGAGCTGTTTTCCATCTAAATAAAATGTTAAGAATCTAGAAATAGGTTCTGGGCAACCTTTTCTCTTAGAAAAAAGAAAAAGGGTATCGTTAAATGGTATCACTATTTTATCCAATTGCTCAAAACAGAAAGTTCGTCCTCAGCCTTCCGTGTCCAATGAGTCCAAAGTTCTGTTGATTCAACATCTTTTCTTTTTTATTGTTTATTAATTATTGAGTACGCACAAAAGAAGACACACATACTATATATGATTTAAAAATCATTTACAAATATATCCCTGTTTGTATCACTGAATCATTTTTTAAAAAATGAATATTACCATTATTTTGTTCCCTAAGTGCCCCACTCTCAACCTCAGCACTACTAATATTTGGGACCAGACAATTCTTTGCCATGGGAGGCTGTGCTATGCATTCTAGAATGTTCATCGGCATCCCTGGCCTCTACCCACTAGATGCCAATAGCACCTCCTCAGATATGAAAAACAAAAATGTCTCCAGACATCCCATGTGTGCAAATACCAAATGCCCATGGAGTCAAAATCACACCTGGCTAAAAACCACTGCTCTAAAGGTAAATCTTTGCCTGAATTTTGTGTTCATCATTTCTTGCTTGTAGCTTTTAGCACTTATATTTGTATAAATATTCTTCAGTTTTACATTTTTGAAATTCTCATAAACCTAATAGTTGTTAAGAAAAATATATACACAACTTACACTTGAGCTCGTGTCTTTTCCATGTAATATTGGAACATTAAACAATAGGCCCACCCAAGGAATATTCAATTCTCTAGAAGGATATAATTTAATTTGACTTATATCTAATATTGACCAGGGCCCAGATTCTGGAAAGTTACATGTAAAGTTGCACGTTTTCTTCAGTAAAAATGAAAATTATTTCTGTTGGGTAGAGAAGATAACCCCAAAGGTTATGGCTTCATTGCCCTGTGGGGCATAACCAGTTTTGTCTCTCATTTTACATTTTAGCATTCTTTTCCCGACTAAGTAGATAAATCTCTGTTCGTCAAATGCTCTTTGAAGCAGCTTCACCATCCTACTGGTTCTCTCTTTTGTGAGTTGAATAATTTTTGATACATATTCTGTCTATATTTGTATGAGAATTATGAGAGAAAATTTTTGAAAATTAAACCCAATCTTCCTACATGTATGATTCCACAATTTATTTGTATTAATACTATGTTCCTGAAATTCATTTATGTTGTTGAGTGTAGTTATAGTTCATTAATTTTCGTTGGACCGTGGTCTCCTATTGTATCAATATATTACAGCTTTATTTATCTTTACAATGTTGATGGACATTTAGGTTGTAACCAGTTTTCTTGCTGTTACAAATATAGTGTTTTTATTCATGTACATGTCTCTTGGTACACAAGTCATAGGACATATGCATCTTCAAGTTTCTGAGATCATGCAAGCTTATTTTCCCAAGAAAATGTGGAAGTGTAGGTATTTATTCCACTTCTTTGCTAATATGGTCACATCTTAATTTTTTAAATCTTGCAGGTATATTTTAAACTAAAATTTTAATTTCCTAGATCAATTTGTATTTACTGATTATAACAAGGTTGGGCATATTTTTATATGTTGCTTGGTTTTTTTGTGTTAAGTTCCTTATAAATCTTTTGGGTTTTGTTTCTATTGAGTTACTTACCTTTTTCCTATTCATATGTAGCAGTTATTTTTATAATAATCCTTCCTAAATCATTTGAGTTGCAGATATCTTCTCCCAACTTTAGGGTTTTTATTTCACACTCTACATGGCAACTTTTGCCCTCTCATGTTAAAACTAGCTGTCTTTATATTTAAAGTGCATCTCTTATCTAGTCTGACAATCTCTGCCTTTTAATTGGAATATTTAGACCATTTCACTTAACGGAATGATAAATATGGATTAAATCTATGAGATTTCTATTTATTTTCTATTTATCTCACCTGTTATTTGTTTCTTTTTCCTTCTTTTCCTGCCTTACTTTGTCTCCATGGTGAGCTTATTAGTCATTCCTCTTCGTTTTTGTTTTTTAGGGGTTACTCTAGGGTTTATAGTGTCTAATCTGCTGGTAAGCCCTTCAACTGAATTCTAGAAATTGTATTTTTCATCTATGGAAATTGTTTGGTTCTTATTATATCTTCCACTTCTCTCTTCTTTATGTTAATTATGAAATTACTGACCATATTTATAATAATTATATTTTAAAGCCCTTGTCTTCTGCTTATTACATCATCTCTGTTATTTTGGGGGTTGTATGGATTGAGTTTTCTTCTGATTATGGGTCACATTTAAACATTCTTTGCATTTCTTGTAATTTTTTATTAGATACTGGACATTGTGAATTTTACATTTGTTTTCTGGATTTTGTTATCTTCTTTTAAGGAATGTTGAGTTTTGATTCAGCAAGCTGTTATTTGTGAATCTGTTCCATGCTTTTGAGACTTGTTTTAAAATTTCGTTATGGTGAGTTTGAAGTAGCTTTTGTCTAGGGCTAGTTTTTAATCTACTACTAAGAAGTGACTCTTTGGGGGGTTTCTACTGAGTGCCCAAGTGTTTAGTGAGGTCTTTCCACTCAGGTTGGTCAGTCTCATGTGAACTCTAATTGTTCAGCTTGCAATTTTCTCTGTTTTGTGGAATCTTACCCTACATATATGCAGTTTAATATTTAGCCAAAGCCTCTAGGAGTCTATGAAGATTTCTGGAGCTCTTTCTCTGCATAATTCTTTCCTCTCCAGTACTCCACTCTGCAAATTCCAGCTGCCCAATCTTCCTGAACTCTGATCTCTGTTTTCTCAATTTACAGAGACTGCCATTTTCTACTTGAGTTCCCCCATACCGGGTGGCATTCCAGAAAGTGTCTACAGGCAGAAAGCCAGGACAATTATAGAACTCACCTTATTCATTTCTTTTTTTTATGGATTACAGTTTTATACCTATTGTCCAATGGATAAAAATGGTTGTTTTTATATATTTTCCAAGTTTTCTAGTTGTTTAAATTGAGAGGACAAGTTGATACCAGTTGTGCTGTCATGGCTGAAAGTCTTTTGATAAATAAAAGTTATTAATTTAAAAGAAGCCATATTTATTAATCTTTCCCTTGATCATTTATACTTTTTATATCTTATTTAAGAAATCCTTCTTCTATATTACATTCTAGAAGTTTTATAATCTGCTTTCATTTAGATCTGTAATCCATTTATAAGCAACTGGCCTATATTTTTTAATATGGATAACAAATTGTCGCCAAATCATTTATTGAAAGGCACACCTTTTCCCTATTGATTTGCAATGCTACCTCTTCTAGAAATCAGATTTCCATATGTGTGGCTCTGTCTCTGGGGCTTTCCTTATGTTAAACTAGTCAACTTCTTTATCTTTAGGCTATACTTCACAGTCTTAATTATTAGAGCTTTATAATACTCTGAATTTCTAGAAAGGCAAGTTCTCCCATCTTATTCTTCTTTCAAACAAGAGTGTATGGGCTATTCCTGGCCATTTCACTTCTATATAAGTTTTAAAAATCAATTTGTCAAGTTCCAGACTATATCTGTTAAGCTTTTTTTGAGAATACATTAACTATATGGATTAATAAACAACAGATGTCTTTATAATAGAGTTTTGTAGTGGTTTAAAATACGTGCAAAAACTCTTTAACATCTCCTTCAAAGGATGAAAGCGAATTCTTCTCCCCTCAAGTATAGGCTTGACTTAGTGACTTGTTTCTAACAGATAGAAAAAAGCAGAAGTGACAGTGTATGACTTAAGAGACTCTCTTATTGGATCACTTATTCCAAAGGAAGCCAGCTGTCAGGTTGCCATATGGAAAGACCTGTGTGGTGAGGAAACTGATGCCTCCAGCCAACAGCAGTGAGGAAATAAAGCTTCTTGCAAGCATCCATGACAATGAGCTTGGAAGTAGATTTGCTAGCCCCAGTTAAGCTTTCAGATCACTACATCCTCAGCTGATATCTTGATTACAACCTCACAAAAGACCTTTGACCAAACCACACAGCTAAGCTTCTCTTGAATACTTGACTCACAGAAACTGTGAGATAATAAATCTGTTGTTTTAAACACTAAGTTCGGGGTAATTTGTTACACAGCAGGAGATAATTAATACAAATGTTCATATCTGTGAATATTGTATGACTCTCTATTTTTTTAATCTTCTTTAATGACATTCAATAAAGTTTTGTAATAATCTCCGTAAAGCTCTGTGGAAATCATTCCTACATACTTTAAAATTATATTGCTGTTGTAATTTTTTCTTTTATCTTCCGATGAAAAGAAACAGAGTTAATTTTGTGTGCTTATTTTGTATTCAGGAATTGCAAAAACTTACCTGCAAATGATCTGGAGTTTTTTTACATGCACAATCATGTTATCTGTGAATAATGAGCATTCTTTTTTCTTCCTTTCCAATTCCTGTATTTGCTGGCTAGTGTCTCTAATAGAATGATGAATAGAACTACGAACAGTAAGAAATTCTTTTTCTACACATGATTTTTAAAGGAATACATCTAATATGTCACCATTAAGTGTGAAACTTGCTGTAATTCCTTTGTAAATATTCTTCACAAAATACTAAGAAAGTCTTCTTCTATTTCTTGTTTACCAAGATTTTTTAACATGAATAAATACTGGATTTTATTAAATGCCTTTTATACATCTATTGGCATGGTTATAAGACATTTCTCCTTCAACCTCTTAATTAACAACATTAATTGATTTTTCTCTTATTAAAAAAAATCTTACATTCTTGACTTATTCATTTCTGAACCAATTATGTCTCAATTTTGGAAGCAGAAATGAGAATTCAATATGTAACTCCCCCAAAGTGGTTAACCTGTCTGATATATGATTATAATGTTAGGAAGCAGAGAAACATAAAGGATTTTTGGTTTTATATGTATTCATAAAACAATTGTATTTAATATTGATGATCTGAGCTACTTTAAAGGGGAATTTGCTCCAACAATATGACATTCTGGAAAAGGCAAAACTATGGAGACAGTAAAAAGAGCAGTGGTTGCCAGGGGCTGAGGGGAGGAAATGAATAGGCGGAGCACAGAGGATGTTTAGGGCAGTAATGGCGGGTGCATGTTATTATACATTTGTCAAAGCCCATAGAATGCACAGCACCAAAAGTGAACCCTAAGGTAAACTATGGACTCTGGGTGATAATGATGTATCAGTATAGAGTTATCGATTGTAACAAATGTCCCACTCTGATGGGGGATGTTGCTAGTAGAGGAGGCTGTGCGTGTGTGAGGGCAAGAGTTATATGGGAACTCTCTGTACTTTCCACCCAATTTCCACTGTGAACCTAAAACTGCTCTTAAAAAATTAAGTCTATTAAAAAAAAAGGAGGGGGAGAAATTTGGTTCCTGTTTCATGTTGGAACTACATGTTGGAATGATTAATGGGCCCTGGGTTTGTCCCTAAAATTGACACATACTGAAACATGCTTGAAATATACTTTTACACTTTTTTATTTTGTAAAGGATGGAATGGGTGGAGGGGAAGGGGAGCGAAAGAGAGATGTAAACCATTTTGAATAATACATTTCCATGATTTAAAACTTTAACACTGCATTATTATTGGAAAAGATTCATGTTTGCAAAAGCCTTCTATGGGCGAGGATTGTTTTGATTTGTATTGCTTTGGTTTTCAAGAAAAGAGAAACAATTGTAAATAACAACCCACTCAATGCCACAGATGAGTTAGTGCTGCCAGATTTTGTGATACCATGTACTTGAAATTATATTTTTAAGATTGCAATCACAATGTCAGTCTCTCTGATGTATTTCTTTTCATTCACTTTTTCTTTTTTTCTTTCTGCTTTCTGCTCTTAGCGAAAGTGAGGCATACACACCCACAATTGACTGAATCCTAGTTGTTCATTTATTAAGTGTGTAATATGTGCAAGGCACCATGCTATTATAAATACTGTTTGGCCCTTCTAGAATGAACTAGAAGACCTCCTCAGAGGCTTAACAAGTTATGCAACCACGTAAACAATGTTTCATTCACAGTCCCAAATCAAACAAACTATCTGGCAGTGCTAATAACAATGCCAGATTGTGCTTTTTGTATAGACATTACATATGAAAAGAAAAGCATGGCTTTCTTATAAGGTAACAAATATGAATCTGCATTTTTTCTTCTAAACGAAGCATATGAAAACTATTTTTAAAGATATATTGACTGAAAGAAAGGTGAATTAGAAACTGATCTTTTTAGAAACCCAGCTAGATTAAAAGTAACTCACTTTATTCTGATTTAAGATTGGGAACATAATTTTGGTATCCAATTGTGAAACTTATCGTGCCTCTAGGATTCAAGGGGTTTTCTCAGTGGTGGTTGTCTCCTTTCCAGATGAGTCAAAAAAATTTTTGGTTAAAGAAAACTCTCACAAAACAGAAACCTTGTCTGTCCAGTTTGAAAGTTAGTAAAAGTGCTTTCATGGGAGGGCTGTGAAATGCTGTCCCTGTGCTGTGCAAATGTCTACACTTTGGGCTGCTTCCACATCAATGCAATCAAGCATCATAGTGCTTTGCAGGGAGCGCCTAATGTCTTAGCCCATTGAGGCTCCCCTCCCATGATCAGGTATACATTTCATTGTATGTAAAGGAAGGACAGAAACTAAGTATGATAAATTTAAAATTGTTCCATTCTTTTCTAGCACATCTTCTTGAGTTTGAAGAAACTAATTAAGAAATAATGTGAAATGGTTACAATTATAAATTTTCACCACAATTTTTTAAAAGAAAAAAGAAACAATATAAAGAATTCCTTGTCAAAGGATATTTAGGGAGTTGTGGAGGAAAGAACTTGTGATCCGAAGGCAGACAGTCCAAGATTCTTTAAAACACATTGGACTTCAATGCCTTATCTATGAATTAGATAGAATAAGGACTTCATTGAAAGGCAGGATTAAATAAAATGGCCTATGTAAAACCATCTAGTGCAGTGTCTGCCTTCCAATAGACGTTTTAAAATGTTAATTTTTTGAAAGAACAAAATACCCATAAGAAATACCAACTGTTGGCCAGGAGCAGTGGTTCATGCCTATAATCCTGGCACTTTAGGAAGCCAAGGTGGGAGGATGGCTTGAAACCAGGAGTTCAAGACCAGCCTGGGCAACATAGCAAGATCCTTGTCTCTACAAAAAATTTAAAAAGTAGCCAGGCGTGGTGGCATATGCCTGTAGTACTTGGGAGGCTGATGCCAGAGGATTGCTTGAGCCCAGGAGTTCGAGACTATAAGTGAGCTATGATCATGCCATTGCACTCCAGCCTGGGCCACAGAGCAAGACCCTGTCTCTCTCTCAAAAAAAAGAAAGAGACAAAAAGAGAGAAAGAAGAGAGAAAGAAAGAAAGAAAGAGAGAGAAGAAGGAAGGAAGGAAGAAAGGAAGGAGGGAGGGAGAGAGGGAGGGAGGGAAGACCAACTGTTATTTCCATTGCCATTGGGAGGAAAGCCTGAGGAAAATCTGGGCATTCTTGAATTTCTGTCTCTAATACTACTTTACTCAATTAGTCTATGTCTAGTTTCCTAAGAGCAATAAGAACTTGTTATATTTATTGGGACTTTTCCCATGACAAGTGAGAGAAACCCAACACCATCCAGGTTAAACAAAAAAGAGACAACTGGCTCACATATTAGAAAGTCCTGGATGCATCTGGCTTCAGGCACCAGGTCTCAAATATGGTCAGTTCTCTACCTCCCCATCTTTCAGCTTTGCTCAGTTTTGTTAGCCCCTCTGTTTCATTTTGTCAAACCCACTGGAATCACCCCAAAAGCAGCAACAAGAGAGTTCCCACAAGGGAGAGCCCCAAACCATCCCCAGATGGAGCCGGTTGGGATTCTAAAGGAAAAAGCACTAAACACTAGGGCGACCCATCCAAAGCATTTATTAAGGGAACTTGCATATAGAGTGCTGCTGCATATCCGCATGGTGGACAATGAGAGAAAAAGGGGTGGTCTACCTAGGTATGTCCACAGCGAGGGGGTCAGGGTATGGAGTTTATATGAGGGTTTAAGGAATTTGGCTCAGGACTGAGGCCAGTTTCTTTCAGTGTTTTGGGCAACAAACTAGAGATCCTTATCAGTGCCTGGGAATATTCAAGACCCGGTTTCGGTTCAAGCCTGCAGAGTAAAATCTGCAACTGGCTGGGTCATGGGGCAGCCAGGGCACTCTGGGATTTTCAGTCAGGACACAGAGAGAAAGTGGGGAGATCTGGGGCCCCTCTACCCTGTTAAAAATAATATCCTGACAGTTGTTAAAATTGGAAGATTTTATTCAAGATTATTGCAGTAGGAGTCAACTCTATTGCTATAGGAGAGAGACATTGGGCCCAACTCCAAGTGTAACAGGGACGAATAGAGATTTCTAGCCAGGGAGCAGGGCATGGGGGTGAGTGGATGGGAAGTCACTCAGAAGAGACATTAAAGGTAGGAGGATACTTGCCAAACAAACTTAACAGAATTCTTGCTAAAGGCAGGTGAAGGACATCAATGGTGGGGGATGAGGAACTTAATCAGATAGCAAGAATGATCAGACATCAAAAGTGAGGGGATTCTTGCTAAGATGGAGCTATGTAGGCCCAGCAAGGACAGGATGGACACAGAAGACCAAGGTCAAGGTTTAATTAACTAATTAATTCCTTTTAATTTTGTAAGTCCCCCCTAAACTGTCTAGTTTCTTCCTGATATAACAATAAATACTTACATCTGTTTTTCACTAAATAATTTATCAAGAGCCTTCACGACTACAATTGCACGTGATTTTCATAACAATGCTTCCTGATAGACACTATTTTTCCCATTTTAATAATGAGAACACTGAGGTTCAGAGAGATCCCATGACTAGTAAGTAGAGTATCAAGTGTTGGACCCACATCTTTCAACTCCAAGCCCAGTGATCTTTTCACTTCTCTACAATGTCAGGAAAGAAACCTAGGAGGACATACTTTGTTGTCTTTTCATACAAGATGAACAAGAATATAAATTAGTATTTGAATATTCATTCAAGTTTTTGGCCTGCTCTCCAAAAGCGATAGGACAGATGACATGGCCTCAGTTCTCATGATGATTTGGACTAACAGCTGCTCTCTGCAAGTGAAAGGGGGATGATGTGCGGACTCTCTTAGCCCACCTTTGGTTATATTTTAAATGAAATTAGAGAAAATGTGCAAACATGCAGAAGGTAAAACAAAGGTTCCCCTGAAGGAACCTCCAGGAAGGAGGACTCTGTTGCAAACACACAAGCCTATGGTAACTTTGGAATGCCGATTCAAAACCTAAGAGAATTTTCCTTTGAACTAGCACCCCTACTTCACCTCTCCTCCCTCCATCTCCCGCCTCTCATTGCTCCTTCCCCTCTTCCCCCAGCAGTTGGTCTAAATAGAAGTCTACTAATTTCTTTCAGAATTGCTCTCCATAGAAGGCACTCCCCTAGGCATTATCAATTCATTTCCCTGGGGCTCTGAAAGCCACTCATCCTACAGGTCTTTACTACTTTTTTCCCCTATTTTTTGAAGCTATTTTATCATCATAATTGTTACTGATGATCTTTGGGATTTGAGCTGAATAAGACCAAAGACCACAAACTCAGCCCCTGGAGCTAACCAGTGGAATCCCTACTCACCGCAGTCTACTGTCACCCAAGTGATGTGACCTACAAGCCATTTCTTTCAAAGCAGTATGTTTAATCTGAGTCAGCGGTATGATGTTCAGGGGGAGAGCTTTTCTCAGTAGGTTGAAAAGAGGAATGTAATGAGGGAAGGTTACCATAATTTGTGAGGAATAATTGAGGAAACAATGGAATTAAACAGCCAAGGTACACAACAGTAAGGACCATTAAGCCATTTCAACTACAAGAACTGATCCAACTCAAAAAAATAAAATAAAATAAAATAATGAAATAAAGAGGAAGAGGGAGGGCTGGGGAGTAATGAAGATGACCTACATTTGAAGTATCTAATGTCCAGATGCTTCTTATTTTCAAAATCCAACTGGTTAACTCTCATTTGGATCTGATCTTGTCCAGACCTCTTAAAAAAGGAAGGAACTAGAACTTTCCAAACATCCACAAATGCACAAGCCAAATGAAGGAACACAGGAATTTGTATCTGTCTGTGACTGGCATTCCCCTCTCTGAAAGAACAGTAAGCACCTCTCTTGAGATTGCAGCTAACTACAGCAGTTTTTTGGCCTTGAGCAAGTTACTTATTCTTTCTGATCCTCAGGTACCCCACGCATAAAATCAAGGTAGGTATCCTGGCCTCAGAAAGTTCTGGTAAGTAATAAATGAGATAATGTGTGAAAAATACCCAGTCCAGTTCCGAGTAGAATTGGTGATCAATTATGGATACTTGTTATATTTTTATTGTTGTTATTGAAATCTCTGTATGTCAATATCTAGACATATGTCAATATCTAGAACCAAATCTAGTGCTGTAGGTCAATATTTGAATATCTGTATGTCAATATCTAGATATCTTAGGTCAATATTGAGAACTAAGGGTCCTGCTCCTATTCTTTTATCCAGGTACGTGGCCTGAGAAGGATTTCTTAGCTAATGAATTGCAGGCCAAGAAATTAGGAAAATACAGTAACACCTCTGTTCTCTAGATTACATATTCCATGCCTTTCAGCTGGAGAACCAAGGCCCAAATGACATTAAAACAGCTATAATAAGTACTAAAGAAGATATATATTTTATATCAAATATATGGAATATTAATACATATATATGATTTTAATTGGTAAATATGTTCATATACCTTACATTTTAACATGGTGCCCTTATGTAAGACTGTATGTGACAGGCTGAATAATGACCCCAAAGATGTTTGCATCCTAATCCCTAGAACTAGCAACTATTTTACCTTACATGGTATTAATAAAAGAGATTTTGCGAATGTGATTAAGTTAAGAATTTTGAGGTGGGGGGATCATCCTGGACTATCCAAGTGAGCTCAATATCATTACATGAGTGAGAGAGAGAGAGACAGAGATAGAGAGACAGAGAGAGAGAATGAATGATATAAGCAAAGTCCCAGAAGAAAGAAGTTGCTACATTGCTGGCTTTGAAGACGGAGGAAGGGGCCATGAGCCAAAGAATGTGAGCAGCCTCTAGAAGCTGGAAAAGGCAAAGAAACAAATTCTCCCCTAGAGTTATTAGAAGGAATGCAGTCCTATGGACCTATTTCAGGCTTCTGATCTCCAGAACTGCAAGATAAATTTGTGTTCTATTAAGCCACTAAGTTTGTGGTATTTTGTTACAACTGCAGTAGGAAATTAACACATTGCAGAAATCTGATATAACTCAGCATCTCTCACTGAGAGCCCTAAAAACAAACTGCCAGGCCTTGTACTTTTCCTTTTAAACAAAAGTAGGAAGTTGGTGACTGTCATCTGTACCTTGACAGTTTGGAAACTGTGATGATGTATTGGAGAATTGTCTAGCAAACACCAGCACAGCATTATTCTCTGTCATTACATATGCAAATAAAGATATCTTGAAGCAAGATTTCGTATGAATACAACCTGGAATTGTAGATGTCTGTCATCATCTGCAAAATCTCTTGCTTGCAATTCAGATGAGCTGTTTAACAGAGCTGATTTCCTCAGGACTTAAAAGAACCAGAGAGATAATTCAGATCAGTAGCTACCTACTGTTCCTGGTCTCCAAGGCAATGTAGAAATGCAAAAACAAAACAAAAAATACCCCAACAAATGCAGCTACTTTCTTTCCCAGGGTAGTATTTTGTTTTGAATCTCAAATTGTAAAAGGCATCATTCCCTATAACTCCCAATCACTCAGGGTGGTTTTTTCTGCTTTGGCTGTTTTTCAAGAACTTCCATCTATGGGCTGGGTGCAGTGGCTCATGCCTATAAACCCAGCACTTTGGGAGGCTAAGACAAGAGGATCACTTGGGCCCAAAAGTTTAAGACCGGACAGGCAGCAGAGTGAGACTCTGTCTCTTAAAAAAAAAAAAAATTAAAAAGATAAAAGAATTTCCATCTACTTTCCTTTCCCTAGCAGCGGTCTTTTGTCAAATAACACCCAGTATGAGGAGAAAATGAATCTCAATAATACCTCATACTGGGTATTATTTTGTTACAGCAGAATTGACCGGGAATAGACTGAGACGCACACAGAAGTATTGGCAAAACAGGTTTATATATGCCGGCGGGCCCAGAGGGGAATTTTTCCTCCCAAATTCTGAGCCCCAAATAAAGAACGTATCAGTCTTTTATACGTTTTGCTTGGGGCATAGTTAATGAGTGAGGAAGTGGGGCGTAGTTACAATGAGGTCATTCTTTAGTGGGGGCAGGGTCCTGAGCAACCTTCGTTCCAGGTACAGAGTTCCTATGGAATGTCTTCCTGTCTTGTCTCACCTTAGCAGGAGTTGTTGCAAGCGGTTTATAGCTGCTTAGGGAAGACAATGGGGTAGGGCCCTGGCAGCGGAATTTTCCACTACAATTTGACAAAAAAATAACCTGGAAAATTAGGAATCTGGAAGAAGTCCTGCCCAGTACTATGGAAAACACCTTGCTGATTTCTTCAGAGTAAATGCGATCTTAAAAGAAAATTTCCCAGGCTTTTCTGCGGGCTTTTATGAAAGATTTTCTGGCATTAGAAGGAAACTTGTGGATTCCAGGCCTTTTATGGAATCTTTGATCTAGGACTCGTCCAGAAAGTGCATTCTCTATGCATTATGTATTTCTAATTTGCTGTCCCCTGGTCCATGTTCTCAAATCCTCAGTCAATACCAACTTTCTCTGGTCTTTTTTCTTTTTAATTTATTCGTTTTTATTTTTTATTTTCTTATTTCAAAATATTAAGAGGGTACAAATGTTTTTATCACATGGATACACTGTAAGGGCCTGTTGATTTTCTCTGTCAGCTTCCTCTCACCCTTCCTTCCTTGCTGCCCCCCCTTCACGTTACTTCTTCTTTCTTTTTCTTTTTTCTCTTTCTTTGTCCCTCTCATTCTCCCTTTCTCTCTCCCTGCATTTCAGCTTTTTATTATTATTATTATTATTTAGAGACAGAGTCTTGCTCTGTCACCCAGGCTGGAGTGCAGTGATGCGATCATAGCTCACAGCAACCTCAAACTCCTGGGCTCAAGCAATCCTCCTGTTTCAGCCACCTGAGTAGCTGGGACTACAGATGCATGCCACCATGCCCAGCTAATTTTTTTATCTTTTAATTTTGTAGAGATGGGGTCTCGCTGTGTTGCCCAGCTGCTCTAACCCTGGCCTCAAACCATCCTCCCAAAGTGCTCAGATTACAAGCATGAGCCACTGCACCTGGCCCCTTCTCAGCTTTTAACTAAGCCATTTGAAACAGGTTTTCCTAACCCTCAACTATAAATGCTTTATCCTAATACTTTGTTGGAATGAGTAGATTTTCCAAGGGCACATACTCAGGAGTGCAGGTAGCTTTGCAAAGGCCCTGGAGCATATTTAATAGACTCTCTATCTGGAATGAGCTACTACCACATTGATGTCACACTGCAGTAGGGAGGCTGGCAGATGGGGATTCTGATGTATTTACACCCCCACTAACTTCATAGGTTAGGCTCTGCGTAAGGAAGTACCCATGTGCACAAGAGATTATTATTACATTATTAAATAAGGTGGCATCAAATGGCTAGAATGTTCTTTTGCAATCTTACATTTACAAGGTCAAGTTCTACAAACCTATGGGAGAATCAGAGATTGCATCCAAGGCAGCATGAAAATGTAGTGGTTACTGTTTTAGACTCTGCCTTCTGAGGGCCTCAGTTGAATTCCTGTTTTGCCACTGACAAGCCTTCTGCCTTTGAACAAGTTAATTCAACTCTGAGCCTTAACATCCTCATCTAAAAAACATCTGGACAGTGGTTTACTTGCCTCCTGATGTTCTGAGAATTAAATGAGAACATGCATGGAAAATACTTAACATGGTGTCTGCCCCAAAATAAAACCTAATCACGGTTAGCTACTATTCCTTTATCATTGAAGAAGGTAAGAGCAAACTAAAATTTTTAGCTCCTCCATGCCTCTATGATCTAATTTAATATCTATATGTATCTATACATACCCCATTCGGTATGTATTAAGTCAGAAACTGAAGAGTCTGAGATCTCATCCTACTTGATCTGAGAGGAAGCAAGAGGCTTTCTGGATTAGAAAACAAGACAGTTTATTACTTAAGGCGGAAACAGCCAGAGCAACCTTAGCACCAATTCCCTAAGCCCTAATCCCGACAGGGCGACGGGATGAAGAGCAGATGTTACCTACACACACAACGGGGCTGCTGCCTTGAAGAAGAACCCCAAAATTAGGAGACTCGAAGCTAATATCACCTGCTGGTGCATCTGCTCCTCCTTCCCTCCAAAAAGAGAGAAAAATGACTCCTTAAGCAATCTCACCCCTCTGGGGAGTAGAGGAAGGTTTCTAGCTTCACTGCCCTGAATATAAGCAACTGGCTTTGAAGGGACGCATCCCTAAATCTCCCTAACTTTAGGGAGACACTATCTCTAGCTTCCAAGGCTAGAAAACCTGGATCATGCGGAAACATGAAAATCATCATGGAGAATTGTCTCCCAGCTGGTATCATCCATTTGATACAGACACAATGTTGGGTGTCCACCCTGGGATCAGGAGGCGGAGATGCTGAGGCTGAGACATTATATCAACTCTGCTTTAATGTGTTCCCACAATCAGTAAGCTGTAGTGTTGACTGGATTTGTAAGACCCAAGTCTTAAAAGTGCTTTGTTCAACTGAATCCTTTGGGCGTTCTGAGAAAAGTAAATAGGCTGTAAATTAATGAAGTCAGCTCCGGGAAATTTTTCCTGAAACATACCCATATTTTCCAGATTTATTATTTCCTTCTTCAACACTAAAATTGACCTTTTTAAAACTTTATTATTACTTTTCTTTTTTTCTTCTACCTTTTAGGTATCTAGAGGAACTACAATTGACCTTTTATCTGTCCCACTTATTTTGGGCATTGTTAAATAATGTTAAAAATAAATTTGAGGATTAATGCAACCTTCTTAAGGAATTTGTACTTCACATAAAACAAATGATATTATTTAGCCCAAACTTGTAAATCCTAATGGAAAGGTTCAGACAGGTAGATATTTTGGTAGAAGGATATATCTCACACAAAACACACCTCAAATTAACAGCTCCAAGCATATTCATGTACATTATTTTATTTAATCCATTAGCTAACCCAGGGCAGAGGCACTTCAGGGAAGGAAATAGAGTTCAAGGTTAAATGTGCATTACAGGGTAAGTAGAGGTAAGCTGCAACATGGACTCCAAGTCTTCAAATTTGAAGGATGCCAGACTTTTGTTGGCTGTACCCTCCAGATCAGTGACTCTCAACTATTGTGTGTACATGTGTGTGTGTGTGTGTGTGTAGGGGAATACTCATTAGGAGGGCACCATGTCAGATCCACCTGGATAAGGGTTTAAACTCTGACCTCCTTCAAAGATTTTGCTGTCCTCCTTGAGCGAAAGCCACACTGATGTTGGGAGCCTCGTTATTGATAGAATAGTGCTCTAGCCCTGAGGGATGTTCAGAGAGAAAAATCCCTGAGAACTACTAGTCCAATTTATAGTTAATCAACATACTTACAAATAGTTAATAGAAATAATTTCATGTAGTTAATAGAGATATTGTTGTAAAATTAACTTAGAAATTTTTAAGCACATTCTATTGGAGAACTAGCTTAGAGGTTTATGCAGCAGGCGCACAAATAATGGTATCATTATCTTTGCATAAATAGGTCTCATTCTTGGTTCCCTTTCATTTAATCAGGTATATAAGAGTTTCATTTCTGTTTATCTTTTTACAATGACAGCTAAAGGTTACATCCCAGAATGTAGAAGTCTGACTTAAGTGCAGTACTTAAATTCTAATAATAATGAAAAATAACTAATCAGGGAGAACCTTTTTAGAAAAGATCACTCAAGGAGAAAATTGTTCTTGACGGTGTAAAGAGCACTGCTCCGCTCCACCAACAGGCAATCATGAATCACAGGAGAAATTCAGCATTAGCATCAGATAACATTCTTCCAGATGCCATCAAAATTCTCTCTCATATTCTACGAGTACAATACTCTGTTCCTCGCCACCTGTTTCATTTGAATTAACTGCCAGAAAGAGGAGAGAAATGGTGTACATTTCACTGCACTGCAATTTCTCAGAAGTCAGAAGTTACAATGCAAAAATATTTGAATTTTGTATATTTCCTGAAGTAAGAACATCAAACAGAATGCGGAATGCAAACCATAGCCCTACGTTTTACTCCCCTTCTGCCTAATTTTAAGTGCAAGCAGTTATTTTTTACATGGTAGTTCAAGAATGTAAAAATGACCATGCAAGTTGAAACTGTGCAAAGTGATCTTAATAATCAATGGGGAAAAATTATGATTATGCTGCAAATTATAAAATTTATGTAAAAATATTAAAAAGTCTCTTACTGTCAGTTATAAATGTGTAAGGAAATAAAAATAGTAAAGCTAATATGTATTTAGTATGCTGTAATTTAAAACAGTAGAAACATTGAAAATGAAGTGTTTTATTTCTAAAACACCATCACATAACTTACAATATGAAGTATCTTGCCTTGGAAAATTATCATACTCTTTTCTAAGTTTGGATCAGCTTCCAACATTTTATTCTTTGTACTTTCGACATCATGAACTATCTCTCTGACAGTTCCTTTAGTGTGAAATTTTTTTGCTGGCATCATTTCCTCTGGGACATCTTCATCCTTCTTGTCCTAACCACATTCTTCATTTACGTTGGTAAGTTTCCCTTCACCAGGGTCTTCTGGCTGCAAGTTTAGAGGTTCTCAAACGGTGGCAGCATCAACATTCCCAGTCAGCTATTTCTGCTGTAACCCCATTTATGTTTGACTGCGATTTCACTTGCAATGTTTTTTACTTTTCATTTCTTTGCTGCACTTTCATTTTTGTTGGCCAATTCCCTCTTTTAATTATCTGTTGTATATAATAGCCTGCGGGTTTATCACTGGGAGACAAGGAGGCAACAAAACTGCATGCTTTGCTGCCGTCTGTGCATAAATTGAATAACAGAGGCATAGTAACCACTCATCAATAGAGTTTGAAAGAAGTGATGGCCAATTAGGCAAATACTCAATACACCAAATGACTGATTTGTTTAAAGCCAATTAACTGAAGGATCAATTTATAAAATGATTAATTTGCCAAATGACCAATTGTTTGAATTTGCCAAAATTACTCATTGGTTAAAACTTCCTTTAAGGAATAGTTTTCTTGAATATAGTCAATGAAAATCAATGTTTTATCCTTAGAATCATATTCTTCTTAACTATAGTAAGTAAAAATATTGAAGAATTATGTTCTGGAATATATTCAAGAATATATTCAATATATTCAGAATATTAAATCCTCATGATTATTAATATATTTAATAAATAACTTCATTAATATGGTTTTCACAACTATAAACATTAATGAAAAATATCTTCATGAGGTTGAAACCACCCTGAAACTCAGAACTTTTAACAAGTCAATGTGTCATATAGTAGTAACATTCATCAGGTGTTGGGCAGATGGCAGGGGGAGGAGGGGATGGGAATGTTCACACCTAACGGGTGCGGTGCGCACCATCTGGGGGATGGAGCTCTGACTGGGTGGGGCAAAGGCAATATATGTAACCTAAACATTTGTACCCCCGTAATATGCTGAAATAAAAATAGATAAAAAAATAAAAATAAAACAAGTCAATGTGTCTAGGGAAAATATTAATACATCAGTTGACTAGACTCAAGAAGAGCATTATGGGATACCAGAATATGCCACCCCAAAATATGCAAGATTGTTCAGTGAAGGCGATTAAGAAGAAGCAGAAGCAAGAAAGCTATTTTATTTGCCTAAAAGCAAGACATAGATTTACAAAGACAAAAGGTATCCTGCCCCGCCTTCTACCAGGGAGAACAAAGGCTGACCACTGAAGACAACTCTAGACCCTTATCAACCTAAAGATGGTACCAGAGGAATCTACATTAACAAGTTTTAGTAACTAGCCTTAATCTGACACTTATTTGCCTTCTCCCAAGTTGCTGTTCCTAGAGACTCAAAGTCTTTTTCCTTTGTCTTGTCACTCTCTAAAAATTCACTGTTCTTTGTTGAAGATGCTATGTAAGCTGGAATTCAAAGCCACTTCCTTGAGAACTGCTCACTCCCTGGGTATCTCCCACTCATATATGAAATAACATGTTAATAAACTTCTGTTTTTCTCTTATTAATCTGTCTTTTGTTGCAGGGGTCCATTCAAACTAAGAATTTTTGAGGGTTGGAGAAAAATTATATTTTTTTCCCTACAACATTCTTAAAGTAAGTGTTTAATAAACTTAAAAACTTTGATGAATTGGCCATTAGGTGATTTGGCCATTGGCAAGTTAGCTCTCAGCAAGGTGGCTCTTGGTCAACTGGTTTTCAGCAAATTGTCTTAGAGCCCACCTTTCTGTCCCTCCTCCTCCCACCCTCCCTCCTCTAGGCTAGTCTCAGTGTCCCTACTGTGTGCCCCCTAGTATCATGTACTCCTCTATCAGGGTAATTACGGCACTGTTGTAGCCTTGCTTAAATGACTGCCTTCCCCTTTCCACTGCAAGCTCCATCAGGTCAGAAACTAAGTGTTGTGTTTATCCTTGTGTTCTAGCATCTAGCACAAAATAAATGCCATTTCAGAAAGTAGCATTATTGAGCACTTCCTCCAAGCCAGGCACCATGGCTGGTCCTTTGCATGCATCATTTCATTTACCTTTTCACATAATCCTATGAGGTGGGTGAAATTATTGTTACCATTTTACAGATGAGGAAACCGAGGCCAAAGTCACACAGAGAATATGTGATAAGATGGATTCCAGAACTAGCTAAGCAACCTCTCAACATTAAGAGTCCCGTAAACATATGTTGAATTAATTAAGTATTTACTAACATTTGTTGGTAGAACAGCTGCTTAGGAAGCTATTGTGTGCCAGAAACTTCTGCCTACATTGTATCCGTGGAGCACAAGCAGGGTCCTTGTAATGCAAGAGCAGGCTTTGGGCTGGGGCTGTAGGAGCCATCTCTGGAATCCACTACAGAGCTAGTCCAGCATGCTCACTGCCACTTCTGGAACTGTTGGCTCCAGGGGCTGCAGCATTCATGCCAGGTCTGCATCAAAAATAGAAAAAGAAAAGAAAACAAGAAGAATGCCCTCTGCCCCACCTGTCAACCTGCAGTCTGGGATCTTTGGTAATGCAGAAACTGAAAACACCAACATGTCTACAACTTGCTTTGCCAACGTAAAGAGCAGAAGCCAGCACCACCTCACTCTTGCCTTCTAAATTTCTCATAAATACATCTAATTAGGGGAACTGAAGTCACATCTGAACTGTAGCTGCAAGGGAGTCTGAGAATTGTAGTTCTTGGCGGTCCAATGTAGAAGGAGGATGATGAGATGGATGGTACATGCTAAGTTACCACCTTTACCATCCATGGTGAACTAATCCTATGTTGTCACAATATCACATCCTTTGTATGGGAACGTGGTGCCAGCATGTCTGATTTCTTTGTGCAGGAGGTGGGAAGGATTGTCCCTGATTCATTTGTACTCTATCTTCTAACCTTGTTGTTATCTAAACAGACATAGTTGGCATTGGGAAGGCCAAAGTTTGGAAAAGAGGAAGTAGAATAGAACAGAGTAATCTGGCTGATGTGAGTTCTAAACCTACGATCTTGCTTTCATCAGCACATAGTCCCGATGAGTCAGCCCGTTCGAACTAGACAATAACAGTCATTACAGTCATTTTGCCAGTCAGCCCAGCCCCCTGCCATCACATAACCATGTGTTCTTTCCAAAAGAATGAGCATTCCCAGTCAAATCCTCAGAAAACCCTTCAAAAGATGACATATGGAGTAAAGAAACAGAAACAGAGGAACCCGTTTCCACTGAGGCTAGCTGCCCAAGAGCCACAAATACATAAATATCTCCAGCAAAAACGACAGAAAGTAATTCAAGATGGGGTTGTCCAATGGAGAAGGGAAAGGGACATGAGAAGCAATATTTCCCAGCAGATTATTGAGGGACTCATAGAGTAGGTAGTGAGTAACGTCCTTGGATCAGTACCAGCCATGGCAAGAGTGAACCATGGGGAGCAGACCCTGGTCCATCTCATACCAGAACAGTATCTCCCGCTACAACCACCAGGACAGGTCAGACCCAGACTGATTCCCTTGAGCCAAAGAGACCTACTGAGATTTCTGGCTGGAAAACAGAGGATGTAATATCTGTACCAAAACTTTCTTCTCATGTGGCCCATGCTGTGAGCTTTTTGAATTTAGAGGGTTTCTTTAAGTCTAATATTTTGTGTTGTGGGCCAGGAATGGTGGCTTACACCCATAATCCTAGCACTT
>NW_012151063.1:7460706-7490998 GCF_000956105.1 Propithecus coquereli | reverse complement strand
TTGAGTTGTATCACATGATTATATTGATATTCTCCCTTAAATTTTCACTTGTTTGGGAACAAGTAAAGACATTTTTAAAGTACCTTACACAAGGATACATTTCTTTACTATCTTTATTATAAAGGTCAAATTAAATGTTCCTAATACTCTTCCTTTCAGCATTTTCATACAAATTGAAAAGGAAGGAAAATATGACAATGAAAAGCTACTCACCAACATAATGATTTAAAAACATTTATTGCTTGCCTCCTCCTTTGCAGGCATTTATATGTTTTGCATAAATTCACTCATTTAATACTCCCATGAACACCATAAAGAGACTCTACTACCAACCCCATTTTAGAGTAATGGAAAACCAAGACACAGACAAGTTCAGTGACATATCCCAGGTCACATAGATAGGGATGCTGGAACCAGGCAATTTCCCTGTGAGTCTGATCTCCAAACTTCATCACTATCCTTTTCTTCCATCAGCCTTTTTTCAGCAAACATCTGTGAATACTTTCTCAGATGAGACCCTATGCTGGGGGCTGAAGGGGCAAAGAGAAGACCCAGACACTAGTTTTACAATGTATGCCCTCCAGTTGGGGGATTGTGACTTATAAGCAGGTCATCGGGTCCCAGGTTCCCCACTCTTGACTACTACGTATCCTGCCACTAAAGATAACTCATTTGTTTTCATTTCTTTGATTACTTCAAAGCTGCACTTTTCCATAGCAGTGAGTAACATTTCCAGTTTACTTCTGAAACTTGTTAGTTTTTCTTCCCCTGCTGAGAAATGGTTTCCCAGTAAGATTACAAATGTTTCAAAGGCATAATTTATACACAGAGCTTAACAGTGCACATCAGCTAGTGGCTTATGGCTCCTTTTGCTTTCCTTTGCTTTTCAAATGATGGAAGGAGGCCAAATAGGTCTTTCAAAATAGCTGAAGTCCAGGGAAATGGAAGTTAATTCAAATTAACACAAATATTTACTAGGATGATTTTTAAATCTTACAAATGTCAAAATGCGTAGGGAAGGAAAATGCATTATGGTGACAGAGTGTATTTGTTAATAGTATTGATTGTATGTGGCAAAAATCAAATGAGCTGGTTTAGGCAGAAGGGGTATTTGCCTTGGCTCCACCTCAGATCATCAGGTGTTGGGATCTCATGGGGAGCGCAACCTGAATCCCTCCAACGTGCAGTTTGCAGTGGGCTTCCGGCTCCTGTTAGGGTCCGATGCCACTGCTGATCTGACGGGGGCGGGGCTCGGGCAGTGATGCCAGCAATGGGGAGCGGCTATGGGTGCAGGTGGGGTTTGCTCACCTGCCACTCGCCTCCTGCTGTGCGGCCCGGTTCCTGGCAGGTGGGGGTGGGGGTCGGGGACCGCAGAGTTAACCAACCACAATATTTAATTATTCCTAGACTTAAACACCACTTTCTTCTTCAATAGAAACATTTAAGTTTTATTCTAGACCTTCTTTACATTCTGAATCAACGTTTCTTTTGAATCACTCTAGGATGAGAATTGTAAGGTTTTTCCTGCAACATGATATCATTTTATCATGCTCTGTTCTGATGCACCATTTCAAAGATTGATGATTTTTTGGTTATTTGGGTCTTTTCTGTGTAGCAAGCTGTCATTCTACAAGCTTGCTGCAGATCCTTTTAATCTCACTATAAGGCACCAGAGGAAAAAACTTAGATCACTATAGGTTTCACACTTTTTTCTTAGATAACTGGTTCTCAAACTTCAGCATGCATCAGAAATACTTAGTGGGCTTGTTAAAACACAGATTGCTGGATTCCACCCCCAGAGTTTCTGATTCAGAAGGTCTGGGATGGACCTCACGAATTTGTATTTCTGACAAGTTCCCAGGTGGTGCCGATGTTGTGGTTCAGGGCCGCACTTGAAAACCAATTATCTTAGATTTCTAAATGGTTTGTTTAAACATCCAGGGCTTGAGGTGACTAGCTGTGTGATCAAGAATAACAATTATGCCATGGCACATTCTGCTAAACTTATTTTCAGCTGATCAAATGAATTAATTGTCCATGGAACCCATTAAAAATTTTTGGCTAGTTGTGTCAACTAGAGATCTCTTGTATGAATATTGAGTAAAAATTTTACCAGTCTTCTATCAAGGCAAAAATTTTATATTCACCTTTCACACAAGTATAATTATATCTTTGGGAAAGAAAGTACATGCATTCTTAATGTAACTTGTGTTTTAAAATCACACGAGGTGGCAGAAGTAGTAACGAACAGCATCAGAGTGATGCACTTCATTTCAAAACTGGTGCTTTTGAACTTAATATATTTAACAGCTGTAGGATCAGCAGCATAATTTTTTAAATTATTTTTAATTGTGGTAAAATACAAATAACAGAATTTACCATCTTAATCATCTTTAAGTACAGTGTGGTAGCATTAAGCACATTCACACTGTCGGGCAACCATCACCATCATCCATCTCTAGAGCTCTTTTCATTTTGCAAAACTGAAACTCTGTACCCATTAAACAATAACGCCCCTTTCCCCCTGCCCCAGCGTCAGTCAGCCACCATTCCACTTTCTGTCTCTATGAATTTGCTAAAATGTCTTGAAGTGCCTAAGTGGGTAAATGCAAACCAATTGAGACTTTAAACTAGCCTAGCATAAAGATATACCCATAAACCACTTGCAGAATAGAAAAGATGGATGGATGAGTATGGGATTTATCAAAGCCAGTAGCACTTGGTGGTGAAAACTTCCTACTAAGTGATATTGTGATTAAGTAAACACACTAACACCCTCTCATCTTCCTCCCACACTGCACATCTCATTCCTCACCAGGTGCTAAGTGGGCTTTGTAGCATTCATCTCCTTAGACTTAAGAACTCTAATGATCCAGTAAGAGCGGTAGAATACCAAAATACCATGAAGGCCATCTTTTTTTTTTTCTTTTTTCTTTTCCCCTCATCTTTGAAACCCTAATGGTACTGAAGAGTCTGAACAGAATCATGTCATCAGCATCAGGTGTAGAAAAAACCTGCAGCAGGCCAGAGCTGGCTGATGACGCAGGCCAGGTTTGCCGGGTCGCAGCACAGGAGTGCGCCAGCATTCCTCTGCCTGCCTGGATGCAGAGTTCAAAGGAAACATCTAACACATTCTAACTTTAGTAAATCCCCAGGCCAAAGGTAGACTTTTCAGTAAATTAATAATCCCTGAGTGACATCCGATGAGTTCTTTCAAAGATATTTCCCTTCACCCTGCCCTGACCCCTGACCTACATTTCATTCCTTGCAAAATGAATGGAGCCCATCGCAGTGACTTGACCATTAAGAGTTGGCCCTTCTCACTAAGCAGAAACCCTGAAAATGCCAAATAATCAATTTACACTTAGGCCCTTCTGCAAAAGTGAACGTTTTGATGCCTTTAATTTTATATTATTGATTTCAGAGAAGTTTGCCTTAACAAAAATTTAAAAAATAAAGGTTCAGGTGAAAGCAAAATAATGTTTCATAAACACATTGTGTGCTTTCCCAAACAAGGAGCTCCTAAATTATATTTTAATGCTATACTTTTTTCCTTACTAATAAGTCAAAAGTAAAAACTTATTCTTAACTATAAATGCACACTTGAAGGCATAGCTCTGGAGCTAAGTTGTATGCTGCATTATAACAAAAGAAGAAATACTAAGCTGGCATTAAGGGCAAGAACTGACATTTACGAGTCCCTGTTACGTGCTGGGAACTCCACTAGAACTTGCACTTGCCCTCATTTAGTACAACTGCAACTATCATCCCCAGTTTTGTAGATGAGTTACTTGCTCAAGGTCACATAGTTAATAAATGATCAAACCAGAATTCAAATGTTTTTTTAAATTCATTTGTTGATTCAAAATTAGTTATTGGGCACCTATGAAGGGCCAAATGCAGAGGGTCCCATCATTACTCTTCATGGAAATCCTAATAAGTGCAGAGCACTCCTTTACATGAACCCTTTAAGAGTCTTCAGACCAACCTTAACACTCAGGTGATGTTACCGTCATTATGTGGGCTGTGGAAGCTAAAGAGGATGAATAACTTCTCCAAAGTCACATGGCTAGTAAGTAAAGAAGCTAGATTTTGAATCTAGGTCTGTTTGTTCCATAAGCACTGCTTTTATTTATTGTGTTTTAGTTAACCTCTCCAGTCCAGTCTGTTATGGACTGAATGTTTTTGTCCCCCCCAAAGTTGTATGTTGTAACCCTATCCCCCAATGCGGTGGTGTTAGAAGGTGGGGGTCTATGGGAGGTAATTAGGATTAGATGAGGTCATGAGGGTGGAGCCCCCATGAGTGGGATTAGTGCCCTTTTAAGAGTTACCAGAGAGCTTGCTTCCACTCTCTACTCTCTGCCATGTGAAAATACAACCAGAAAACAGCCATCTGCAAACCAGGAAGCAAGCCCTCACCACACATCAGATCTGTCAGCACTTTGATCTTGGACTTTTCAGCCTCCAGAACTGTGAGAAATAAAATTCTGTTGTTTAAGCCACCCAGTTTATAGTATTCTGTTGGTAGCAGCCCGAACTGAGATCTCAGTTTCTTTTCCTATAAAATGGAGCTCATAACAGCTCTATTCACAATAGCTGAAAGGAGGAAATAACTCCAATGTCCATCAAGTGATGAATGCATAGCAAAATGTGATGTATCCATATAGTGCAATATTATTTAGCCATAAAAGGAAATAAAGTACCAACACACACTATGACATACATGAACCAAAAAAACATCATGCTAAGTGAAAGGAGCCAGACATAAAAGACTATATATTGTAAAACACCACTTATAGAAATGTCTAGAACCATAGACACAGAAAGCAGATTAGCAGCTGCCAGAAGCTAGGGGTAGGGGACAATAATGAGGAGTGACTGCTAATGGATACTAAGTTTCTTTTATGGGGTGATAAAATATTCTGGACTTAGGTAGTGGTGATGGTTGGAGAACTTTGTGAACATACTAAAAAATACTGAATTATACACTTTAAAATGGTAACTATCATAGAATATGAATTAAAAATAAATAAGTAAATACGAGGCTAATACAAGTACTTAAATTCTAGGATTGTTGTGAACATTAAGCAAGGCAATTCCAGGGAAGTGCTTGGCACAGGGTCTAGGCTCATAAAAGTCCACACATTTTTGGGGGGGCCTTAAAAATGTAGAGGAAGGGCTGGGTGGTGTGGGTGGCCATAGCACTGTGGTGAGTAGATCACTCCCTGCCCCTTGTTCCTTCCTCCATCGGTCTGTCCATGGGGCCTCAGAGCCCCAGCCCCACTGCCAGTTTCCCCACCCTGGTCACCCTCCCTGTTGCCTCCCACTCCTCTGACACTCCTTTCCCCTGTCTCTCCACCCCCAGCCCACCACCCACCTTCTCCCCAGGACTAGTCCTTGCATGTTCTTTGTTTGGGGATGTGGTACCCTTGTTGCAACTTCACATGGTGCTGCCAACTAGATGTGAAAACTCACAACCCGGAGGAAGGGGATAGATAGGAAATGCCAGGACATGTGAGGTTCTTAACAAATGACTAGAGAGGAGGAGAAAGGAAAGAGCTTCTCTCTCAGAGGAAGTATGAAAATAAATGTGAATGTACAAGCTATATCTGAGGAACTGCAAAGGCAGCAAATACAGCTAGCTCAACAGATCCTTATGGGGAGAAGAGAGGAAAGACAAGCACTGATGAGATGAGAGATCTCCTTGGCCCTACTATGTTGTCTGAACCTCATCTTAAATATTATGCAACTCCCCTGAAGGATTTGATTGAGGGAACACCATGATCAGAATTCCATTTTAGAAAAAAATATTCTCACAGCATGGAACAAGTAACAAGACCACCAGCAAAGAAAGGAATTCCAGGGGAAAGAGAGTGAGCTGTGCTGAATTTAGTTTGGGTCATTTCAAGTTGGATGTGCCTATGGGACTGAAGATGGAGCTTTCTGGAAGGGGCTTAGTGGCTGAGTTTGGAGCATCACAGGGATCCAGCAGTAAAGGAAGCACGAGTACGGTGGAGATTTCCAAGGCAGAGGGGCAGAGCCAGACACAAAATGGGCTGTGGAGGAAATTTCAGCAAGCACTGACATTTGTGGGTGGCAAGAAGAGAGCAGGGGTCTCAGCACAGCGCACATGTTAACAGCCATTGTTGCCAGAGTCTGGTATTCAAATCCTAACTCTTCTACTTCTCAGCTATAGAATTTTTTTTTTTAAATGTATGCTTTCTTTTCACATTTGTGTTTCACCTCTGGAATACTGAGAACATTGCCAATGTTCAAAGGACCAGTGCACAGATTTCAACATGAACAAATACTGGGATGAGTAGGTGGGCCTAGAGCTGGCATGCAGAAATAAACTGACTGCAGCATGATCATTTTAGTCCACCAAAATGTTCATAGATTGTGCTTATTTTTGGTTTTAATTTTGGAATTTTCATCATTTTTACACTGTTGCAAAACAAATAAGACAAATAACATATCTTGTGCAATTTGCATAGCCAATTGCACATAATTGTGATTGTCCCATCAGCGACAAACTGTTTTCACTTCCGGGAAGCTGGAGGCACAACATAAGAGACTCCTGCAAGAACACTTCAATTGCCTTGAGGAAACTAGTCACCTTTCTCCATACTTCCTTCTTGCTGATTTAACTCACTCTTTTTTGTTGAGCAAATGACTCTAGTAGTCTAAACAATAAGGAAGCAAGAGTTCAAGACTGGCCATATTTTGAACTGTCTCTCCAAGAAATTCCTTGCTTTTTCTGAAATATGTACATTTAAAAAAAATAACTAGTTCAAAATATTGCTTTTCTCAACATATTCAAATTGAGCAGATGTAAAGGAACACATTAAATCAGTTTTTAAAAGATATGCCCATTAAAGACACATTCAGATGTGATTGAGCACTTAAACTCTTCATCATAAATGGAAGCCTTCATTAAATACCTCTGATTATCACCTCGGATGGCCTGTCAGTTTCATCAGAACCAAATATGGCCCCAGATTCCGTCTTCCTTTCTGCCTGATAATCCTTAACTGAGAAGCACGCAGCCATCTGGTTCCCCTTTGGAATTGCTGTGTATTATAATATACAGTCACATGTGATAAAAGAAAATGTAGGAAACATATGGTGCAAGGGGCCGAAGGTATTTGAATGATTATACCAAGAGCCACTTTTAGCTCATTTTATACATGGACAGAATAAAAAAATTCTGCAAAGTCATTTGCAACAGTATATTTGTTTGCCCAGTGTGACTGCATTCATAATCCACTCTTTTGATGTTAAATCAGAAAGTGACAGTGGAGTGGACTGACCATAAATCAACAGGTCACAACTGGGTCTCTCTGGCATTCCTCTCCACTCAGAATGTCATGTAAACCAGCACATATTGAGGCAATTCTATAAATTGGGTTATCTTGGGAAGGGGAGAAGTGAGCAAGAAGAAAAAGGATGGAAAAAAGATCATAGAAGCTCAAAGAAGCTCTGCATTCCTGATAAGGACCAAGATGCCTCAGCCTATGTGATTTACTATAACCACAGTTTCGTCTAACCTCGTAGACACCTTGGCTCCAGATTTTTCAGCATGTATGCTTTTAGTTCAGTGGCACTCAATATCAGCATGGTAGTACTGAATTACCTTGATCACAGAAGGAAATAATGCATCTTTCCCAATAAAACATTTTATTTGCTTTCCAAAGCAGAATCTTCATTGTTCTCTCACCCCAAGACTCCTACATATCATCTTATTTTTTCATTTAACAATTACTATACAGTGTTTACTACATGCCAACATGTTCTGGGGGCATGCAAATATATTAATCCTTACAATATAAACCATTTAATACTCAAAACCATTTGACATAGGCATAATCATTATTCTCATTTTCAGATGAGAAAACTGAATCACATAAGTAATGCTGACCAAGGACACAAAACCAGGAGGTGACAGATCTGGAATTCAAATCTTTTTGTGAATCATTTTGTGGGAAATAAAGAAAAGAAACACACTTGATTAAGGGAGTGTCTTACAATGCACATGGGCTGATCAGAATTAACACTGGATCCTGAGAGCCTCCAGTCAGCACTAAGGGCTAGAACTCTCCCTGCCTCTCTCACTTGCATCACGGTCTATGTCTCCCAGAATCTTCCCTTCTCTTTGCATGTCTGTGACCCCATGCCTCCAGCTCGCTTGTGGATTTTCATGGGTCCTACTCTTCCTGGAGACTCTGTCAAGCCAGACCACATTGCAGTTCCCTGGAAAGCCTAGTGTTGCCTTCCCTTGGGTCAGGCTTATCCCTGCTGACCGGACTAATTAGATGAGTATGCTAACTAGTCTCCAGAGAGGGCTCTGAACAGTTCTTCCCACCCCACATTTGCATGCCATACCTTCCAGTGAGAAATGAGTCTATTTCCCCTCCCCTTGAATCTGGGCTGGCCTTGTGATTTGCTTTGGCCAATATGTGTGATAGAGGGCATATTCTGGGACTCTTGAGCCCAGGGCTTAATACTGACAGCTTCTGCTTCCTTCCTCCTGTAAACAAGCCACCAGACATATAAGCAAAGCTTTCTTGGAGGTTCTGACCCAGCCCACTGCCAGGTGATTCAGCCAAATGAATGATCCCAGCTGATACATGTGGAGCAGAAGAGCCATCCTTCTGAGCCCTGCCCAAATTCCTGACCCATGAAATTGTGAGAAATAATGAATTGTTGTTGTTTCAAGGTTCTAAAATTTGGGCTAGTTTGTTACACAGCAAGAGATTACTGAAACAGTGGGTTAGTCCGTTTTTTAAATAACATTTTTCATAAAAGGAAATAAGGAAAGCACAATAGCCATATGGATGTCTAGGAGATGCCCACAAACAACGCCACAAATGAAGGTGGGGAGAAGCAGAGACTGCACGCTAAAACAGGATTTGTCTTTCCCACCTTACGTCATCCCAGCCTCACCCATCCCTGTGAACTACTTTGGCTTTTCTCAATGTTGGTAAGAGTACTGATACAACTTCCATAAAGTCACTTAACTGAGATTTAAATTGGCTTCCACACCCTTGCTCTTTTCTCTATACCATGCTGCCTCCCTTTCACTGACAGGACCTTCATCCCCAAAGCCACACGACCTACCTCCCCAGCCACCAGCAGCAAGCCTGGCTGACACATGGGCATGGCCGACTGTAGTCTCCCACGTCTCATGCTGCAGGCAGCAGCCATGCCTGGAGCTGCTTCACCAGAACCAAATCAAGCAGGGAAGCTCCTTTATAGTTTATCTGCCACCACCACCCCCAACATCAGCTGCAAGTATTTATTGACCCCAATTATGTGTGGGGCCCAGTACTAGTAGCCCAGCATACAAAGAGATTAAACTCTAAGGCTGACATCACAGACGTTAATGGAGGAAACAGAGAAGCACGTAAACCATGAGCAGTAATACAAGGCAGCATGCACAAAAAGCTGAAAGAACCATATAGAGAAATAAGAGTTTGGGAACTTGGATAAAACACTGGGGTCAGTACAGGTTGTTCCAAGCACATTGACTCGCTGCACCTCTAGACAGTGCCTATACAGGTGGATTTAAGCAGAGGGACAATGTGCTTGGAACAATCTTCAACGAAGGAGGGCCAGGAGTTAGTAGACAAATGCCTCCCCCTCCCGTGTTGCAGAGTGGCAACTCTGAGGCACATTCTACACAGTTCCTTGGAGTCCCTGGTGGGATGGAGCTCCAGTTGCCCACAGCTGTAAACCACTCATTAATGCGCTCTTCGTTCGTTTTTCCACCCTCTCGTCCTCCCTCTCCCTACTCCCTCCCTCACTTCTGCTTCCTGCAGGCACCTCTCAAATAAAAGACCTGCACCTGAGTCCTTATCGAAGGCTCTAATCTTACCAGCTAAGACCAAGTGGGTGAGAAAAGAGGAGGTGCTGGGGGAAGATTATACACTTTGGGTGACAAGTCAAAGGTTGCTTGAAACCAGAATGGTCTTTACAAAGACAAACCTCCTGGCTCCCAGGTTACCCTATGGGTGACCATTATGTGCTGAAGAAATGGGCAAAAATTGGCTGAACTTAGAACACTCCAGTTAGGGCCCTCTTCAAGAGTCTCTTTATAAGTAAAGGATACAAATAAAAGATCTTTATAAATAAAGACTGCAAAACAATGAAAAAGCCAATCACGAAGGGTTACATACTACATGATTCCATTTATATAATCACCCTGAAGTGAAAAAACTATACGACAGATCAGCAGCTGCAAAGTGTTAGGGCTGGGGGAAGAGTGTGACTATTAAGGGGTAACATGAGGGAGTTTATTTGTGCTGATGGAACAATTCTGTATTCTGGTTGTGATGATTACTTGAATCTGCACAGTAATGAAATTTCACAGAAATACACACGCTCACAGAGGAATGCACTAATAGTATTGTACCAGTGTTAATTTCCTAGTCTTGACAGTATACTATCTTTATGTAAGATATTGTCATTGGAGGAAGCTGAGTGAAGGTTACACAGGAACTCTCTGTACTATTTCTCCGACTTCTTATAACTTTTAAACTATTTCAGAATAAAAAGTTATAAAACTTTTAAAAATTTGTACAAATTGAATGTCAAAAGCCAAAAATCAAAAAACCGGGGGGAGGGGAGGAGGGATACAACCAGTTTTGTTTTTCCCTTTCTTCTCCCTTACACAGCTGTTTTGGGCACATTACCAGCATCCAGTGATGAATTAATGAGACACTAAGTCAAGGGAGGACCTGGCCCGGGATGTTCAGAGTAAACATCATCAGTTATTAGGATGTTTGTGATTATTACTGACAAACATAATACAAATTGTCACTCCAGCCACCTAATCAGCCACATGGCTAAGGATTTAGTGAAGGCATTCCACTGCTTAATATACTGGAACTGAATAACTGTCTGAGCATTTTCTTCATCCTGATTCCCCTTGGCCTCAGTTGCTAAAGAGAATTCCAATTTGGCTGAACGTGATTCTGTTGAAACAGGGGTGATATCAGTGACCAGGAAACCAGTCTTTGATCTGGGCATGATCCAGTGAACTTTATGCAACAAAGGCATTGAACCCGATCCGGATGAAAAGGATATCTGCCTGCCATACGCACGGCTTCTGAACAGAAGGCTCTGGATCTGAAATGTAGGTGCACACATGCATGTCTGAGAGTGCCGGGGCATAAGCAGCTATCTGACTAGAAGCCATATGATGGGACGGATAGCTGGGGCCAGGTGGTGAGGAAAAGGCCAGCAGCCTGTGATGAGAGAGGCAGTCACTGGGAGCAGATGTTAGAAACAAAAGTAACTTATGGAAGGAAAGTGGAATTTGCAGAGAGCCTGCTGAGTTTAAATCTTTTCATGCAAGCAATTAAGCAGATCATCAGTGGGAAATGTTTAACAACATTTTAAAAATTATTTTAATGTCCTAAATGTTAAAGAAACCTTAAACATTAAAGTCATCAGATTTTAACTCAAAAATTCTCAAAGGTGTACATTCCATGGCCACCTGCCTTGGGCCATTTCTCTTTCAACAGATTAAGGGCTGAAAGTTCACCACAAGGCATGAGAATGGGACAGAGACGGGATCCACAATGCAAATATGAACAAAGGGCAGGCACAGTGTTTTGCCCGGGCTTCAAAATGGAAACCATTCAACCCAGGTGGCAATAGCACCAGTAGCAATTCACTATGAACCGAGACAGAGAGCCTGGAAAGACAAAATCAAGGCCATGCCAGAAAATATCTAGCCACCAAACATAAATGAATGGATGAAAGAAAGAAAGAATGAATGAATGAATGCATCAGAATTTAGAGCAGTGCTTCCCTGACCCAGATTAAGCTCTGGACCTGCCCCAGTACCCTAAGCTTTCTATGCTGAGCCCGCTATTGCTAAGAAAGAAAGTCAAGGAAAGAAAAGTGGTAGGCTTAAAGCAGCAAAATATGCCTGGCTCGCCCAGGAATTAGAGGTTGGGACAAAGCAGTTGTGAGGGTGAACTAGCCAGCGATTTGTGAAAAGACAGGTTTGAAGGGGATTCCAGTCTCAGAGCTAAGGCTGCAGGACAGCCAAGAACAGTGTTACAAACACTGCGAAGAAAGGACCAGCCCAATTTCTGACACATAGTGGGTGCCCGATGAGTATTAATAGAAGGGATGGGTGGATGAATGCATGGATACAGGAACACGGGTAGGGACATTTCATCTCTAATTCTGGTTGTACCGAAAAATAACACTAGACATGCTCCTTAATTTGGGGGAGATAAAATTCCTTTTTATTAAAGTAAGAAAAAGTACATCTTTTCTTCCAGAAATACATGAGAAAGGGCAAGGAACCCCACGTGTCAGTTCTCACAACAAAGCTGCATGTCACATACCGCCAAACTGTTTTCTCCAGCAGCAATTCCTGAGCCAAATTAAATAGGCAAGCATTGCTGGTGGTTAATAATGCTAAGAGTTTGAGAAATTTATGAGGTAGAGCCTTTTTGCATTTCAGGAATACAGAAAAACTAATACTAACAAATTATCTAGCCTGGCTTTAAGGCAAAGCCATAGAAGTCATTTTCCAGATAATAAAATTTAGTTTCAGCCTCAGAACAAGGAGATTCCACAAGCTCCTTCAGTATTTGGCCCCTGCCAGGATTTCTCTCAGAAGAATTTTAAGTACACGTGTGTCATCAAATTTGTGATTTAGGAAGGTCACTCTGGTGTCAGTGTGGGGCATCAATTATTGTGTTGTCAGGAGCGGAAGTTACCAGGGAGACCACTTCCAGGCAGTTCAAATAAGGCACAACGGGAATCTGAAGTGACAGTAGAGATGGAGGGGGAGCCACATATTTGGGAGAAGTTTAGGAGATAGAATCAGTGGGTCTCGGGGAGCAATTGGAAGAGGACAAGTCAATGTCCACTCCTGAGTTTCTAGCTTGGGTAGAAGAAGAAAGACAGGAGAACCAGGCAAGGAGTCTAATTATGAACATGCAGTTTGAGGTTCCTGCGAGTGCAGATGTCCAGGAGAGAGGACTCCAGAACTGAGAGTCCAGCCCCCAGGAGAAAGGTCTGGGTATGAACCGAAGCTTCAGAGAAGACTGTAACTGACACCCCAGGAGTGTGTGAGATCTCCGTGCAACAAGAAGAAAACCAAGGCTGGAGCCCTGGGGGGCCACTAGTGGTAAAGGGACAATAAAAAAGAGAGGGCTGACAAGAGGACTGAGAAGGGTTTGTTAGAGAAATAGGAAAAAATGCAAGACAGTAGAGAAACAGATTTCAAGATGAAAAGAATAATGCTGAACCAAGAACATTTTTGAGTTTTTTGTGAAAATAAACGTGTTGTGTGGAAAACAGGAAGATCGAGAAGAAAATTATTTAATGTACCAAAATTAATGATAATTAAAATCCTTATAAAATTGATGTGCTATAACATCATGTTTTATTGAGAGGTTGAGAGGTTTTACAAAATTTTTTTTAGAGACAGCGAGCTCTGTCACCCAGGCTGGAGTGCAGTGGCATCATCAGCGCTCACTGTAGCCTCTAACTCCTGAGCTCAAGCGATCCTCCTGCCTCAGCCTCCCAAGTAGCTGGGACTACAGTCATGAGCCACCACACCCTGCTAAAACTTTTTTATTTTTTTGTAGAGACAGGGTCTCACTATGTTGCCCAGGTTTGTCTCAAACTCCTGGGCTCAAGCAATCTTCCCACCTCAGCTTCCCAAAGTGCTGGGATTACAGATACGAGCCACCGCACCCAGCCAAAATTTATATGTAAGTATATAATTTATATATAGTCCTTTTTCTGAAGATGAGAAAGACTTTTAAAGCAGGGTCAACAAACATCTTCTGTAAAGGTCAAGATAATAAGTATTTTCAGCTTGGCAGGCTATACAACAGCCTCTGTCACAACTACTCAACTCTGCCTTTGTAGTGCAAAAACAGCCATAGACAACATGTCAATGAATGAGAATGGCTGTGTTCCAATAAAACTTTATTTACAAAACCAAGCAGTGGGGTAGATTTGACCCGAGGACCCATCATCTATATCTTTGCAGACCTTCCCCCTCTTCATAGTCAGTTGCCAACAGGAGGAAAGTGAACAAACCATATTCAGAAGAGCACAACTTTTTGCAGGAAGTACAGCCTGATGCCAAAACATTACTTAGACCCTTTAACCATCACAGACTCTAGTAAATGTTTATGTTTTGCTTCTGGAGGAGAGAGTTCTGCCTGTGCCTGTATGCTGTGTCTACAAAATCACTTAAGAATTTTTTACTCTAAGCTCTACCTATATGCAAATACCATTGTTTTGTTTCTTTCAACTACTCACGTTTTAAGTCACTTTTAATGGTCTGTGTAAAACTAAAAGAATTCTAATTAGATATAGACATGTATGTTTTAGCTCTTTCCATGAAAACAATGATTTGTATACATGATGTCGAGAAATAGGGAAGGTGTTTAAAGTCTTAAGAGGGAAATTCCTCAGCAAATTCTCAATTGCATTAAATACAATGCAAGATTGCAATCCCGTTAAAATATTAGAAATGTTGCATTCCGTTGAGGGAAGAAATTTTCAGTATTTTATAAGTGTGTGTGTGTGTGTGTGTGTGCGCATGTGTGTGTTTGTCTGCTTATGGCAGTGATTGATTTGAATGGCTTTCAGGACTTGGTATAGAGAGATTTTTCAAACTAAATGAAACCATCATTGGTATCCCTAGAAAAGAGTTTTGACTACTCATCCAATAGATATAGGGGATTTCATTAGTGCTGTGTGTTAAAGATTCCTGGCACATGGTGGGATTGCACTACCCTTTTAAAGGTACATTTATGCCATTTGCCTTAGCCAATAGCATGTGAGCAGATGTGATGTGTGTCACTTTCAGGCAGAAGCTTTAAGAGCCATGGATGGCTCTCTTTCCCTCAGCCACAATCACGAACACATTCCAGATGGTAGGTGATCTTTCAGCCTGGGTCCCTAAGTGAGAACATTGTTGGGAAGAGCTGCAGCCAACATACGATGAACATGTGGCATTAGTGAGAAATAAACTTTTTTGTTTTAACCAGGAACATTCTGGGGTTGTTTGTTACTGCATCATAATCGAGATAATCCTGACTGTTCTGCCTACTGCTGATCCTGACTGATACATATATTTTATATTTAGATGCAAATATAAAGCAAAGAGAAACTATTCCCTTCCATGGCTACAACACACTGGAGCTGATGAAGCTGTGTGGATGGACCATTAGCTTTCTGATTTGTCTGAGCCCCCACCCGTGTCCCCAGTGACATCACTTAAGATGGAACCTGCCTTGCACCTGAAGGCATTGAGTGGCCACTCTATTAATACTTTTTGAAGATTGGTGAGCTGAGGATGAGTCCAGAAAATGTGGAAGAAGTAAAGTTTGAGGAGCTAGAAAAAGATCATAGAGAATTGTAGTAGTAAATGACAGCGGGAGGGATGATACTCTGGTGAAAAGCAGACTCCTAAGGATGAAAAGTGGCTTCAGAGACTGGAGTGAGTCCTTCAGAATGTCCCAGCACCTACAAAATGACATCAAAGCAACTTAAGGTAGTGTGACTAGGATGCACACATATCCTGCTTTGCCTAATGCAGTCCCAAGTGATGATTTTTCTCCAGGCATAATATTAACATTTCTTTACAATCTCAAAAGTTCTGCTTTAGATAACAAATTTTATGTTCACCCTTTTTATAAGATCTTTCACATCTTTCCCAACCTACCTTTTCTAGTCCCAACTTCTGCCCCTCCTCCTTCATCCTACATACTTCATGGTTGCCCTAATATTTATTGCTCACACGACATATGCCAGGTATCTTGCTAAGCACTGTATATTTATTAATGCATTCTCATAACCTTATGGAGATATGATTACTTCGTTAATCCATTCAACAAAATATTTATTGAATGCCTTCTCTATCTGGCACTGAGGTTTCAGCAGAGGCTAAGTTAGACCAATTAGCTGTCCTCATGAGGCTGTAGATTCAGTTTGAAAGCAAACGAGTGTGAAATGTGTGTGGAACATTTAGATGAAGTATCCAGTGCTCCTGAGACAACCTGAAGCCGTAAATGGATTGAAAAGCCACTCCCATAGAGGAATCAACAGATGCAGGAGAATCAGCAGAGATGAAAGAAGAGATTTTAGGAAATAGGGGATGGTTGACATTGTGGAACACTGTGGAAGCCTGAGGAAACATCCTAGAGTTGGGTGATAAGGTGAGAATTCTGCCCAGTGTACATTCAATCAGGAGGCCAGGTGGCCAAGTGGCTGGTGAGGTAGGAAAAGCAGTCAAACATCAACTCTTTCAAGACTTTTTAGATTAAAAGAAGGAAGAACACAAGAAGGTAAGTCAGGGACCATCCTGAAGAGGCAACTGGGATATGGGGCTATGTTTGGACACAGTAAAGACAAGAGAACACAAGAGGTTGAAGCAGAGCATTTCTCCCACCCTCCAGCGTCCTGCCTGCTCTCCCATTGGTTGAACTCAACTGGAAGCCAGTGCACAGGGGAGCCTGAGAAATGTAATCTGAGTAGAGCAGGAGGGTTGGGGAATGGATGTGAGCATCAGTAGGATGCCACTACCCTCCCTGGGACTAGAGGATCAAAGTGAGGAGGTGGAGTTGCTAGGGCCCAGGAGCTGGGGCAGCCTGCAGAGAGCCGGAACCATGGCGAGGCCTTGCGCAGGCAGAAGCGCATCCACAGACTGACTGCTGTCTGCTGGGAGGTAGAACCCAGGAGGAGAGGCAGCCACATGTAAGCCTTTTGGAAGATGATTTCTGGGAATTAGAATAATTCATGGCTTTGTATTTGGCAAATTCACATAAAAAGAACATTATAGCAGGAATCATGGCCAGTATTTTATCTCGGAAATAACATATGCATTTTTTTTAATGATTTCTCTAGTCCCTGAGAAACTATAAGGGCTCAGCTGGCCCCTTAATCTATATGACATTTTTATGACAATAAAAATATCACCCCAAGGAAAGTCTTTTGTTCCATTGTCAGACTTTATTGGGCTAACATAAGCTAACAAAGCAGAATAAAATTATACAGCTAGTATTATATTTAAAACACTGATTTATTACATTGAAGGCTATACCCAGAAAATACACTGGCCTTTGGTGTCAACCACACAAAATTCATCACACAAATGTTTAATATCTGATTATAATTTTTCCCTAGGAGTAAGTGTCTTTGTTTGGACCACAGTTAACAAGATTCATCCTCCCAAACATAATGAGAATTTTAACGGCAACTAAAACTCATCTTCTGTCCTTGTGTCAGTCCCTTGTAGTGGTTGTATATAAATAAATCTAACTCCTTCCAAAGCAAAATTGTATGTCTTTTTGGGGGGAAAGGGAGCAACTTCTCTCTCTGTTTCCTTGGGCTTTGAACGGTGGAGTTACACACCCTTGGGGTCAAACTGTAACTCCAACAGCATTGTATGACTTTGGGCAAGTTGCCTAAACTTTTTAAACATCAGTTTCCTCATTTGCTAAAAATAAACAAACAAGTAAAGAAATGCTGAGGATTCATGTCTGTAAAGCACTTAGAACAGTAGCTGACCCATAATAAGTACTCAAGAACTGCTAGCTGCTTTCCTTTCTCTGGAATCTCTAACTTTTCTCCAAAAACTCACTGCCTTCTTGATCTACTTTGGTTGCCAATAAATCACATTTGGCCAAAGATATTTGGCTTAGCCCCAGGGCATCACTCATCCTTGTGTGGTCTAGTATGTGTTCACTCTAGATGAGCTGCAGAACCATCCAGAGTTGAATTTAAAAATGGAGTTTCCCAGACCTAATCCCAGGCCCACTGAGTTGTAATCGTCCAGGACAGAGCCTTAGATTCTACATTTTTAAACAGCCCCCCAGGCAGCTCTTAAGCAGGTGGCCCAGGATCATATGTACAGTTTGCCTGTTGTCACCCATGTGGGAGGTTTATAATCAATGTGATGACTATTTCCACACCCATTAATCCATAGGTGCTTCTCACACCTCTACACAATACCTAAAGTTCACCTTCTCAGATGACAAATCCAAGAAAACACACAGAACACATCCCCTTCCCCCAATTTTTTTAATGAACTGCTTTCAATTTTATAATCTTCAGGTTAAAGTCACATTTTCTTGCCATTGGCATTTTCAGGTGTAGGGCAGACTTTAAAGTCATTATGAGGTAGAAGAAAAAAAGATCGAGCAGCAGAGCCTCCTCAAATGTCACTGCTATTGAGGATGGTGGCCACTACAATACAGAGTTCGGGGCTTCTAGTCACATTCATTATTTCTCTTTAATACCAACCTTTCCCTAGCCGTTCTGTCAGGATAAATGCCATCTCTGGGTGGTGATTTTTCAAGCAATGAGAATTTTCATTTTGCTTTTCATAAAGTCGCATTGTACCAAGCAGACTGGCAATAGAAATCATATTCCAAATGCAGATCGAACAGAGTGTGTCGCTAAAAGCCTGTGTGCACAGCCACAGTAGATGACAAGCAGTCATCTGTGGGGAACAGTTGGAGCTCACAAACACCAGGCCTGTGACTGCTCGGAGGGGCCTGCCAGTACTAGCACCTCTTCAGGCCATCTTCATACTCCCAGGGCATCAAGTATAATGACAAAATAAAGCCACAGTCCTCCTTTGACTTCATTTACTCCTTTGTTGAATCATTTTTACTCTTTCCTCTGTCTTCTCAATGTTTAAGGGGAGACCTTGGTCAGGGTTTGTCTCAGATAAACAACAACAATGGCACCTTTCAATGAGAATTTTACATTGCTTCCAGTGTTATCTTTAACAACCACCCTAAAAAATAACACGATTGCCCCCTTTTAACCAATGCAGAAAGCGAGGTTAGTAAAGTCCTAGGGCGAAGAGCTGTGGGTGAAGGGACCAGTACTCTCCCAGTTTGTCAGATTCTCAGCACAGCCCACATCCTTCCACTTGGCCATTTACAAAAGGGTAGAGTCGGCAACATTGACTTTGCCTGCCTTTTCATTGCCCCAGCTTCAAAGCTAACCCTTCTAAAATATTTGCACTAATCTGGGGTGGGGGATTCTTAGAGACTGAAGAGTTTTAAGGGCACCTACTGAATGTTTATGAACAGGAGGGAGAGAGGGAGGAAGGAAAGAAGGAAAGAAAAAGGAGAAGGAGGAAAAGAAAGAAGGGAGGAGGAGGAGAAAAGGAAGGAGGGAAGTGGGGGGAGGGATAAAGGAAGGAAGGACAGCCCTGTTGAAGGCCCAAATACAACACAAAGGTGGAGGAAGGCCAAATCTTTGCTCTCTTCCTGAACTGGGATGTCCATCTTCTCCTGCCCTTGGACATTGGAGCTCCTGGTTCGAAGCCCTCAGACTCGGACTAAATTACACCACCTGCTTTCCAGGTTCTCCAACCTGCAGACAGCAGATGGTGGGACTTCTCAACTTCCATAATTGTGTGAGCCAATTCCCGTAATAAATCTCCTCTTTATCTATCTATCTGTCTGTTCCATTAGTTCTGTTTCTCTGGAGAACCCTGACTAATAGAGATGGCAAAGGGGATGTCGCAGATGTGATTTAGTTAAGGATCTTGAGATGGGGAGATTATTCTGGATTATCTGGGTGATCCCAATATAATCACAATGGTCCTTATTACAGGAAAGCAGAGTGGGAGAGTCAGAGGAGCCGTGATGACAGAAGCAGAGTTTAGAGTGATGCCCTTTCTGGCTGGAAGGGGCCATGAGCCAAGGAAGCTGGAAAAGGCAAGGAAGGGGTTCTCGCCTAGAGCCTCCAGAAGGAACCAGCCCTATTGACACCTTGATTTTAGTCCCATTTAGGCCCATTTTCTGACTTCTGACCTCCAGAACTATAAGATAATGAATTCGTGTTGTTTTGTGCCACTAAGTTTGCGGTGATTTGTTACAGCAGTGATAGGAAAGTAATATACCAAGAATCATAACAGCCCTGCTATCACAGTCAAGGATCTTCAGCCCACAGAGGGTAAGACCAGGTTCCTAGCCACCCCGAAAGAGTCCCATGTTAGGGACACGTCACTTGTTGGGATGTGCTACAGGTTACATGCAGACCACAGTCCACCGGGCCTGAAGAGGTTCTCCCTAAGAGAGCACCCACCAAAGGGAAGGGCACCTTCTCCTCCTCCACCCCCAACTATTTCTCCTATTTCTATAACTAACAACTACCACCTTCAAAAGGGGTCAGGCTTATCAATTTGTCTGAATATTTAAAATATTTTAAGGAAAATAGAATATTATTTTGCCACAGAATTTTTTGTGATAGGTGTACATAATCTATACCACCAGGGAAGTCATCGGTTTTAACCAGTTGTTGCAACAATTAGTTCATCTAATTGAAATCAGAAGAATTAATGTTGCTGTCTATGTGTGCACATGTATGCATCAAATTCAATGACACCATAATGATGCTCCATCAATATCCTACAATTTTATAAGTGTTCCACAAGGTTTGACAAACTTTGTTAAAGTTTTGCTATACCTTTTGGTGTATAAGTAACCAAAATTAGGCTTTCATCAGAAGAAACATATCTTTCATTTTGGACATCCCAATGGTCCTATCAACCACTATGTCATTTTTTTTCTCCAATTCTCCAACAACTGGGTGTCCCACAATTTAATTCAATTCAGATACTAAAAAGCTTCAGCTAGCATAGAGCACACAGGTTAAGAGCTCAGTCCCACATGACTACCTTCACTTCAGACACCAGCCACGAGTGGGGTCCCCAGGCTACCTGCATTTCTGCCACCCAGCCAACTACAAATTTAGGAGTTCCCATAACCTGCTCCCTACTCAGGTTTGATAATTCACTAGAATGACCCACAGAACTCAGGAAAGCTCTATACTTATGATTACAGCTTATTATAAAAGATATGAATGGCCAGCCAGATGAAGAGTTACATAGGGTGAGGTCCAGAAGGATCCTGAGCACAGGAGCCTCTGTCCCCATGCAGTTGAGGCATGCCACCTTTCCAGTACATTGATACATTCACCAACCAAGAAGTTCTCCCAAACCTCTTCATTCAGAATTTTTAGTGAGGTTTCATTATGTAACATTCTTGATAAAATCACAGGCTACTGGTGATTGAATTGAAACTCCAGCCCTTCTTCCCTCTCCAGAGGTCAGGGATTGGGGCAGAAAGTTCTAACCTCCTAGTCATGTGGTTAGTTTTTCTGGCAACTAGCTTCCATCCTGAAGCTATCAAGCCCCTCCTTCCTCATAAGTCATCTCCTTAGATAAGGAATGGTTGAAAGAAGGTTTATATGAATAATAAAAGACAACATATGGAAGGCAATGGTTATACAAGAGTTAGCTAGTCTTGCTAACCTGTGTTGTTATCATATATGTTGTATTTTTGTGTTTATATCATTTTAGCTCTTTTGGGAATTAGTCTTTTCTGAATTGCAATTCTGTTTTTTTCCTTATTTTATTTTTTTATTACTATTAAATGTATTCAAAGTAAAGCCTATCTCACCTCTGTCAATAGGAACCAAGGAGGGGGCAGATGTCCACAGTAGGGCACCATTTTTTCCAAGGAAAGCAAGATGGTGGTGAATGTGGAAATCAGGTAAGAGAACCCCAGAGAGAAGAAGCAACTCAGAATCAGGGTGAATAGACTCAGGGGTGCCTGGCCCACCAGCCAATTCCTCTATATATCTCCTTTCTGGGGCTAAAATCATGGAAGCTCAGGGCTTTGCTGAAGAAGAAAGGCTGGTTCCTTTCCATGTATGAATGGCATTACCACCAAGAGCTGTGGACCAGAAAGAAACTTTTTGGAGGCAGCATCTAGCATGGCCAACAGGGTAAATGCAGAGGCCTGTTTTCAATTATAACCTCTGGAGCATGGGGCCTATGCCTTTTGATCTTGCTTTATATGACATTTAGCGCTGAGCTACCACAGGTGTGGGCTTTATAAATGCCACTGAAAGACAATGGAGACAGTCTTGTATTCTTTTTAAGTTTCACCTGGGACGTGAATTCTTTGCCAGCAAAAGTTCATTTGAAAGAACTCTGAGTAGATAGATATCACCCCAGTGGTGGTTTGGGTTCCTGCTATAGCAATGTAATACACTGTTCATACCATTCAACTTCTTAAAGGTGAAGTCATTGGATTTGAATGATCAGATGAAAGCTCAACTCTCTATGCAGCATCAATCATGGGTATGTATGGGGCTTCTGTAGAAACCTGATCCAGGGTTACACAATGCATTCAAAAAGTACCTGACATGGGCTCTGCTCACAAAGAGTCGTGGGGGTAAGACCTAAATACATGACAAGGAAAATAATTATCAAAGAGATCAATGAGAACGCAACACCAAGGAAAGTAGCAGATGTTTGGGATTTTTGTCCTCTGGTGGCCAGCGTTTGAACCCTTTCTGGATGCTGAGCTAACAGTGATTTCTAGGTAACTAGAATGCTTCTGTGGTCCATTAGTCAGAGTTGGGGCTTAATGGGGATAAGGAGTTAAACAGAATTTGATCTGTGTCAACATAATGGTAAGTCCAGAGGGACCCCAAGCCCACCTTGTGTTTAGTTTTCTCAAATCCTGAGTGTATGGTCTACAACAAGCTAAATGCTAACTTTGCTCCTAACCTATGGTAGGAAGGGAAGTGGAAGACTCCGGAGTCCTCCTTTCATAGCAAGAAAGGAAATTATGACCAACACCACTAATTCAGGGGAATCATACTGACTGGAAACACCGTTGAAAACTTCAAAGATACGGGATGGGAATTCCTATTCATCTCCACTAAACTCTGCATTGTGATGGGTAAAAAGACAGATGGATCATGGAAAATCAGATGGTAACTCCAACTGAGGTTGCTGTTCTATTGTAGATGTGATCTCTATGCTGGGAAAAATCAAGATCAGACAGAAGCACCACATATGTGTAGCTGCTGACTGCCTTGTACAACATCGTGTTGCACAGGACATTGATCCTTGTGCCACATTCTCGCTCTATATCTGTCTAAAAGAAATAGTTACGACATCAGCTAACATACCAGGAACTGATCTTAGTTATTTCTTGACGATCCAGTTTGTATTCTAGTGTCATTTCCTTTCAGCCTAAAGAACTACTGTTAGCATTTCTTATAGTTTAGGCCTGCTATCAATGAATTTTCTCAGTTCATCTGAAAACATCTTTCTCCTTAATTTTTGAAGGATAGTGCTGCTAGAATAGTTTTTATATTTGCACCAACAGGTGATCACCCAGACTAGAGAGTCTATTTTGCAACGGTAATTCAGGGTTATTGCCCCTGGGTAATGGGGGTTTTTTTCATTGTAGTTATTTCTGCTACAATCAGTACTAACCCATGTATCCCTTTAATGAAATGATATAATGTTTCCCGAAACAAATTTAAGTTTAAAAAAATGAGTCAATTCAAAGAAAAGTACTAACAAAATAAAAATAGAAGTAGGACAGGGATATGGCACGAATTTGAAGTTCATAAGGAATGACTGATATTTGGGAAACACATAATCTGTCAAGTATTCCAAATTAAGGAATAGTGCTATCCAGAGGCAGGAACACCGAGTTACTACTGCACAGTTCCAGACTCTAGTTTGGGTGACTATAGATAAGCGCGAGTCTGGAGACCAGAACTGTAGAACTAGTGGGCTTGTAGAGAACACTGAGCAAATCATTTTGCTTTATGGAGGGAAAAATCAGGGCCATATTGTTTTAAGTGACTTGTCCAAGGTCACAAATTAGCGATTACCAGTGCAAGAATGAGAACTCCAGTCTCCTGCCAGTTTGCCCCTGTCCCTCACCTTTCTAGATTCCCCCCCTTTAAACTCCTATCCAGCCTTTTAGACAGACTTTCCAGGTCTACATTTGTCTAAAAGACATAGCTAGCATGCCAACTCCCACACCAGGTTAGTACAATGCAACCAATCTTTTTTTCTTATCAACATTATAATGAAACAATGTAATTAGAGGACCTACTGCATGTCGTTTCAATGAAAGTCAAAGTTTCCAAAAACCTATTGACAATGTTAAGTGAGCACATACTGTAATAGAAATTCCAGTCTGGAGATGAGAGCTGGAGCCAGCATGTCCAATATCTGTATGGTGCTATAACACACAGGAAGCAGGAGGTAGAAAGAAATGCGCATGGTTCATGAGCTGAAAACATTCATCAACACCTAAAGAGTGACTCTGAAACAATGAGCTTTAAGGTTACATTAGCACAAAAAAAGTTGCTTGTAACAAGTATTAGCTAAGAATCTATGTACATAGATTTCTTTCTTCATTTTAAGTGCATGAATTTATGATGTAACATTTGTCTGTTTGATGATTCATTTCTTATGGCAAATACAGGCAAAAAAAAGGGAAATGGGTCCATACAACAGATTTTCATGTACTCTAAGGCTGTGGTTCCCTGGCCCATTAGGAACCGGGCTGCACAGCAGGAGATGAGCGGCAGGTGAGGAGCAAAGCTTCATCTGTATTTACAGCCGCTCCCCATCACTCGCATCGCTGCATAAGCTCTGTCTCCTGTCAGATCAGCGGTGGCATTAGATTCTCACAGGAGTGCGAACCCTACTGTAAACTGTGCGTGCGAGGGATCTAGGCTGTGGCTCCTTATGAGAATCTAATGCCTGATGATCTGAGGTGGAGCTGAGGCGGTGATGCTGGCGCTGGGGAGCGGCTGCAAATACAGATTATCATTAGCAGAGAGGTTTGACTGCACAGAGACCAAAATAAATCAATTGCTTGCAGACTCATATCAAAACCCTATCAGTGAGTGGCAAGTGACAATGTAATAATAGAAATAAAGTGCACAATAAATGTAATGTACTTGAATCATCCCAAAACCATCCCCCCATCCCGGTCCATGGAAAAATTGTCTTATATGAAACTGGTCTCTGGTGCCAAAAAGGTTGGGGACCACTGCTTTAAGGGCCAAAACAAACTCCTTGGATGAGAAATCAATGGATCCAACGTCATTAAATACTTTCATCTCTGAAGCTGAAGCCTCAAACAAATAGTGATCTGGGACATGGTTCACATTCTACAGAGAGAATGGAGAGAGAAAAAGACCTTTCTAGTTGTGAAAGGCCATGCCCAGTTCAGCTTTGGGAGACCCAGGCTGTGATGACCTTTTCTATTTTGAGAGGGTCAGGCAGTCTGTATTAGGCTACCAGTGCCTTATCATGAGCAAGCTGTGCTGAAAAGAGAATGTATTCTGAGCTCATCCCTCCCTTGAAGAAGAAGACATCAGCCTCCACAGCTGTTGGGATAGGGTATAAATATTTCAGAGTTAATATTCAGAGTAACAGAGGCAGCAGTTTTAGAGGCAGCATCACAGAAAGCAGAACACATTTTTAGGCATGGTCAGAGACCAGCAGATGCCGACTTCTAATTTGGCAACTGTACGTACCAGGAACTGGAAAGTGTAGTTTTCCATAAGTAAAATAATGGGTCATTAGTTCCTGACAAGTGAAAACCTATTACTTGGAATTTATGAATTGATAATTCTATTTATCACAAGGATAAGATGACTCATTATTTTCCCACCCAGAAAGAAAGCAGGTTTTTTCTTTCTTGTGGCTTCCGTTGAAACATGTTTCTGATTGCCCAGTCAGCTGAAGATAGTCTGTTTCCCTTTTTATCATCTATAGGTGTGTCTCACTTTATGCACTAGATAGAGTTCAGAAAAACGACGAGTGAATTAAATTTCTGAATATGGAGGCATATTTTAAGCAGGCAATGAAATCGAACAACTGGAATGAGGCTTGTGGCAAATGATTTTCCACTTCATTGCTAAGTCCTTGTTCTTTCACACCCGTCATAATAACGTTTCGGAGATAGCTCCCATTTCTTGCAGGCTGCCTCAACTCTTTCATAAGGTAGAAGAATGAAAAACTAAACATGTGCATTCATTAATTGTTGATCTTGTACAAAAATGAAGACTTTAGCACAGAACATATGACAAGTCACCATCCTATTTTTTAATTTTGCAAGCTTTTAAAATTGTATTTTCTACAGTAAATGCCATGTTATTTTGGTAAGTAAAAGGACAAAGGTTGATAAAGACTCCCAGTTGAATGTTCATTAAAATTCCCCGTTCATGTTGACAAAGACCTAGGACTATCTGCAGTGGGCTTTGGGCCCTGGGGCAAGTCACAAGGGATAACTGAGTCCTCCATTGCTGAAATACATTTCCTCAGGCGAAATCTGGTTACGATGAACTTCAAAGCCCTCTCAGATCAAGAGAAACAAGAGCTTAAATGTCAGGATCAGAAGGAGGTAAAATTGTGACTAAAATAAGATAAGATAGGAAAAGTCACAAAGGACAATATTCAATTGTTTGTTTGCAAAGGATTATTGTGCCTCTCCTAACACTCAGCATTGTGCCAGAGAATGGGGATTCAACAATGAAATAGACGCTGTCACATATTTTAAGAAACTCACAAAAGAGCGATGGAAATATACACACACACTGTGCACAATGTGAACAAGTCTCTAAGTGTTGAGGGTCAAGGAGGGCTTCACAGGGGTGACGATAGTTGACCTGGGCTATAAGAACCCCATACGGTTTTCCCAGGCAAAGGAAAGAGAAGATCATTACCCACCAAGGTAACAGAACCAGGAGACTGAGTTCTGAGAAGCTCCCAGAATTGATGGTGGGGAGGCACTATGGGATTTTTAAAAGGAAAATGATTCAGTCTAGTTCTGTGGTTCTGCATTATAATTAACTTGATCTTTTTCATTGATGTAATGATTTGAAGTGATGAAAAGTCAAATAGTAAGGACTTATGAAATGAAAAGCAGTGTCTTTACTTTAGCCCTGCTGCCACCCACCCCTACCTCAGTCTCAGCCCTGGAAGAAATATCTTGTTTTTAGTTCTTCTAGCATTTCTCACCAAATCTAAATAATAGCTCATAGAAAAAATGTCAGAAAGGAGACATTCCAACTGGTCATAACCTCTAGGGCTAGAGTTAAGGTGGAGGCGGAAGGGCTGGAAGGAAATGAGACAGTGCTCATCCTCTGTTGCCTTATCAACTAGATGTGGCACATACTGGCACTCTACTCTGGAAGATGAACATTTTGCTCAGTTACACTCTCCCCTACCTGCTGGAACCCCACTTGTGATGCCACTTTTATGATGGTCCAGACATGAATGTGAATCATAACTGCTGGATAAACCATAGATATTGCAAGATGATGTGCTCACTTTCTTTAAAGAATTTTCATTCTACCCAGATGTAAGTACTAACCAGGTTGCTACCCCAAGTGGAAGTGAGAAGGTGCAGCTTCAGTTAATCCCATAGGAGCTGAAGCTCACTTCCTGCTCCTACTCTCTCTTTTACCTATCTTCTTGAGCCCAAAAGTCATTTCAAGTTTGTGAGACATAATTTGACTCCCACCTCCATTGCAACTTTCACTGAAGAGTCTGGAATGTGGCACCTCTGCTCTCTTTCATTTGTCAACTGGCTTTGCAGGTTCTGCTTTATAGCTCCAAGACATTTGGTGAAATAGTTCCTCCTTTGATGAGCCCCCCACTTCCCAACCCTTCCCTGTTTATTTCTTTTGGTTGAGCTGAGTGGGTGTATTAGCTTTCCATTTCTGCCGTAACAAATAGCCACAAATTTAGTGGCTTATAACACCACTCATGTATTAGCTTACAGTTCTGTAGGTCAGAAGCCTCGACACAGTGTGGCTCAGTAGGTCCTTGACTTAGGGTCTCACAAGACTGAAGTCAAGGTTCAGCATGGCTTCACTCCTTTCTGAAGGATCTGAGAATGAATCTGCTTCTGAGCTCATTCATGTTGTTGGCCAAATTCAGTTCCTTATGTCTGTAGGACAAAGGTCTCTGTTTCCTTGCTTGGGGTGTGGTCTTAACTCCCAGAGGCTACCCACAATCCTTCTCATGCTTTCCCCTGGCCCTCTCCAGCAACCCTGACTTGAGTCCCTCTTAAGCTTTGAATCTCTCCAACTTCTTCTTCTGCCACATCTCTCTGCCTCTATCTAGCCTGAGAAACTTCTATGCTCTTAAGGGCTCGTGTGATTAGATTGGACCCACCTGAATAATTCAGAATAATCTCCCTAATTTAAGACCCATAACCCTAATTATATCTGCAAAGTCCCTTTTGCCATATAATGTAACATCCTTACAGGTTTCAGAGATTAGGGCCTAGATATGGGGCGGGGGGCTGGATTCTGCCTATCACAGTGTGCACAAATACTTTTGCTCAGGCTACAATCTCTCGCTCTGAAATTTTAGAAGGATTTTTAGGATTACTCTAGCTTCAATGTGGAGTGTGGCCTGAAGAAAAAGGGGCAGGAAGCAGGGTGTCCAGTGAGGAGACTATTTGGAAAGGAATGGCAAGTAGCAGTGAAGTTTGTCAGAAACAATGGAAACTGGAAATAAGGGATAAGATCTGAGAGGTATTTCAAGAGTAAATCAAATCTTTTTGACACAATAGAATATGAAGTTATATGGAAGAATTAAGAGTTTAAGATGGTTCCAAGGAAACAAGTTTGGTCAGTAGATGGATAGTATTGGCACTAGGTGAGATGAGAGGCTGTCTCCCAACTGGTCTTCCTTCCACATCATATCTAATTTTACCTTTAATCCATCTCCAATTATCTTTATACCCTGCCACAACCTTAGCTCAAGTCCTTCTCATTCTTTGCCTTGCTTTCCGCTATGAGATTCCCCCCACATAATCCAGTTTCCTCTAAATCTTTCCCTGTCTAAGATACAACATAGCCTGGCCCTTCTTGCAGGTCCATGAAGCCTCCTAAATATTGGCCATGAAATGGCTAGAGAAAAGCAGTATGTCACCTATCTTAGAGAAGGATATTAAAGGATGCCAGAAGGATATATCATGGTGCCCACCTTTATACCTAATAGTTAAATTCATTTTAACTCAAAATTCAGCCCACTCCCTCCAAAGAAAGGAATTTAGCATGCTCTCCCAACTCTACTCCACACTAAATACCAATTGCAGCAAAGGACCCAGCAGTCATAAGCTAACAGAGCACTCAGATTAAGACAAAGAGAAATAGTGTCATAAAAACCATTCCTGATACACCCAGCATATTGAATGAGCTGCACTTGGCAGGGTCCAAGCTGAGAAACAACTTTATTCATTTCCACCAATGAATCTGCAGATCCTGGAGCTCCGTACAGCCTAAAAGCAAAGTTACAATCACTCATCGAATTTAAGATGCCCATTGTCTCAAACATTGCATCTGACTCAGACTAGGAAGCCTGTAGGAGGGGATGGGGTATGGGCTGCTTTAACTTTTGCTCCACTTTACTCTTCCACTCCTAGCCCTCCTCATTATGCTGCCTCTGGCTACTCCAAAGTGGATAGGAGTGAAGGAGAAGAGTTAAGAGGGGAAAAGGCCTTTACTTGACTGTGTACTTGTAATCTGGTGACGCAGCAGACGCACAGAATCCAGCTCTTTCTCTCGCAGGATGCTTCGCTGTGTTTTTCAGTGACTCCACTGTCTTAGTTCATTCAGGCTGCTATGACAAAACACCTGAGACTGGACAATTTATAAAAAACAAAAATTTTTTATATAGTTCTGGAGGCTAAAAAGTCCAAAATCAAGGTGTCAGCAGGTGTCTGGTGAGGGACTGGTCTCTGCTTCCAAGATGGCACCTTGAATGTTGCCTCCTACTGAGGAGATGAGTGTTGTGTCCTCGCATGGCAGAAGGGACAGAAGGAACAGACTCGCCCCTTCAAATCCTTCCATGAGGTACTAATCCCTTCTATGAGGTCGCTGCCCTATGACTTAATCACCCCCTAAAGGCCTCACCTCTTAAAACTAACACTTTGGTGACTAAGTCACAACATAAATTTTGGGGGACATATCCACAGCGTCCACCTCCTTTGGGAACTTCCCACTTCTCTCGCCCCTGCTGTGGGGATGTAATCTCCAGAGGCCACCTGTCACCTCTCCTGGTTATCACCACTCACAGGCTCCTTCTACTTGGACCCTCTATCCTAGGCATGAAGTCTTTTTGAGAAAGGTCCTTTCCTGAGTACCCAGCCTACCCACTGGAAATTCACCCCTTTACTGAGATGGACGTTCAAATTTCAAGCCACTCCTGTGGCAATCCTCTCTCTCCTCTCTGTCCTCAGAGAGATTGCTAGCCTCCAGACTTTGGACATGTTCAGGCAAGGATCAGACCGCAGGCTTTGTGCCCTCTGAAGTCTGAGGGTCCTTTGCCCAGATTTGCCATGGACTTTCACTCCGAGCTCTCCTCTGGTTCCGTGGCTATAGCTGGATGTGTTTCTACCTCTCAACAAGCATCCAGGCCGGGCGCGGTGGCTCA
>NW_012151063.1:7380282-7460371 GCF_000956105.1 Propithecus coquereli | reverse complement strand
CTGAGTCTTAAAACAAGCAAGTACAGAAAGGAATGGGTCAAAAACAGTTTGGGGCTCAGTCAGAAGAACAGCAGAGTGATATTAAAGTGGGCTTCCATGTAAAAACCATTTGTCACACTCTGTTTATATTACCTGTTTGTTAATATCCCCAATGGCATGCACAGCACCAGGCAAATAGCAAGTGCTTGTATAAATAGAAATGGACAGATGGGTGGACAGGTGGATGGGTGGATGGATGATAAGAAAATCTTGAATCCAACATCCTAGGACTTTTGGTCAAACAAACTAAAAGCTCTTATCAGCTCCTTAAAAAGGACTATTGGCCAAGTGTAGTGGCTCACACCTGTAATCCCAGCACTTTAGGAGGCTGAGGTGGGAGGATCACTTGAGGCCAGGAGTTTGAGACCAGCCTGGGCAATATAGTGAGACCCCATCTCTATAAAAAGTAAGAAAACTTACCGGGGTGTAGTGGCATGCACCTGTAGTCCCAGCTTCTCGGGAGGCTGAGGTGGGAGGATTGCTTGAGCCCAGGAATATGAGGCTGCAGTGCGCTCTGATCATGCCACTGTGCTCTAGCCTGCATCACAGAGAGAGACCCTGTCTCTTTAAAAAAAAAAAAAGGAGTAAGTGGAAGTTAGAACCTTACAGTATATTCTTTGGAGTTTGTGGTAAATATTTATACAACTTAGTATTAAAATAAATATAGTTGTCTTTCCATAGCATGCTTCATCTCTTCTCAGTTAATCCTTTTGTTATCTTCACAAAATCCCAGTTTAAAGAACCCCTTTGGCTATGTTATAAGTTGATACATGAGTTGAATTATCTCTACCTGGCTATTGAAATCAAAATTGCTATACCCAGAGTGTAGGGCAAAATAGGTAAGCAACAGCCCTTGCATATTTTGTTTCTACCAGGTTTATTTCTGTCCAGGTACACTCCATTTGACATCTACTTTTCCTAGTGCAGGGCTCTCTCTGCTATTTGTACCCAGAAGTCATCACGTCGTCTATAGTGAGTGCTAAATCATTTCTCAAGAAAAGAATACTTTTTAAAAGCAATACAAAGAGTGTTTCAAATGCAACTTGATTGATTTTTCTCCTCAGATAGTGGTTTCTGGCCTAATGATAAAGAATTTCTTTCCCTTTCTATTGAGTGGCAACTGAATTCCCTTTTGCATCACAGGTGGTATATTTATTGATTCACTGCCACTGTCGAGGCACACCAAATCTTTCCTCATTTAGCCACTTCGCTTGACCTTTAGGTGAGACATCTGGGGTGAGGCCAGGACTCCTCCTCATAGCTTACTCATTCCCTCAAAGGATGAGCTATCCCTCCCCGTGCCCAGCATTAACTCAGTCGATAAACCTTTAAAGGCCAGTACCTTATAGAGTCACTGTTCTACGCCCAGGCAGTGTATGATTGCTCCCCCCAAAGAGCTCATGGCCAAAACAGGAAACAGAGAGGTAAGCGAATAATTACCTTCACTCAAAAACCTTTTGATAAACAAATATTTGCCAAGAACCTAGTATGAGCATGGGAAATTGGCCACTGCAAGCCCCTGAGCATAGTAGCCTTTCTCAGACCTCTTTGAAAGTCATGTTTCATGACCTGAAATACAACAATGGACAATCTCAAGGGAAACTTTACAATTCTTCCCTTAATCAATCAGAATCACATACCTAGAATCCTTCGTATTCGAGTTATCTATTGCTGTATAACAAACCATTCCAAACTTAGTGGCTTTAACCAGTAACAATTATTTTTTCTCATAATTCTGTGGGTTGACTCAGCTGGATGGCTCTTCTGATCCATTTGGCAGTGGCTGGAGTCACCCACTCAGCTGTATTCAGTGGGCATCTGGACTCAGAGAGAAGCCTCAAGAAGGTTTCACTCATATCTGGTGCCTAAGTGCTTCTTCACGTAGGCCCTCGACATGGTTGACTTGGGCTTTCTCACAGTGTGGTGGTCTCAGGATAATCCGAATTCTTAAATGGCAGCTGGCATCTAGAGGCAGGATGTCAAAGTGGCCATTCCACTAAAGGTCTGGGGTCAGAAGTCCCAGAATGTCATATTCTCCATATTCTATTGGTCAAAGCAAGTCAGAAGACCAGTTCAGGTACCAGGACAGGGGAAGTAGACTCTGCCTCTTGGTGGGTGGAGCAACATGCACATACATGGAAGAGAGGAATTGAGGACAATCATCTTTGGAGACTATCTACCCTGCTTCCATTTAATAGAGAATAAATTCCCCCTTTTGCCTAAGGCCATCAAGTTACACCACTAACAATAATTTCAATACTGTGTGACAGGTTATATAAGAGAGGTAAAAATTTGTTACCATGTTGTCAGAAAAGAGGAAATAATCAATACTACTTTTGGAAGAATTTATCTGGAAATTCTTCGTAAAGGTGATAACTCTTTATGATAATCCTCAAACCCTTGAGCTTTAGCAGAGGTATTTGGGGCACCTAAAAAACTGCTTCATACAGTGCACATTTCTTAGGGAAAATAAACTGTGATTGGCTAACAGGTCTGTATGAGTCAGAGTAGGATAACTACAGCAACAAACAACTCCCAACTCTCAGTGGTCTCACACTTTAAAGGTCTGTTTCTCATACATGTCACAGTTCAATGCAGACTATCAGGTAAGCCCTAGAAAGAAAGGAAAAGGTTTGGTGCAACTCATCAGATTCTGCTGCAAACTCTTACTTATCCATCGTTACCTTTCTAAGATGTAAATACCCTCTGTTATTTTTTAAAAAATGCCTAATTTGTATTTAATGCCTGTTAGCAGCCATTTGAGAAGAACTGGATGCAAGACACAATTCTGCAGAAATATCTGAGCAGGGTCCTATGAAGGGCTTTAGAGGCCCTAAGCTCTAAAAGATGTGACAGAAACTTCATCCACGTCTTACCCCTTTTCACAATTTCAACCTAAATAAAAACGATACTGAACCACCCTCTTCCTGAAAAAATGTAAGAAATTCCAACAAATTTCTGATTTTTCCCATGATTATTCGTTTGTTTTTCAAAAATATTTAATCCCTCAGAATGATGTGTGTGTGTGTGTGTGTGTGTGTGTGTCTGTATGCATAGTCTGCCTATCAGATAATCAAATCTAGCCCAGCATCTAAAGAACAAACACCAGAAGATAAAGGGCAGGAATACATAAAATTGTGGCAAATGTACAATTTTCCATATAGCCCTCCATCCCCACCCCATCAAGGATACTCCTCAACATTTCATTCAGGCCAATCTGACCCACCTTCTAAATAACTTATTATTCCTGAAGAGATAGTGTTCCACAGTTCTGCATTGACAAACTACATAACTTCTAGGATCCTAGGTAGTTTGGAAGAGGAGATTACTGAGCAGAAAACTTGAGTTTGTATTTGCTTGTTTGTTTTTGTTTACTTGTTTAGTTTGAATCCTAAAGGAAGTGGACCAGAATGTTTCTCCACTTATCCTATCCTGATACTTCAGATATTTGAGTCTGAGTTCTTGATATATTTATTATATTTGTAATGATTTCATAAAGAAGACTGTATATTTTTACAAGAATGTGGAAATGAGGTTTAGTCAGCATAAGATTGACTATGCTGCAGTAACAAAAATCTCAAAGGCTTAGCACAACATAAGTTTACTTCCCACTTATATGAACTCCAATGCAAGTTGGCCAGATCTTGCCTCCATCTGGTGACTCAGGGATCTAAGCTTCCTCTATCTGGTGATGCTGCCATCTCAATGTGTGAATTCCCAGGTTGCCATGGTTAGAAAAGAAAGGGATGGAAGAGGCACACCAGCTCTTCATTTCCTTGGTTTATGAGTGACACATGGCACTTCCACGTACAATTCATCCAGTAGAAGTTGTCAGATGACCTCCACTTCACTTCAAAGGAACCTGGAAAATATAGGGGAACACATTGTAAACTTGATGAATATTAACCATCTTTGCCTTATTAGGGGAATAAGGTTACTTTCAGAAAGTTAAACAGGCAACATTCACGTATGTTGAGTGAAATTAGGAAGTCAGGAGTGTGTGTGTGAATGGGTGATGAAAGAGTCTGGGAGAGATCCATCAGCACCATGCTGCTCTGGAAAATCATTGGCTAATCCAGAGATTAATAGTCATAGTCATGGGGCTCTAGGTCACTGACCATGTGTCAATTTTTCCTTCTCTTGGGAAAGAAGAGTTTTCTAAACTGACACTTTTGTCATTACAGCAAGGTGCTGCAAGACTCTTATTTCAACACAAAATATAATTTAGACATACTGCAGAAAGGGAAAAGAACTGGAGATAGGATTGTAAAATTACTGAGATAAAGCTTCCTCTGTTCCAGAATTATAACTCATTATCTTAATGATACTATTAGAGAAAAGGGAGAGAGTGTCTGCCCTTCAGTGCTTCCAATGATGAGAGTAAGGTCATAGCAGATGTCACCAATTGCCATCATTTCTGCCCCAGGTAAACAAAGTCACCGGGTCATGCCAGCCAAGCTTGGCTGCTGGCATGCCTCCATTTTCCCAGCTCTCCATCTCAGAATGGGCACCCCCACCCCCAGCTCCAACATTTGAAAGATAAAGAAAAATCTCACCAATTGAGGGCTTTAAAGCCCAATGTAGTTAATATGTGATTATTGATACTGTCATGGAAAAATAAGAAAAACTCCTCGTATGTTTGCCTGCCTGTTGATATTTTGAAGTGTCTAGCCAAAAACATTCAAAAGTCAGTGAGATAATTAGGACTATCAAGGAGAGGAAGTTATCCCTGATCTTGGTAAGATCCAGAATGACACCTGTGTCATCTTCAAAAGGCAGCTCTGGAAAGTGATTGTAAACTATTCCATTGTGCTACATTAAATATCATTTCTAAAGAAAAGCTATTTTTTATATGTGGGATATGCTGGTCTACCTGCACACTAGAAAAATATGTGGAAAATATGTTTGTGTTTATCCAGGAAAGAGGTAAAGGCTGAATCTGACAAATATGGTTACTCTTATTCCTTAGAGATAAATACCATTGAGAGAGTTGTGGGATTTATCAGAGTCACTATGACCTGGATGGAGTAGCCCTGGGGACCATCCACCACCATCAATTCTACTTTCTTGCTATCCACCTGGTCTTCCCATTTCTAATCTCACTCCCTGGCTATCTGGACACCAGGACAGAAGGCTTCAGGGTGGCTGGCACAAATACTCCAACCCTGCATAATGTTAGTGTTTGCATTTGTGCTCTGTGTTATCCCTCAATCTTTTAGGTGTTTGACTAGCTTGAGTTGATTCCTAAGAGCCCAATATCTCTGATGACATTAATAAAATTGCCTTTCTGTTCTTGAAAACCCAAAACCTGGTAGCACTCCCCTGCATTGCCTAAACTGTCAGCCTACCACCTTGCCTCGGCACCCCTATCTCTCCAACTGCACCAGTAAAGACCTCTGCCCTGGGTGCACCTACACCATCTCGCAGCCACGGGAACATTTTTTCTATATCTAAAGAAAGAAATGGCCTTGCTTTAAAAAGAATACAACATAATGGAATATTTTGCAATCACTTTTTAGACCTGCCTCTCTAAGATAACGCTGGTATAATTCTGAATCTTACCAAAATCAGTCCAACTTTTATATAAAAGTCATTGATATATATGTCAACATTTATATAAAAGGTAAGTCATTCACCTTTGTTGTAGTTTGTGATTTAACAGGAATAGACACAAAAAGAACTCAATTCTTTAAAGTACAAAGTAGTAATCACATAACCCTTTGCTTGACAAATTTATCCAGCTACAAACATGATTGTAATAGTGCTTGCCTTAAATTTGCCCCTTAGGATCATGAGAAAAATTTTATGACACTGCCAGTGATGTATATACCATGAAGGCATCACAGAAAACCATTATTATTTGTATTCACATCAAATCCCAGAGATTAGAAGTCAGATTGGTGAACTAGAACTTTTATTTTGCTCCCTTGCATGTAGGGCACAAGAAGTCACTATGGGAATGCATTCTGATTCCTGTACGCTCAAAGGAATACAGACTTTGTTCATTTTTTGTTTTCCTGCCAGTGAAAATAACAGCAATTTCAGCTCAGTTTCTTCATACCATATGACTTGGAATTTATGCCTTTTACTTGGCTGGCTTACGATGGCCATTTATAGAGCTATAATTTTATGTGCCACCTTCCCATAAAATTCACTCCAATTTGTAAACCCAAAGCCAATGATGCACAAACCAGGTGTTCAGAGACACATGAGACAGAGACTCAAGTCTTAGGTTAACGTGTTTCCTTACTCTTCCTTGGACCTTGAATTATCAGTTTAGCAAGTCCAACCCCCACATAAAGGAGCTCCATTTCCTTCCCTAGTGTGCCTGTTGGCAGAAGGCAACTTATATGGAGGGTAATCTTTGGCATTCATGTGGTTCTACGTGAGGTTCTATGCAGAGGCAATGCCTCCATGACGAGAAGCTACCTTGGCTACACATGGGCTTGCCTGGAGAGTGTGTGCTCTCTGTATTTATCTCCCTGGCTGTGCGGAGCCCACTGTCTTATGAAAGTGAATCCAGCTGACAATATAATCTTATATCTAGAAAATCCCAAAGACTCCACCAAGAGACTCCTGCAATTGATAAATAAATTTAGCAAAGTCTCAGGTTACAAAATCAATGTACATAAATCAGTAGCATTCTTATACACCAATAACAGTCAAGCTGAGAGTCAAATCAAAGACTCAATACCATTCACAATAGCTACAAAGAAAATAAAATACCTAGGAATATACCTAACAAAAAGGGTGAAAGATCTCTACAAAGAGAACTATGAAACACTAAGGAAAGAAATCAAAGATAACACAAACAAATGGAAAAACATATCATGCTCAGGGATCGGTAGAATCAACATTGTTAAGATGTCCGTACTACCCAAAGTGATTTACAGATTCAACACAATCTCCATCAAAATACCAATGTCATATTTCACAGATCTAGAAAAAGAATTCTATGCTTCGTTTGGAACCAGAAAAGAGCCCGGATAGCGAAAGCAATCTTAAGTAAGATTATAAAGTTTCTTTTTTCTTTCTTTCTGTGGTGTGTGTGTGTGTGTGTGTGTGTGTGTGTGTGTGTGTGTGTGTGTGTGTTTATGCTAGTTTGAGTTAGGTCTTTGTGATTTACACCCAAAAAAGAACTCATCAACAAAAACCCATTTTCCTCTTCTAAGTCGCCTTCACCCCCATCGCCATCTTCCCAACATCTTTCCACCCTCCAGTAAGGGGAAGCATCACCTCTGACTCCTCATCCCTCTGCTCCCACAGGTGTGGGGTGCCAAATCTCCTTGGAGATGCCAAATCTCTTCCAGATGTCAAATCTTTCAACCTATTGGTGTCTTTGAATCTAAAGTGTGTCTCTTGTAGACAGCACATTGAGAGTGAAGTGCCTGAGGAACCTTCAGTTGTATTCAAACCGGAAATTAGAGAAGCCAATCTGGAGTTCTGGAGATAGACCAAGGCCAGAGATTGGGGAGTGATGGTCAAAACCAAGAACCTGGATACGGTAGCTGAAAAAGCTTGTGCAGATGAGAAGGCCAGGGCTGGAGCTCCACAACCATATTAATGGGTGGGAGGAGGACATTGCTCATTTTTACTCTCCTCAAAGTTACAGCCATCTTACACAGGCCCAGAAGAAACCTCAGCAGCAAAATATCAGGCCCTACAGAGGTGAAAAAGGATCCAGGAAGTAGCAGGACCCTCACTGAGTGCTCCTTTCCTCACACACGGACCCCATCTGTCTGGACATCGGCAAGGATCTAGATCTGGGGGCGCAAATGAGCCGTTTTAGCATCTTCAGCCACACCTCCGAGTGCCAGAGGCTATTATTGACTGAGGCAGGAATACGGTTTTGGAGGTCTAAAAACCAATTTCTGCCCTCTTTCCTAGACGCAAATCTCTCATTTGTTGTCTTAGATTTCCCACTTCTCCATTAAAAACCTCTGTTTCTGGTGGTTATTGATCACTTCCATGGCAGAGTGGCAGACCTGAAATTTAGTTCATTCTGAATTGGGGCACAATGAAGGATTCTGGAAAGGTCCTCAGGCTTTGCAATCAAGTTCAACCTGCACCAGGAGGGATTTAAAAGGGGAGGGGACAAGAGCTGACATTCCACAAACCTGATCTAACTTGGCTGCGAGTGGATCAGTAAGTATGCATCCCAGGGAAGATGCAGCATGAGGTTAGCCGAATAAAAGGAGAGGTGACAGCTGGTTTTTCAGAAGGCATTTTGATGAAGTTTCTAAGCAAGGAAAGAATACTTGCTGACAGACACCAGCCACTACTGTGATAGCAGACAAATTTCTGGGGCTTTGACTTAACCAAAGCGTCCATATTGCAAATGCCAGACAGTCGGTGTGTGCGGCATGCAGTTCATGACATTTGAAACTTTAGATGTTGAAGTTTGCTGCCCTTTTATTCTTTCTAAACATACTGTTTCTAATTTTTGTCTTTGAAGATTATGTGGTAAAAGACAAAATAAATTCATTGGTCAACATTCCCAAAACATTAGTTTGCCAAAACTAAACTATATATCACAAGAATAAATAGAATCTAATCCCTGGTGCTTGCATTTTTGCAGGATTATGTACTCTAGCAAGATGGTGTGGAAGGAGGAGAGGAGCTAAACTTCAAAATGCAAGGGGCAAGAACATTCCTTTCAGCTCCATGATCCTGAGTATTTCTTCGGCCCACATATTAATCTCCAAAGAGAAGCTCGGCAGTGCCCGTATTTCTGAGCCTTGATGTGTTATCTATAAAAACCCAGGGACTAGCTTAGTACAGGGGTGTCAGGTGGTTCTTACTGCTTTCAACATCGTGCTTTCACAAATGAATTGTGCAGCTGGTCAAGCTGAAAAGGACTAATTGAGTATCTGCCATGTGGTCAAACCAGGGGCTGGCAAATTATGGCCCTCGGGCTAAATCCAGTATTTGTGTGGCCCATAGACCTTGCTGGAGCAGGCTGCCACTGTGAGCTGGGAGACTAGCCAGGGCATCGCCCCCACCCCCATTTCCTGCTCTTCTCCCACAACCTGCCTCCCAGGCCAATGGCACTGCTCAGGGTCCATGCTGGTCACCACCTACACATTGAAGTCTCTGCTATTGGCAACTGTTGGGCATCAAGCAGTCCAGGACCCTCCAGCCAGCTGCCCAAGTTAAGAGAGCCCAGCTCCCCAAGAGGAGAGAAAGGTGTGCCAGGAACTGGGCGTCACCAGGGCAGAGAGTGAAATTGATCATGGCGGTGAGCCTCCGCCATTCCAGCCCCACACCCTTGCTTCCAGAGCCTAGGGTCAGGACCCTAGGGCTGGTCTCTCTTCCTCTAGAGAAAGTGTGCGGCAGATGGCAACTGGGCACAAAGTTGCCAGCTACCCAGGACCAGCCACCCCAAGCAAATCTGGCAGGGCACCACAGGACTTCTCTCTCTTGTTATCTCAGAACCCACATCAGTGTTGCCTCTTGGCCTGCAAAGCCTAAAATACTTACTATCTGGCCCTTTACAGAAAATGTTTGGGACCCTTGGTATAAATTCCCATAAAACACTGTATCCCAACAGATTAATCATTAAGGTAAAGAGGGTGCCAGAGAAGGGGGAAGCCTCAAGAGCTTGTTAGGAAATCACAGGTTCTTAACGTTCATTTAAGACAGAGATGCAAACTATAGATTTATATACCTGAATCCACTCACTTCTGAAAGTTGCATTAATTTCTTACCTTTTGTATCATCTCCACACCAGGCTTGGTTATATGGGGTATTTGAATGCCACCTACTGGGCACACATGGCCTCCACTCATTGGAAACGATCATTCACATTGCAGAGATGGCACTAACAGCTGGCATCTGACCACATTGCCTGCACTGAGTTGCATTGCACGCCACAACTGGCTGAAGGGCTTGAAGTACAGGGAGAGGTGTTCTGTGCAACAACCAAATTTCTCACTCATGGCAGAGCAGTTTCCAACCTCTTTGTTAGGGGCGGTCCTGTGCATTGTAATATGCTTCGCAGCATCCCTGGCCTCTACTCATGTGGTAGGTTGAATAGTGTCCCCTGAAACCATATGTCCAAGACCTAACTCCCAATACCTTATTTGGAAATAGCATCTGTCTTTCAGATGTAATCAAGTTAAGGATCTCGGGATGAGATTATCCTGGATTTAGAGTGGGTCCTAAATCCAATGGCAGGTGTCCATATACGAGAAAGGAGAGGGAGATTTGAGACGTGGAGACATAGAGGGAAGGTCGTGCGAAGACAGAGCAGAGGTTGGAGTGATGCTGCCACAGCCATGAAATGCCAAGGACTGCCAGCAGCCAGCAGAACGCAGGAGAGGCAGGGAAAGGACTCTCCCTCAGAGTCTGCCAAAGGGAGCAACTTTGCTGACACCTTGATTTTGGATGTCTGGCCGCCAGAACTGTGAGAGAATAAGTTTCTGTTATTTTAAGCCACCAAGTCTGCACAGTTTGAGATGTACAGCAACATCAGGAAACTCATACAACCCATTAGATATCAGTAGCATCCTTCCCCAGTTGTGACAATTAAAAATGTCTCCAGATATTGCCAAATGTCCCCCGAGGAGCAAAATCACCCCTGGTTGAAAACCACTGTGTGAGAATTATGTCCTCCAATCTCAAAGGAAGGGATTCTTGAGCTGCGTGAAGGCTACCCAGCCATTACACACACTGAATGGCAAGTCAAGACCATCGACGTGTGAGGTGAATGGGGAATGCAGTTAAACTGGGGGAATGGAAATGCAGAAATAACATTAACTTTCTTTTTTGTTGATTAGACATTCTCTGAACCACCATAGGACATAAACAGGAACTCTCTCTAATCCATTTTGATCACTAAACATTAAGAGAATTATAATCTTCACTTCTTTGCGAGGTGGGAGGTGAAGTCCAGCAGCCTAGAAATAGAAAGGAGCCCAGCGACCATCACACATGGAGGGAGTCCTTCCTGCCACACAGCCTGTGTCCAGGAGAAAGTACAACAGTCAACAGAGGGATTGTGTTTGCCTCCCAACTCTTGGCCTCTTCCACTGCCAGTTAAAGTGAGATGCTCACTTCAGCTCTATTTCTGGGAATACGCTTGGGTCATTTCCAAAAAGAGCGCAACACAGTTGCTGGTTAGAAGCGTGGGCTTTGGAGCAGAGCTCTGCCGTGCACTGGCTGTGTGAGTGTCCTCAAGCCACAAAAATTCACCAGTCCTCATGCCCTTAATCTATAAAATGGAGGCAGCCATGGTGTGCTCAGCTCAGAGCAAGTATTCAAAAATATGGTGGACATAAAAACGGGCTCAGCCTAGAGTTTGACTGGCATAGTAAAAGTGTGCAGGAAATATTTGCTATTATTATCCAGAATGAAGCACATTCAAGAGTTAGCTAACCAATCTGATAAGAACATAAAAATTCCTGATGCTTTGAAAGCACTACCAGAGGAGCGGAGCTACAAAACATTTGGATTTCAGGTGCCCCAAAACAGAGCATGTTTGGGCAGAGAATTTTCGGTTATCTAGATGAAGGATTAGCCACACACACGCACAAAAAGAAAATAGTGCAGGTAATCAAAAGCAGCAGTTAATCCAGAAATAACTGGCCCACAATCAGCGGGTGCCATCGGCAGCAGATTTCCCTCCCAGCAATAGCTAACCTCCCTTCTTGCAAGGTCAGGGGCTCTGCCCTGAGAAGCCACCAGCCAATTGATGAGAGCAGGTCTCAGAGAGCAGCCAACCCTGACCTTGATTTGGTTACAGGTAATCCACAAGCTGATTTCTGAAACCAACTGAAAAAAAGACAGCCAAACATTACAATTCCGTTGGATCTCCAAATAGCAATTCAAAGGTACATAATTTTCAAAACTTGAATGTGTGCGTGTATTAGTTTCATATGGCTGCTGTGATCAATTACCACAAACTTAGTGCCTTAAAACAACACAAATTTACTACCTTGCAGTTCTAGAGGGCAGAAGTCTGAATGGATCTTATGGGCTAAAATCAAGGTGTTGGCATGGCTGCATTTTTTCCGGGGACTTTAGGGAAGAATCTATTCTTTGCTTTTTCCAGCTTTTAGAAAATGCCCATGTTTCTCGGCTCACAGGTCCATATCACTCTGATCTGCTTCCGTCGTCACATCTTCTCTGATCGCAACCCTCCCACTTATCTCTTCTAAGGATCTTTATGATCTCAGTGGCCCACCCAGATCATCCAGAGTCATTTCCCCATCTCAAGCTCTGCCACTTAATCACATCTGCAAAGTCCATTTGCCATGTAGGGTCACATATTCACAGGTTTCGGGGACTAGAGTGTAAATGTCTTTGGGGGCAATTTTTGTGTTTCACACAGTGCAGAAATTCCAGTAAAACATGTCTAATCCAAGACGGTCATGATCACATTGGATCATGAGAGAAGAACCCTCCAGTTATGTCATTTTTGAGATTGTGATCCAAATCATTCTTCTTATACATGAATGCACTGAAGGAAACTAAATGCGTCGCTGTCAGGGTGAATATATGACTGAAGTCATGGTTAAGGGCAGCTAAGAGAATACATGTGAAGTCCAGACTGAGAGGTCACAATAAAGGAGTCAGCTCACCTCTGATGAGCAAGGAGTCTTTGTGGAGCACAGAGATTATCAGGGGCTATGTAATGAAAGAACAGAGACAGTCTGGTTGTCTGGACAGGTGATGGACATCCTAGGCACATGGCACTACACTGACCAATGACCAAAGAGAGGTAATAAATACCCCCATCACCTTGTCCCTTTCTGGAGTGACCACTCTGAGACACTTGTTCTACACCGTCTCCCAGTGTCCCCAGCTGCCCACAGTGGCAACTTGCTGGGAAGCGCTCTCTTTGCTGGCTGCCTTCCCTTCTCTGCTTCACTTCTTCCCCGCTTCTTTGTGCTATTTTCTGGCATCACCTTCCAAACAAGTGATGTGCACTTGAATCTTTATCTCAGGGTCTGTTGGGGGACCCAGGCTGAGACAGCCCCCACTATACTGGCCACAGCCTCCTGGACAGGAGCACAAAGAGAATGAGACAATTTCCCCAGTGCCTGTCATTCTGGAGTGCTTGGGAGTGAGGGGAGAATCACTGGGCTTTGGAGGACATCCACTTGCTGATGGACCGGTGACAACCGGTCCAGACAGGGGAGGTAAAGGAGGTTGAAGATCTGAAATTTCTAAAGAGACCCAAGACACAAAAACATATCCCTAGCCCCAGATATCCCTATTTTAGAATAACAAAGATTAGACTGCTCTTCCCCCTTCACCGTATGCCCCATCTAACCCTAAGTATTAGCTTTCATCCTTTTATAATGTCTCCTCTTTTAATTTATTCAAGCCTGATCTTGAGTCATACAAATATACAATGCACTAGGTTATGAGGCTTTGGGATAAGGTAAAAAGGAAAAAAATATATTCCTAATCAGTGGTGTGCTAGTAAATGTTCCAATGGCGGGGGGGAGCATGGTTTATAGTATCTGCCAATTTTTGTGGTGTAAGTATTCCCACTGTGGCTGATTTCAAGCTAGGAATATGACATCAACAGGCTACAAAGTTCCTGCAAATTTAACCATCAGCTCTTATGAGCTGGTACAAGCTGGCTTCAACACACCACTGTCCAGCCTTCTAGGAATTAATAATGGTAATTCCTGTATGGTCTGGGTAGACTATCTGCTTTATCAAATTGACTCAGAAGTGGAAAATGGCTCAGTACCACAAAGCTTTGTTTCTTACTCACATGCCAGTACTGGGCAGATAAACAGGTCACTGAGAAGTCCTCCACAGTCATTCAGAGGCCAGGTTGACAGCAGAGCTGCTATCTTCAATACACGGCTTCCAAGGTCACCTTGGGTCATCTCCATTCCAGCCCAGGAGACAGGAAGACTGCAGAAGATTGCACATGGGATTTATGGGCTTCACTTCTGCTCACATTCCACTGACTAGAGCCAGTGCATGGCCACGCCTAACTGCAAGGGAAGCTGGAAATGTAGTCTAGCTGGGGGCCCAGGAAGAAAAGGAGAGCATCTCTGCCACAATCACATTTTTGAGCATTCATTCTATGCCAGCTACTGTGCCCAACAAGTTTGTATGGGTAGATGAATTAACATATTTTATAGAGCTTACAGAGGTTAAGTGATTTGCCCAAAGCTATACAACTAGGAAGTAGCAGAGCCTGGATTCAAAACCATGTCCATCTATGATAAAGTAGAGTTCTTCAATAGGTAATTTTTACCTGGCTTCACCTCTATAAAAATACTGGCCAGAGGTACCAGGATCCTAAATCAGACACCAGCTAAAGCAATTCTCCTTTGGCAAGACACAGTTCTCAGTCTGGGCCTCTCAGCCTTCCAGCCCCAGGAGGGTAGGGCTGGAGTTTTAGCGAATGAACCCATCAACATGAGTCATGAGAAGTGAAGGGTTTTAGCAAATAGAGACTTATTTAACTTGCAGTTGCTTCCCTCTGAGGAATGTGAGAATCCAAGGTGACTGAGGACACTTTGGCTGGCACAGACCGGAGGGAAATTACATTTTCTATCTCAAGCATAGAAGGGATGGTGGGGGGTGGAGCCAGGGCCTTGAATGGGGGAGAAAAAACAGAAGAGAAACCAGGAGCCTGATGTTCTGGCTCAGGGCAACTAGGGGGAACATAAATGAAATGTTTGTGCTGCCTTTTGTCTTTTGAGCCTCAAGTAAGGATGGATTCCCCTGGGTACAAGATGTCGCCATGAGCCTTGGCAGCCACTGCAGGACGCAAGAGCAGACATCCTCCAAGACAGCTCTGCGTCAGCAGCTGCGAAGTGGGGCCCAAGTGTTAATAACGTGAAGGACTCGAGTGTACAAAGTATTTTTTCTTTTTATAAAATATAAATTAGGATATTTATTCCTCCCATATCACTCCCCAACATTTTGCTTTTAACCTCCTTGAATCCCCGAGAAAGGAGCTGTAGAGGTGGCAAAACTCCGTCTCCATCTTCTTAGGACCCCAGCCAAGTCCAAGAATTAAATTGACATAAGATAGTTTAACAGGAGAAAAGCATATGAATTGATTTAATACAAGTTTTATGTAGCACGAGAGCCCTCATAAGGAAACGAAGACCCAAAGAAGCAATTAGAGTCAATCACTTAAATACTGATTTGGACAAACAATAGTAAGCTACACAAAAGCAAGTAAATTATGTCACGAGGCTAAAAAGATAAGAGTTATTTTAGCAAGGTCTGTACACAATTCTCTTGGTTTCAACTTCCCATCCTTGATGATAAGAAAGTTATTCCTTTTGTATAAGAAGGACGTCTTTCACATGGGAATTTCATCTCCAGCTTTTAAGAAACAGAACGGTCAAAGTGATCTTCTTGCACCTGCTTTTTTGTTTAAATGCCTTTAATTCAAAATAGTCAATATGACAGAGCAGCATATTTGGGGGTGGTATATTCTTAACTCCTTCAGAGTCAAGTTGCAAACGGTGTCCTGAGATTTTACAAAGCTGGAGTCTGCCCATGGAAGTGGCTGCACTGATGAACTTCAGCCATCTTGGATGTCACAGCTGAAAATAATTTTTTGAACCACTTCTCTAAAGATTATGATGCTTTCCCGTATAGTTATGTTTTTATTCCCCTTCAGACCTGGTTATTAGATACACGTTTTGGATATTTTTCTACTAAGTTAGTAGAATCACTTAAAGTTCTTATATTTGGAAGACAGAGAGAATCTATTAACCAAATCCAGAAATACTGAAATTTAATCTCATTTCTATTCTCTCTCAACATTGAACACCAAAAGAACATTCCAGTCAGTAGGGCATTTTTTTCCCTTTGATGTGACATGTTCAGTAAAGTCACCGGCATGGATTTCCTGAGCAGTTAGTCTCCACGGCATTTAGAGCCTGCCACACTTCTTTGCAGGTTCAGTTTGATCAAAGATACACCAGGGTACGTAGAGTCTTCAGACTGCACTTTCATATTCATTGTTTGGAAGCACAGGGTCTCTGAACTAAGCAGCTCCTCTGAAGCCATGAAACGCCAAGCCGATTACCATTTTCTTTTGACTCCTAGTGTTCTATGTGACATTTTACACAATGGCAGACGGGTCTCTTTTGGGGAAATGCTCCATGTCTCCAGAAAACTCGGCCAGGATTATTTTCCGGATTTATTCTAAAAGGTCACAGCTAAAGAACAGGCTTTCAGCATTCATCCATTGTTGAAAAGCATACAGTACATTGCTAGTCATCAATACACACGATACTAGATCTGACACTGAAGAAAGATAATGGTGATATAGCTTCTTGACCTTGAGAAACTCATAGATTTGATCAAAAAAGCCAACCCCAGCATTTTACCTTCAGAATTCCCACTTTAGGAATCAATATTCTATATTAGTTCCAGGCTGAGGAAAGAAAATAGAACCACAAGTTACCCCATCTGCTTCCACAATTCCAAAGTGTGCTGTGGAACTTAAAATTAAGCTACTCTGTAAATCAGGGCCTGCTCTTGTTAACTCTTGGAGTCAAACTTGAATGTCAAAGTGCGGACTTGAAGCCGTCAACGAGCTCGCGCGGTCCCACCCATTTTGGAAATATCATGTGCTTTGCAGTTACATTCTCTAGGTCCAGTAATTACAAAAGCAAAACCCAAATCAGATTCTGTGATTCTGCCCCACAACAGCCCTGTCTTGCAGTTTGTAGTCATTGTTTACACCTTCCCATGTCAGTCTGCCGTTGGCAGCTGGTACTGCGAACATTTGCTTGAAACCAACATTCTTTCCCAAGCATACACATCTGTCCCCTTGCTCTGGGCGACCAGCGCACAGCCTTGAATTATGTGTGTCGTGCTGTGGTTTTTCAGGTTGGGAATGTCAATGCCACGGAGGGGGAGACTCTTGAGAGAACTGAAGATGAGGCTGGACTCTGTCGCCCCTGTGCCACACGGTGGTATCCTTTCCCCTTGGTGAGTCTTGACTGACGATGCCTCTCTGCGATCCCGCTCAGGGACAATTTGGAGCTCACATTACAATATGACTTCTGGGGCCTTTGAAGTCCCAGCTGCAGGGGCAAAAGCACTGTAGTGATTAGGGGGCCCTCCCTCTCCAGGAAGGGGATGGCTGCACTGTTGAATATGAAATGCAATTAAAAAGGAGCACCTGGGATGAAATCGAAGCAAAGAATGTGACTTTGGCTCCAAGCAGAAGGGGGCTCATCTAATCACACAAGAATGTTCATCTCAACAATGTTCTTGATTCAGAAAAAACCCAAAACTTTGCAAAACAAAAATGAAATGAAACAAAACAAAAAAAAACACCCTCTGACTTGCCAGTACAGCAAAGGAATGCACAAATTCTTGTTAACACCTCCAGGGCCACCCATGGGAAAACGAAGTTCACAGAGGCTCACCTTGGGAGATCCTTTTTCTTTTCGTGCTGTCCTGGTGTCTTCATACCTCCCTGATGCACAAGGAATCTTACTTCTCCCAGCACTACTCCCCCTCATTCTGCTGCTCCACACCCAGGGCTAATTTCCCAGAGGCAGGGCCTGTTCCAGGTGTGCATGTGTGTGCACATGTGTGTGTACACAGGGGGGTGTGTGTTTGTGTTCTGGTTTTAGCACCTACCTTATCTCCATCAAAACGTATCTATCCTCTTTCTTAGGACCTTAGACCGGTGGTTCTCAAACTGGAGCCACCTCCAAATCAGCTGGAGGGCTCGATAAAGGAGGGGTGGGGCCCTCCCCACCCCAACTTTCCATTTCATTAGCTCCAGGGTGGGGCAGAGAATGTGCATTTCTAACAGATTGCCCCATGACCCTGCTGCTCCTAATCCAAGAGCCACATTTTGAGAATCACTGGGTTAGACCAACCAGCTCCACTGAGACTAACTTGAGCTAAGGTGTGTTGTCCTGTTATAGGAACATGCTCCTAGACTTGAAGTCACCAAGAAGAGCTGAGTTTGAGCTCCCTCCGACCAGATCACCTTCTAGCTACATCAACTTGGGCAAGTCCCTGGAGCCCAGAGGTCTGCAATCCAGACCCCAAATCAGAATCACCCGATGACCTTTTATACGCTGATGGCAGACTGCGCCCGAGATTGACTTTACCAGAATCTCGGGGCGAGGCTCCAGGGCATCAGTATTTTGTAAAATCTCCATAGGTGATTCTTCTGTGCTTTCACTTTGCCTTTTGAATAATGGGTATAATAATTTTTACCTCACAGAACCATTGAGACAAATACACATAAATATTAAAATCCCTTTGTAAATGACACACTGCTATTCAAATGTAAGTGTCATTTTCCCTGAAAGAAAACATATTTAAACGTGGACAGAGGCCATTAACACCTCTGCTAATATCTAAGTCAGGACAGATATTTCCAACACAAGTTAAGCTCTTGGAGAAAGTTGGAGAGAAAAGCATTTTAACAAAACCATCTTATTTCACCGAGACGTACATCTCTCCTTGCGTCTGTTTTTAAAGCATTCCTTCATGTTTTCCACCTAGTGTAAGAAAGTTAAATTATTCTTGGTGACTATCCAATGGTTTGGTGACCCCAATTTACTCTAAGCCAGAAGCCAGCTAACGTTTGCTGTAAAGGACTGGATAGCAAATACTTTGGGTTTTGCAGGCCACAAGCCTCTGTTGCAATTACTTAACTCTGCCATTGTGCAAAAGCAGCCATAGACAATAAGTAAATGGTGGGCCTGGCCATGTGCCAACAAACTTTATCAACAAAAACAGGTGGCAGGCTGCATTTGGCCATGTGCTGTAGTTTGCCAACCACTCCTCTAAGCTTCCAATAAAGACACAATAATGTTCAAAGTCGACTCAAGAAAGCAGCTGGGAATCTTTCCAATGAGATGTAACAAGCGTAGAGTGATTTCTACCAATGCGCTTGTGTGCATGGTCCGGGGGCGGGGGCAACTAGGGAGGAAGACAGGGCGATCACAAAGACAGCATAGGGTGAAGTCATTCGCTTCAAAATCACCAGTTGGAGTGAGACTTAAGCCCACACAAGACAACTGCACTCTTCCTGGGCTCACCACTGGGTTCTCAGAAAGAAGCAAGTGCACCCCTCCCCTTCTGCTTAAAGGCTGAGGGAACTCTTCCCCGGCCACCGCAGACTCACTAAGGCAGGTGGAAGTGTCCGTCAGTCTTTGCCTCAGACGAGCGGTTTCACCCAGCTTTATGAAAATCCACCAGAACACCACCAAAGGGTAGTCCCTTTCCCCATGCTTTGCAAATCACAGCGCTCCCTTCTGTACAATTAGAGCAGAACGGGGGGGGGGGGGGAATTTGCACACTTGGCGACATCTAGAGACACTTTTGGTTGTCACAACTGGGGGAGGGGTTGCTCCTGGCATCTAGTGGGCAGAGGCCGCAGGGGTGCTGCTCAACACTTTACAGTGTACAGGACAAACCCCACCGCAAAGACTCGTCCGGCCCCAAATGTCGGGTTCAGTGCCGAGGTTGAGAATCCCTGAGCTAGAGCATGCTGCAGCAGGCCAGCTGTGACTGGGAGAGTTTGGGGCTCAGAGACCTCACTCCAAGTCTTTCTCCTCCTTGTTTCTCCTTCAGTGGCCCGATCACTGCAGCCATCACTCCCTCTTCCTCTGGAAGTGAGAGAATCTTGGAGAACATTGGATCTTAGAAATGGAAGTAAACCGAGGAGATCATCTGATTCAGACCTTTGTCACCGAAGGCAGCGCTTCTCAAACTTTGCACACAAATCGCCTGGGGCTGTTAAAATACAGAGTCTGACTCAGCAGACCTGGTGGGACTTGAGATTCTGCGTTGCTGACTGGCACCGGCCCCCATCATACTCTGATTATCAAGCCTAAGGAAAGGTCCCTGCTTCACAGATGATGCGGCTACAGTCCACTGAAGTGGTCAGTTCTCCCACGTCACTCAGCTAGAAATTCTGAAAAGAAACTAAAAAGGAGACTTCCTAGACCCTCCGATTCTGGCCACCAATTTAGGTAACCACAGAATCCACTTTTCTCTGGCACCTAGCAGCATCCTCCAGAAATACTGTGCCTGGCGCTTTGGGAAATGCATGTCCGCTGCAGGCAGCCCTGCTCTTTCTCCCCAGCTCTTTGATAACCAGTTCAGAGTCCTGCCCCATGGAGCAACTCTGCTGGGCAACTCCCCGGAGAAAGTTCCTTGCTGACCATGCAAACCACCCCGCAGCCATTCCTAGAAATGTCTTTCTGGGGGACAGGCTAAAGTTTGAGAAATATCCAAAAAGGGAAACTGTTCATCAAAAGGCAACTAGCTCCAATTTCTGCGTAGGCTCGTATTGGCTGGAAACAGGTAGAAGTCCTGAGAGACTGAGTGTGAATGTGCGAAATGAACATGGAGCCCGGGAGAAGGAAGCAATGTTCTATTACCAGGAAGCGTCCTCTGTACCCAACCTGTTAGGAGGCTGCAGGATGAAAATTTATGGATGTGTTTTCAATTTCTCTGACAGAATCTGTTTGGATTGAGGACGGCTGTTTAATCTTTGAAATATGCATTCCATAACAAATGCTGGAATCAAACATAAATTGCTCTCTTCATTCTGTGAGCCAAACTCTGACTAAAGGGGTTTGGAAATCCCCACAAGGTGCTCTTTGCTTATTGTTCGTTCGGAAAGAAAAAAACGTTTCTTTAATGAAATGCGATGTTGAGGAACTGCCAGAAATAGATGCTCCCTGTCTGCCTTCACATATGGTAGCTTCTTTCTGGCCAATTGACTGCCAATGAACTGGGGAAGAGCTGTAACAACGGGCACGCCAGGCACCCCACGCTCAGCCGGAGTTCGCTGTCCCGTGTGGAGATGGAAGTTTCCTAGGCATGAAAGCCTAGGAAGCCCAGGCATGACCCAGACGTTTATCTGCAAGGCCATCCTGGTTAGCTCTAGCTAAGCCCCCAGAATTAAAACTGATGGGTTGTCACCTTTCAGACAAATCCTATTTGTTCATTCTCCCCCTCTGGCTTTTAACTACATCATGTCGAAGGGAAATATCCAAGGCCCACAAAAGCTGTTCATTCATAAGTCTTACTAACAGACATTTCTACCTGAACACCATGCTGGAGAGATTTTTTTCTGTCTGGAAGTGTAGTACATATTGGGTTTTACATTGTCTGAAAATAAGCAAGTTACACATATTCTTGCTTTATATGAATTCTTGCTCCCAATTTCAAGCTAATCAATAAATAGTTCAGTATCCGTGCATATTTATGCTTTCCTGCTCTCCGAGCCAGTATCAAGCTACAGAGAAATGGAATTTTCTGCCAACTTGTTTTTCTATAATTTCCCCTTAATTTGGAGTCAGCAAGAAGTTTTTTGACATCTCTTAAGAGATCTGAATCTTTGTTTATTTGTCTTGTTTTTTGGAAAGAAAAGCAATTGGCCGATCCAATCTGTGTTTACTTTTGGGGGCCTTATAATTAAACTAAAGTGTTATATGTCCTTTTGTTAAGTGTTTAACAAAATTATTTAATAATTAAAGTAATTTCCAATTAAAGCTACTTTAAGGCTTCATAATGAGGAAGATGACGATATCTAGTACCATTTGCATGGTTATATTCCATGCCAAGCACTTTACAGGGATTAGCTCATTTAATTCTCACAGCCATGCTGCTGGGTCAAGAGCAGTAACTCGCTCTACAGAGATGGGGAAACCCTGGCTCAGAGAGGTTCAACCCATATGACAATGTCACACAGCCAGGATTCCATGGAGCTGGAATTCAAGTGCAGTCCTATTGGCCTTTGGTGTGACTCCCTGAGGATTTAATATCGAAATTCTGTTAGAAGTCGGTTGGTTCTATTTGCTCTTAGGATATCATTAGACCATGGATATTTCCAGGCATGGCTTTAAATTCCACTTTAATTCCACTCTAAAAGCCATTGGCATTTAAATTCAATGCCAATGGCTTGATTTATATCTCATACCATAATGATTCCCCTGAACTCTGAATTCGAATGTCCAACAGACATCTCTCATGTAGCATTTCCAAAATGGAGCTCCTTGGCTAGTCTATCCCATCTCAGTAAATGGCAGCTTGGTTGCACCATTTTATATCCAGTCCATTGGCAAATCTGTTGGCTCTACCTTGGAAATATAGTCAGCCCTCCGTATTCATGAATTCCACATCCATGGATTCAACCAACCTCGGATCAAAAACATTCATGAAAAAAATGGATGGTGGCGTCTGTACTGAACATGTACAGACTTTTTTTCTTGTCATTATTCCGTAACAATACAGTATAGCAACTATTTACATAACATTTACATTGTATTAGGCATTATAAGTAATCTAGAGATGGTTTAAAGTATATGGGAGGGTGTGCATAGGTTATGTGCTAATACTATGCCATTTTATATAAGGAACTCGTGCACCCATGGATTTTGGTATCTGTGAGAGGTCCTGGAATCAATCCCCCACAGATACTGAGGTACCACTGTATACCTGGAATTCAAGAACTTTTCTAGGGCAAGCCCCCACCATCACTCACCGATTTGCAATAGCCTCCTAGCCAGACTCCTGGCTGCCAGTCTTGCTGTCCAACAGCCAGATGGTTTGTAGACAACAAAAGTCAAATCACATCACTCCTCTGAATTCTAGGTCTTTACCTGGCCCTTCAAGACCCTTAAGCATCTGCTTGCTGTCTACTTTCCCCCCAAAGGGAAAACAAAACCAACTTTAAACGCCCTCACTCCCACCCTGAGACTACAGCCATTCACCCCTGGTGGGCGGGTCCCCAGCAGGCTAAACTCATTTCCACCTCAGGACATTTGCACTTGCTATCCCTTCTGCTGAGGATGTCTTTCCCTGAGCTGTGCCCTTAACTAGTTCCCTCCCCTAATCGGCAGGGACTCCTCTTACCACCCATATTAAATAGCACAAAATAGAAAGTTTCCAAAATAAAAAAAAAAAACTAGCTGGGAAGGACATGATTCAAACCCTTATGGCTCCCAAAGTAATAGATAGAAAAATTTCTGTTGAAAGAAAGGATGAAAGAATGAATGAATGTTAGCCCACTGCCCAACCTGTACTCCAAGCTTCCACACACAGGGCAGATACACAGATGGCCTGGGGACAGAGGTCCTATCCCATCCTTGGAAACTGATAGCCCCAGTCGCCTACCCAGCCAAGAGTAAGGAATTTTAAAGCTGACCAAATTGATGTCACAGTCTGCGTGACAATCTTAAGGATGGGTCTTTAACTTTGCTGGATATTTCTGCCAAGTCCCCAGGATCAGGTTTCCGGAGGTTCTATTGGGTAGAAACATGCTGTGAAATCAGTATCTCTTCCATTTACAACATGCCTGTTGAGGACTCTGTGCTTGTTTTATTTTTAAAAATAGAGTTCAAACATTTAATTTTTAATAAGGTGCCAACGTTTACACAGAGCGTTACAATAAAAAACCCAACACATTGCTATGTGGTCGTTCCAACACCAAATGCGAATATATCTCATAAAAGTCGCACGCAGGCTCATTCCCAGCACCTCTAGGATGGCAAATAAATAGTTATTACTGCGCCAGTGAAAATGGGGTCTGGTTAATGTTTCCCAAGTCAGATATACAGGCTCCCTCCTCGTGTAAATCATTTCAAAGGCTAGAAGCTCAGCCTGATAAAACACTGCCCATGCGAAATTAAAATGAAAGCGTAATATTACAATTACGTGTAATTCAATCGTTCTCCTTGGGTTTCTCATCTTCTCCAGCTTAGCATCTGATAATGAATACTAAGCAGAATTTGCACATGTTGATAATTTAAAGTAATCAGCTCTCACCTAAGTGAAACAAACTGTTCTAAAATTTTCAGTTTCTGTGACTTACTAGGGCTCAAAATCTATCTATTTACACGTCTTCTCCTTTGTAAGGTCTCTGGAAAGGAGTAAATAGAGAACTTTGAGACGGCCTGGTTCCAAGTAACAGCAAGCACTGAATACCGAATGGCTGACTTCTAGCACATTTACCTTTCCCTGAAAGCTACGCAAGCACCCGCATTCCCAGGGGATGTGCTGAAAAACACTTAGAAGAAATGCACGTGTCACTTCCAGGATCCCATTTATTTGGTATCCTACTAAAACACATTTCCTTAGTTAATAGTGAGGGAGAGCAAGAAACAGGCGATGGGCCCCACTGGAGAGCTCCTCTCCATGACATACTGATGGTTTTATACATTAAAGTCTGACTCAGAAAGAATCCAGAAAAGTTCGACAAATGTCTAAAGCCTTTGGTTCTGGAAAAGAAAAAAATTATTCTGAAAGATGTTTATTTTCCCTCCACATCCCAGTTCTGTTCATCACATTACCAGGTAAAGTGGAGTGACGTTCTGCATTTGGATACAGCAAATACCCTCAGAATCCCTACCCTTGTACTTCTACGAGAAAGAGTGACAAAGAGCATGGCAGCATGTTCCCCGTGGAGTTTGAAAGAGAGCACCGGGGGTGAGCGGGCACCGGGGTGAGTGGACCGCATGGCTGAGTCTGGGCCCCATGTGAGAAAGGCGATTCACTGCAGTAGCCTCCACTGCAGACTCCCCATCCTTGACCTTCACCTGCCCGCCTGACCCTGGCCTTTTGTTGAGGAGAGCCTAAACCCCACAACAAGCTAGAGGCTCAACTTTCAAAGACAAATAAGACTGGGTTATTTCAGTCAAGTAACCCTTCCAATTGCTTCTCATGAATTCATGGACATCTCTAAACTAAGCACTGGGGAGGACACAAATCCCAAGTTCCCCCTCGGTGACCTTGGCCCAGAATAAACTATCCCCTCATCCCCATCCATGGCCTCAGCAGGATTAGAAGGAAATTCTGTGGTTTCACTGACCTTTGGCTATCTTTTCACTGTTTTATGTACCCTTTTGAGGCTACCAGCTTCAGCTAAAAGGACCTCCTGGATTCGATAAAGCCAGGCTATGACTAATACTTTCTTTCCCATTATAGGCAGCTCCGAGGGGACCACACGGGAATAAGAGGAGGACTACATGGAGCAATCTTTAAGACTTTTTAGGATTTAAAGTCCAAGAGAATCCAGTTTCACTTGCAAATGTTCCGTGGTAACCCCAATAACAACACTAACATCAGCAGCTGTTACTCAATGCGTACGTGCTGTAAATGAGACAATGAATTTCATTCTATTATAGGACCAAAGATTAAATTCTCTATGATTGCCTGGGTATTTCCACGCTGGCATGGTTATTTCATGTTACTTTGGAGGGGGCCAATGAATTACAGAAACAAATTTTCCATAGTGTGTCAGAATGATCCGACTTAAATTTTTTTAACTCAGAGAAAATACATTTTTGCACGTTAACTAGAAGTTTCATAGAAACCCACTTGTAGCTAGGTTTTTATCAAAATTGAAAATTCTTATTAGGGCTAAGAAATGATGGATTCTGATAAGGAATTCTAGGTCAAATCTGAGAGAAGGGGTGGGGAGCAGGCAGGTTAGAAGAGCATTTGCAAGGGTTCAGCAAGACAGAAGACAGGAAGAGTGATGAAAGGGACACAATGATGGCCTCCAGTATAGCAGACATCTTCCCCTCCCAAGGACCAAACCCCCTTCCTTGTAAGAGGACTAGAATTTCATTCAGAGAGTAAGTAATGTGCCTAGCTAAAAAGTTTCCTTCCCACACTAGTGTGTGGCTAGGAGGAGCCATGTGACAGATTTCTAGCCAATGGACATGAGCTGAGCGCCTCTGGGAAAGCTTTGCTTTCCTGATGGAGACACTGCATCTTGTGACTTACCTCTTCTTCCCCACCACGTAGAAAGCAGACGTGCCGCCCAGCACTTCAGCAACCATCTGGCGACTACGAGGCAATAAGCCGAAGGACAAAGGGTAAGGACGGTGAAAAAGAAATACCAAAGGAGAGTGGATCCCTGGTGACATTACGGCAACAGTCCTGGAGTGCCCACCTCCCACACTTATTCAGCCCTTCACTCTCTGTTGGGTTTTCTGCTACTTGCGGGCAAATGCACACCTACCCGATACATCAATGACCAATGACACTGAGATCGGAAAGGATGAGGATGATTCTGTGAAAAGGAGGGGACAAAGACGAAAGTGAAAGAGCAAGTGGGATCAATCCTATTTACACAGATCACACAGTGGACCTAAGACACAGCTTAACTCCTTCCTGCAGAAAAGACAGTGGTCCTGACTAAAAGAACAGACGTGTCATTAAGTTCAAATACAAAGATGCCCAGTGCTCAAATTGGCTGTATAAAAGTTAATGCTGTCCTCCTGTGCTGTGACTGCTAGTAGGACAGTGCATGCTCATACACTAAAACTGGACGTTTTGCATCCTACAGAGAAGAGAATGGAACAGATAGAGAATCAATTTAGTATTTCTCTCGCAATTCATTTGGAGGAGTTCCCACTGAGAACTCATATGCCTTGCCCTCTCCACAGCCATATCTGATAAGACCTAAGAGGAAAAATAAGTAGCAACACTGGCAGCCTGTTTTGACTCTTGCATATGCTACTTGGAAATTAAAGCACACAGGCTGCGGCCCACGGAAGTGCTGAGCTGATCAGTACTTAAGAATGCACAAGCACAGCAATAAATAAATGAAGCAAATGCAACGGGGATGCAAAGCAATGATGGGGTGTGTACACCCTCAAAATAAGGACACGTTCCTTTGTACGGAAGGAGACAGGGCAGCACTACACGCTCCAGTAGTTCATTGTGCAGTCCCAAGACGCTGGTCTTGCATAGAGAAATGATTTCTTCACGCTCATCATGCCGGGTGCCCCTGATGTTGGTTCAGACACTGATGGAGAAGCCAAATAAAAGGCTAAGAATAGGAGCAAGAAACGGGATGGTCATGAGCGGACCCACTGGCAGATTTACAGCTTTCACTGTGTTCAAATTTAATTTCTTTTTCTTTTCCAACAAAGCAAGTGTTGAATGTCTTTCGTCTGACTCAGTAACATAGCAGCAAAACTTCAGGAACCGATAAATAAGGATACTGACACGCTGATACCCCTTTGCCTTTTGGACTCAAAGCTTCACGTGTGTTCGTAAGTTACAAACATCAGCCTTGAGCAGAAGGGGTAAAAGTTTCTCGACTGGGCATTCGTGTTCCACGTCCTCGTACAGACCACACCACCTACACCCACCCCCGGACTCCCACAGCAGTCAGGAACGCATCAGGAAACACAGTTTGAAACTCATACGGGGTTAAAGCTATAAAATGCCTATTCATGGATGTTTTTGTTTTTGTAAAAAAGATTTTATCCTTCTTCCCCTCCTTTCAAACAAAAACTTTTGTTTCTGCCGTCCTCAGCGCATGATTTTTCATTGGGATAATGATGCATCATTTATTTCTTTTAAAATGACATAGTGTTTTTCTCAAAATAATTGCCACCTGGTTGTTAATTAAACATGATGGATTCGGGGTCCTGGTTTGCCATCTGGGCCATATGTCTCAGAACATCCTTTTTGGTGATGATGCCAAGAAGTCTCCTGGAGAAGAAACAAAACAGGGAAAAGAGGTCAACACTGCAATACGGCCTCATCCCTGTCCCTAAGCCCCTGTGCCTTTCCCACCTGGGCACAGGGACAGGGACAGACAATGTTTCCTAGCCTCCCCTGGGGTTGGGCAGAGCCAATGGTGTGAGTTCTGGCCAATGGCCTGGGGGTGGAGGTGACAGATGCCACTCCCAGGTCTCCTGCATATTTTCCCACACTCTCTCTCATCTGGTAGCCAGAGCCAGAGGAGCCAGTAAAAGAGTCTGAGGTCACAGAGATTGACTCAGGAGCCACCAGATTCAAGGACCTGGGTCCCTGAATGACTGTGTGGTCCAGAGCCCAAGCCTGCTGCAACTCACATTGGATGTGACGTGTGAGAAAAATAAAACCTTTACTGCGTTAGGCCACTGAGATTGCAAGCTTGTTTACTACAGCAGTAAACCTACAATGACTAATATAGTCTCTTAAATTTCAAGACTATAATTAATTTTAAAAGGGTTTATGAAAGCCACTGTCAAAACTTGACCATACCACAGAAATTCCAAGTATAAGGTATTTTACGTACAAAAAATGTTAAGTATAAGATAAAAATTGATTCTATCTTACCGGAAGGATAAACGTTGACATTCATCTCAGACCTTCTATGTAAATTGCTTCCTCTTCCAAAATTCCATTGCTTTCAACTTATAAAAAACAATGGCACTTACCAGGGTCCCTTATATAAGGCCACCTAGACTGTACATCACACAACTCCAGGGAACACTGTTCACAAACACGGCAATGTAAATAGTGCCCCCTGGAGCGCACATTTATACAACCTTTCACAGCAACTCTTACTTCATTGTTTTATTAAACGACCACCTTTGGGGGAACAAATCATGCCCCGTGGGTAAAGTGCAAGGTTTAAAAGAAGGGGATGTGCACAACTTCTTTGGAAAAAACGAAGTTCCATTGCCAAGAGAGTTTGCAAAATACTGCTCACTATATCTTCCCCATAACCAGGAAAAGGGGAATGGGGACCCAAACGACGGCAGTGTCACTTTGGAATTCTGTATATCTATTAAAGTGACGGTTTCTACTCTGTGTTTATGTAAAAGGATATACAAAAAAACTAGAAAACACAATTGTAATACACTGTCATTTAAGTAAAGCCAAATTAGTCAAATTCACCTCTAACAGGTAGTGACTGCGAAGAGGGGATGTAAATATTCAAAGTGGTATTCAAATCAGTTACACCTGGTGAAACGGATGCTGATTAGTGAAACTGTCAGGACAGAATTCTGACTTTTTTGTCTCTGATCACACTAGACCTCAAATGATCTTGGAAAGTTATTTATTTTTTGTGTTGCCCCTTCCCCTCCACCTCACAGGAACATGTTTAGGAGGGAGGAAAATAGCAAAAGGGGTTTTTAAAAGCATGCAAAACAAAAAGATTAATGACGACATGGATCGCAAAAACATTGAAAGAAGATGTCCTGACTCTACGGTGATTATTTTTTTTAAGAGATAGGGTCTCACTCTGTTGCCCAGGCTGGAGTGCAGTGGCCTGATGATAGCCACACTGTAACCTTGAACTCCTGGGCTCAAGTGATCTTCCTGTCTCAGTCTCCAGAGTAGCTGGGACTACAGGCCCCGCCTTTTTTGTTGTTGTTGTTGTGACAGGGTCTCGCTCTGTTGCTCAGGCTGGTCTCGAACTCCTGGCCTCATGTGATCCTCCAGCCTCGGCCTCCCAAGGTGCTGGGATTACAGACGGGAGCCACTGTGCTTGGCCTATAGTGATAATTTTTTTAAATGGGAACGAAATAATAAATGTGGAAAGCAAGATAGAATTAGACAATCAACATTTTGCAACCCCCAATGTAATAATTAGTTTAGCCAATAATTATCAATGGATACCCAAACCATTGAGTAAATGTCTGCTGGGAAAGAGAAAATTCAGAGTCTCAAAGTATTGCTACACAGATTATGTACAAAGAGAAAAATGTCCCTTTACAATGGAGGGCTCTGGCTATCATCCAGGTGATGGAGCTTACCATCAACAGAGTCAGAAAAGCTGACGCTGTAGTATCTCCTATGTTGGAATGCTGCCAAAAATTACTTAAACAAGATATTAATAGAATCATGAGGAAGCAACTGGACAGATCAAGAATGTAAGACTACTGGTCTGGACTCTTCAAGGAAAATCTATGTCATAAAAAATAAACCAAAAAAGGCAGGGAACTGGCCTATACAAAAGACGAAAGAGGTAAAACAACTCAACACAATGTATGAATCTTGCTGGAATTCTGGGTTGAAATTTGAATAGAAACTAGATACTGAATGATATATTGGATTATTGTTAATTGTGTGTAATTAGGGTTTGGTGGTTATGTAAAAGACTGTCCTTATTCTTAGAAGATGTGCACTTCATTCACAATTGCCAAAACTTGGAAGAAACCAACATGCCCTTCGATAGGTAAATGGGTAAACAAACCGTGGCACATCCAGACAATGGAATATTCTTCAGTGATTAAAACAAATGAGCTAGCAAGCCACAAAAAGACATGGAGGAACCTTAAATGTGTATTGCCAAGTGAAAGAAGCCAGTCTAAAAAGGATACATACTGAATGATTCCAACTACATATATGCGACATTCTGGAAAAGGCAAAACCATGGAAAAAGTAAAAAGATCAGTGGTTGCCAGGGGTTGGTGGGAGAAAGGGAGAGATAAAGGGCAGAGCATGGGGGATTTTTAGGGCAGTGGAACTACTCTGTGTGATACTGCAATGGTGGACATCTGACACTATGCATTGGTCAAAACCCACAGAAACATACAACAGCAAGAGTGTAGTCTTATGTGAACTGCAGACTTCAGCTTATAATCATGTATCAATATCGGTTCATCAACTGCAATAAATATGACACACTAAGATGGCAGCAACAGAGGGACTGTGGGGGAGGAGGGGGTATATGGGAACTCTTTGTACTTTTTGCTCAATTGTTCTGTAAACCTAAAACTGCTCTAAAAAATAGAGTCCATTAAAAAAAAAAAAAAAACTTAAGCAGAAAAATGTGGTTGCCTGAAGGGAGAAGAGGGTTGGTGAAAATGGACAGAGCCAGGAATTACTGGTTTTCGTCCAAGCTCTTTAGGGCCACTTGACTTTAACCATGTTCATGCATTACTTTATGTATATTTCTATAATAAGACTTTTCAAAATGCAGTGAAATTGAAGATGCCTAATAAAACAAGATGCTGCTCCACTAACCCTACCAGGCACAGCCTGCATCCTTGTGTTAGACTGTTGGGCTGCCATAACAAAGTACCGCAGGCTGGGTGGTTTAAACCAGACACTTATTTCCTCACAGTTCTGGAGGCTGGAAGTCCCAGATCAAGGTGCCAGCAGGGTTGGTTTCTCCAGAGGCCTCTCTGCTTGGCTTGCAATTAGCTGCCTTCTCATGGTGTCCTCACATGGCCATTTCTCTGTGTGCACATACACCCCTGGTGTCTCTTCATCTTCATGAAAGGACACCAATCCTATTGGATTAGGGGCCTACCCTTACGTCCTCTTTTACCCTTGATCACCTCTTTAAAAGCCCTATCTCCAAACACAGTCACCTTGGGGGTTAGGGCTTCGACACAGGAATTTGGGAGTGGGGGACACTCAGTCCACAACAATCCTCACACTCCCTCTGCATTGCAGAGCTGCAGTAAAACCAGCCCTCTGCATGCTTCGCTTTGTACACCATGTGAAATTTTAAAATGTATAGTAAGATGTATAGAACTGATTTAAATAAACCTAGCTTGTTCCCCACATGGTGGTACGATCCTGCAGCGAGACGCACCTAAAGGAGACATGATATCACTATTCTTTGCAGTGAGACGCTGGGTTTTCCTGGGAAGCCCGTCGGCGAGTATGAACACAGCAGATGGAATCAGGGCCCAACAAGGGCTCTGGTCTGCTCACGCAGGAAAGTGGCTGGGTCCAGCTGGCAGATCCTAGAAATGCTTCTTTCCATCCCAATTTGTCTCAGTTGCTTGGGGGTCAACTGTCATAACAAGGACCCATCACATTCAATCAACTAGAGAGAAAAATTTTCTCAAGGGCACTATTACCCAATACTTGGCCGAATCACCGAGCTTCTACGGCTGCAGAAGCTTCAGTGAGGCCCTGTCTCATTAGAGTTGGACTTTAGCCTTGGCAGCCACACATGGCTGCTGCGGAGGACAGCCCAGGCCTGCGGACCCGAGGCACATCAGGGGCTTAGAAGCCCCGTAAGGAAAAGAGGTTTCCTCCCAGGGTCAGATGGATTTTGTTCCAGCTCTGATGATTCTAATTAATTTCAAGGGAGCAGTGACAGCGTGGAGAGGTGGCTTTGTTACTGGGCAGGGCCTCTATTTAAAGACAGGTGGGTGTGCCCAGTGAGGCCCCGTGTGCACTAGCAGTGAAATGCGGCCACCTGGGTCTACAGGACTCCCCCCACACCTCCTGGCCCCAGGAAAGCTTTACCCAGGGTTTGTCCACCTTGGCACTAGTGACACTGGGGCTGGATAATTCTTTGTAGTGGGTGGGCTTCTCTGTGCATTGCAGAGCATAGAGTGGCATCCCAGCCTCCACCCACTAGATGCCAGTGGCACCCCCATCCCCCATTGTGACAACCAAAATGTCTCCAGACAATGTCAAATGTCTCCTGTGGACTTCGGGTAAAATTGTCCCTGGTTGAGAACCACTGCCCAAATTAAAAAGTACTGAAATATTTCTAGGCCAGTTGGTTCACAGCCACTGAGCTGGACACCCCAGGATGTCACTGCTACCGTCATGTGACTTCTAGAACTCCCCTGAGCTCCCCTAAATTCACAACTGGCACAAACTGGTGCCAGTTAATATCTGGCACCCCTCCTTTCACTCTCAGTCCTGGCTGGAGCTTTCAAACAAGAGTGAACCTCTGTGGGTGAATAACACATTACCAGTGTGGAGCACAGAAATCCCATTCCGTGGCCCCCATCTTCAGTATTTTATTGAGCAGGTATTCCGAAGTGCAGACATTCCGGGATCCTGTAAACTTAAAAACGCTGCCGCATAACCTCCATCAGCCCCAGACCCACTCTTCACGGCTGTTGGCCCCAGTGGCTGCTGTGTGGAGGGCACTGAGTCCTCGGGGGCCAGGGTCAGCTGGCAGGGTGTCCACCGAAGGCCCTGATGGCACTCTCTCCACACCACTCTGCCCCGGTGCCTGGCAGCTGACTGTGTCTCACGAAACAAGAGACCTGGAAGAAGCCCAGATGGGCCTGGCTCTGCTACCGACCCCCCTCAACCAGGAGCAGTGTTTGGCCTCCTCAGGTCTCATATCCACATTTGAAAAATAAAGGGAAGCCAAAGGTCCATCAGCTAATGAGGTGACAAGCAAAACGTGGTCTATCAAGACAACAAAAGTTTATTCAGCCATAAAAAGGAATGAAGTACCGACACATTTTCCACATGGAACCTTGAAAACGTGCTGCTCAGCAAAAGAAGCCAGACCCAAAAGGCCACAGAGCGTGTGACTACACTTACACGAAAGGTCTGGAACAGCAAGCCCGCAGAGACAGAGTAGACGAGTGGCTGCCAGGGGCTGTGCTACAGGAGGTGACAGCTAAGGGGTGCGGGGGTCTCTTTCTGGGGTGATGAAAATGTTTTAAAAGTATGGTAATGGATACACAACTCGTTTTCTACTAAAAACCACTGAATTGTACATTTTTAATGGGCGAATTTACAGTATGTGAATTATTTCAATAAAGCTGTAAAATAAATAGATAGATAGATAGATGATAGAATAAACGTAGTGCCCCACGTGCTAGACAAAGTCCCACTCACCATCCAGATGCTAAGACCCTGGTGACGAGAACATAAGGCGGGTGAAAGAATTCTCTCAGTGACCACTCTCAGAAAGCATCACTGCAACATGAAGGGCAAGGGAACAGCAGAAGGACATTTAAAGAAACGAGCATGTGCAAGTGTTGAGATTTCAACTGACCTTTCAAGTAAAAAAGGAATAATTATAAGGCCAGCAGCTTATACCTATTAAATGCCGCTAAGAAAGCCATGATCAGAAGAGAAATCAAAGCAGGTGTGAGAAGTTCCGTGCACACAGGCAGAGCACCGCAAGGCGTGCTCACCTCAGGTAGGGAAGGGCTCTGCTGCTGCCAACTAGCGGACAGTCGCTCAGCTTAAACCGCTCTTTCGTCCTCTGACATTTACTTTCCACCAGAAAGCCTAGTTCAGGATGTTCCCCTCTAGAGTGCCCGTCTTGGGTAACACCACTTAAACTGGATTATGTCCATGTTTCCTAGTAGATGACAAGCTCCTTGGCTTTTTTTAAAAACACGTTTTGAACCCTCTCCAGTTCTCAGTCAAAATAGATGCTCTGTAAGATGTTGATTAAACCAATGTCACTTTGAAAAAAATATGACTTGTTAGTGTTTGCAAAGTGATGAGAGTGCTACTGAAACACACACACACACACACACACACACACACCCCTCCCGTATGTATAAAACCTGGGTTTTGTTTCCTTATCTTCACCCTGGAGATAGTATCAAAAGATCAGGCATTTGCAGTTCTGAAAATCTGCTCTAAAAGCTCTGTGACTATAATGTCTAAAAGTTAAGTTGGTTACACTGGCACTGGGGAAATACAAATTCAGGAGCTGCCTTGGGTTCATGCATAAATTGTGCCCTGGCCTGCGACAGTAATTATCACAAAAGAAGAAAGCCGAACATCAACCCAGAAGGAGGCAACATCAAATCCAGAAGGCTTCGTTAGTGGCATGAAATGTCCTATTTGATTTAAATCAAGTGTTTGAACTTCCAGCCCCTCTGGGTAGCAGTTTGAGTGAATCCACTGAATTATAAACAGTGAGATCTATGACCAGGAACATAATTCAGATTCGAACAGCTGGGGCTCTTCTGAGAAAGCTACTGGGCCCAGGCCCCTGTGGACCACCTAGTAGCACTTGGGGGAAATCTGACACCGTCTCTCCTACTCACTTTTCCTTTCTAGAACCTTCATAGGGAAAATCTCACCCAAATTCACTCTTAGCCACGGGAGACTTCCTAGACTCCAGCATTCTGGGGACAAAGAATTCTCTGGTTCCTGGTCTAGGCTTACGATCATCCTGGACCCCAGGCCCCGAGAAACCCTGCAGATGATCCCGGTCATCAGGACGAGCCCAGGCTCTAGGCCACCTCGAGCAAGGAAGGCACATGGCGAGAGAACACATCAAAAAAGCAAGCTGGCTGGAGACACGCCTGCCCTGGCAAAAAGTCAAAGGAGATGAAAGGCCCCACAAATGAGGATCCCTTGCCAGCACTAACGTATCAGCATCTGTGTTTGTTTAAAAGATGCAGAGCAAGAAAGTGCGATTTTGCTTTCTCGAAGAACATTCGGAGCCAATTTAAGCACCCAGATCTTCACAAGAAGATCTCATGGGGCTCTGTGAGGTGTGAGTGGGCATTAAGGACAGAATTTCCTGCCTGAACTGGAAATTTCAATGATAAGTGACATGGGGTTGTTGTTTTAAAGGAAAGGAGAAACTGCTATACACATGAGATGGCACAGGCGGTCACAGTGGTATTTATGGCAGGTACTGGAAACACAAATGCATAAATCGACTTCAGTGGTTCCCAAAGTGGGGTCCCCAGACCAGCAGCATCACCTGGGAGCTTGTTAGAAATGCACATCTTGGGCCTCACCCCAGACCTCAGCAACTAGTAGCTCTGTGGTGGGGTCCAGAAATCTGGATTTAACCTGGAGGTTTAATCCTCCGGGACATTTTGATGCATGCTCAAGTTTGAGAAGCCATTTGAGCTCCTTTAAAAGTCACCAGCAGAAATGACCTCTAACCTCAAACACAAGGACTCATTTATTTGTTCCCTACTGATTGCACCTCCCATGTGTGAGATACCCCTCTGGCTGCAGTCAGAGCTAAGGAGGACACTCGTCCTGCCAGCCAGGCTCTCTGGGTAAATGTGCAAATACAGTGCCTTGCAGACCCTGTACCCCTGCGTCCCTGTTACCAGGACAGCAGGAAGAAAGCTGAATGAACAGGATTGTTCATTTAGCTATACACGGACATCTAGTCCGGGGCCACTCAACTGCAGCACTGGTGACATTCTGGGCCTGATGTTTTGTGATGGAGACTGTCCTGTGCACTGCAGGACATTTAGCAGCATCCTGGTCTCTGCCAACTAGATGCCAGGAGCACCCACCCTCCAGTTACGACACACAAAATTGTCTCCAGACATTGTCCAATGTCTCTGGGAAGTAAAACCACCCTGAGGGAAAACCACTGGGTTAAACTAGAGTGTGCTGGCTCTGGAAATGTAAACGATGTTAGATAGTTAAGCCTCTGGAGTCTATAAAGGCCTAAACTGTATGGGTTACCGATGTCTCCAAAACCCATTCCCCATTTCTTACCCCCAGTCCATAAAGGAATAACATGGGCAGATAACCCTAGGTTCCAGGCTACCCTGACTGAGCCAATCCCTTTACTACCCAAGCTTCTGAGGCTGTGGAACTTAGGACATGCCTCAGAGCCCAAAGAATGGCCTTCAGGGACCTGCACTCTGGTGCTGTCATGGACCCTTGATCATTGCATTGCTGGTTTCCTGGTTTGTGATAACACGAAGCATAAGGAATATAGTGGCGGTAGAGACAATGCCATAGTGTCATCAAATCTCTCAGTTCTCAGCTGGGTGCAGTGGCTCACGCCTATAATCCTAGCACTCTGGGAGGCCGAGGCGGGAGGATCACTTGAAGTCAGGAGTTCGAGACCAGCCTGAGCAAGAGTGAGACTTCGTCTCTACCAAAAATAGAAAAATTAGCCAGGTGTCGTGGTGCGCATGCTTGTAGTCCCAGATACTCCAGAGGCTGAGGCAGGAGGATCGCTTGAGCCCAGGAGTTTGAGGTTGCTGTGAGCTATGATGACACCACCGCACTCTAGCCGGAGCAACAGAGCAAGACTCTGTTTCAAAAAACAAAAATCTCTCAGTTCTCCAATAATGTTTGTTTAGAAAACATGAAGTTGTTTCAAACAGATTGCTATATTAAGGAACATTATGAAGTTAATATGAATTTCGCCTTTGCTTATGCATTGCATCCATAAGAAACTCTAGGTGAATGCAGAAAACTGTACCCAGGAGAACCCAGTGGCATCAGAATACACAAAATGCACACATGTACACCCCCAAACATCCATGAGCTCCCTCAGTTCACACATGTGTGAGCAGCCACATCCGTCCACACCTGCGGTGACAACTTTCTCTCCGATTTCAGAGAACCCTCCTTCCAGGCCTTCCCCGTAACTCACACACTGCAGCCCTGCGGACGCCCACACCACAGCCAACCTTGGGCCTTTTCAAGATAAAGTGATATATATTTATTGTCGTGTTCATGTATTTCTTAGCCATCTAGCACATGTAAAATGGCACTACCATTCTTATTAGGTTCCCATCTCTTTTTTTTAAATGTAACACTGAGGAAGTTTTTGAGTGTTGTGCACTTAACCCCATTTTTCCCAGAAGTCCTGTGGTTTGCATTGCTCATTTTTGCATAGTGCTGTGATTTTGAGGAATGCATCTAGCATGTTATAGGAAGACTGGCTGTATCTTGTCCCTGAGCCAAGTACCGTCTGGGTGGTAGAAAAGGAATGTCAAACCCTTCTCTGGCCCCTCTTTTGACTCAAGTGTCCCAGCCCAGACAGCAGTCCAGCCTGGAAGCCTCTCCCCCTTCCCAGGCTGCACCGCTGCCATGTTTTTGGTCCAAAGCTTCCTGTATATTTCCTTCTCGACACATTCACCACAACTTACTGACATCATCTGTCAAGGATTGGTCCACCCAGCAGACCTCAAGCTCCCTAAGGGCTAAGACCGTGTCTTCTTCGTCTTTTTCTCCTCTGAGTCGCCGCAGTACACATTCTAGCCACACTGCCCAGCTACTCACCCGCTCCGTGTCACCAGGCACTGCCGGAGCCCCAGCTTCCGGAAGATGTCCACCACCGTCTCCATGGGGGTGTGGTCTGTCACCGTGAAAGGGCTGAGGTTCAGGATGCGCCGCAGCTTCAGGGGGTGTGGGCTATTGGCCGGCAGCTCGGGGGGCTCCTCCGTGAAGTACATGATGGAATTGCTCACGATGCCCTCCTGCCTCTGTCTGGCGTTCTCTAGAACAGGGTGAGCAGGAACAATGAGCCACACAAAGTCCCTTGCTGAGCAACTCCCCCCATCCCCCCACACAGCATCTAAAATCCCACAGAAGAGGGGTTCGGAGGACAAACCGCACATTCTTAATGAGGGGCTTCAGCCAAACATCTGTGAAATTGGCATCTGTCTTCGGCTAACGCCGTGCAAGAGTCCCCCTGCTGTGGTCAGATCATGTGTTGCTAAATCTTGCAAGATGGGCCTGACCAAGATGGTCCTTTGGGGCCCCTCCCTGCCTCGCCTGGACTCCAGGGCACCCACACAGCCCAGGGCCTCCGCCCGTGCTTTCCTAGCACTCTTTCACCTCATCACCTCATCACAGGCTGGAGTCTGACGGGACAAGAAACCCACTTAGCTACTCAGTGACCTTAATCCATTGTTTTTCTTTTTACAAACTAACTTCTAACTGGCCCAAATGGTATTATGAATCCTGAGAGGAATAAGAAACCAATACGACCAGCCCCAGCTCACAGCCCAGAAATGCAGCTCGATCCCAAATATGACCCTTGAGAGTGAAGAAACGTCCCCAGAAAAGCTGCACCCCCACTCCCTGGATCTCCGGCCTTAAAAATGGGCCATTTTGTGGATGTCTCAAAGAAAGATAGTAAAACTGTTATGGTAGCAATTAGCCTATTTCTGTCTGTCGAAAAGGCCATGTGAAAGAAAGCTTAAGAAAAGTAGGGTAACAGGAACTCATTAGAAATCCAGCTTAGCACAGTGCTAGAAACCCAGGCTATTTTAAGTCACACATGAAATAAATCCATCGGTCTCAAGATATTTCTCCAAGGCGATTTTCCTTCTGTTGGAATTTTAATCTTTTTTTTGGTTCATGGGAAAAGGTTAGGAAAAATGTACAGCAAAACTTGCCTGAAAATGGATCCTGGTTTCATATAATATATTTCTTGCCTTCTCAAAGACTACTATTCACCTATATCATTCTTTCAAAAATAAAATTCTGACTACCGCCTCTAAGGCCATTAAGTGCAATAGAGTCCTCTAATGGAAAACTGGTGGCATTTGGGGTCAGGCTAAGTCTGAAAAAGGGTCTCTGTTTATAAGAGGAACGGAGGGCCTACTGGGCAAATCTGTACATTATATGGGTCAGGTTAAATCCACTTACATCAAATGGGATATGATTCAACCACAAATACCAGATGACACTGATGCACAACATGTTTTCAAATGTGGATTCTGCGTGATATCCACTGTGCACTTCTCTCCTAAACCAAGATGGTTCTGTCCTTAAGCACTAAGGCAGGGAGGCAACAGTCGCCACATACTTATTTGCTCATTTTCATAGACCGATTAATTCTCTTAAAGTCCCATATAATAGGATTTCTATCCATTTCAACAATCAGATTGAATGTCAAGATTGGATCAAGCCACAAACCCTAATCAAGAGAACTGAACACATGGATTTGCTGAACCCCTTATAAAACCAAATACAACTTAGTAAACCATCAATCCACTTGCTAAAATAAATAACAAGTTTGCATTTCCCCTGAACCTACTGATTGGGTTAGCCCTGATTCTAACTACCGCTAGCTCAATGAACTCTTGCTCACCAGTGCATTCCCGGTGCCTGGACAATGCCTAGCACACAACAGACACAAAACAGATATTTGCAAATACACACATGAATGAATGAATGAGTAGGTCTACTAAATGTCAGCATATCTGGTTCTGTCTGCCATGTAGAACAGAGCCTATTTCACTTAGGCATTAGGACGGAAAGCCCATGAGCTATTCATTGCCAAGCAAGAACCACAGGCATCAGCTGGGGTCAGAGCTGGAGACCTCAGTTGTTGCTCCTGGCAACTGCTGCTCTCCTCAGAGGGGCTCTGCTAGGCCACTTTGGAACTCTATTGTACAGACACACATTAAGGCTTCAAACTTTGGAAGTGGAGGTGCTATGTACAAGCCAAAAGCTGATGAATGGAAGAAGAACCAGCAAGAAAGCTATTTGCAACTCTCTACTAGGGTGAACCATCTACTCCCAGTTTGGACCAGAAATCTTCATCAGTCACTAAAATACCTGCAACAAAACTATTGCAGGTAAGTTCGCAGAGGGCAGAGATAGCGTACTGTCATCCCTGGGCTCCCAGGTCCCAGGATGGCACCAGCACATGGTGAATGCTGAAGAAATACTTTCTGTTTGAAAGAATAAACCAACTAACTCCTCACCCATGGGATGAGCCAGTGCTGTGAGAGAACAGACTCACAGACCCCAGGAACACCTGGAAGCCTGTGTTGGAAAAGAAACCAAAACAATACAGCCCCAAATGCACCTTTTTAAAAGACCTAAAAGACAAAAAGGAAATACACTAAATATTAACCATGGTCTTCTACACTGATGAGAATGTGGGTGCTTTTTTTATTTTTCCTTTTGCTTCTGATTTCCCCAATATTCTATGAGTGTGTGTTATTTTTACTTTTACTTTAAAAAATGTAATAAACTTCATTTTTAAATGTTTTAAAAGTAGTTAAACTGTTTTAAAACTGTCTTTAATGTAGGAGGTTTGTCATGTATTCTATTATAACTGGTCTCAATGGCCACAGCTGCTGAAAAATAATGTAGATTTTATGAGCACCTGCTAAGGTTATTCAACTTGACATTTCACTTCCCAGCAGTCATATGTTCATAATGTCAAACACAGAGAGAGTAATTAATATAGTGCTGGTAAGAGGAATTTCACAAACTATGATAGGCCGAGAAATTTTAAATGATTGGAAATAATCACATATCCCATAAGCTACTGAGTAGCTTTAGAACAATGGTTCTTAACTGGGAGCAATTCTGCCCCCACCCTTGGGGGGACATTTGGCAATGTCTGGGGACATTTTTGGTTGTCCCAGTAGGGAAGGGTAAGTGCTCCTGACATCTAGTGGGTGGGACCCAGGGATGCTGCTCAACACCCTATAGTGCACAGGACAGCCCCCACCACAAAGAATGACTCAGCCCAAAATGTTAATAGTGCTGAGGTTGAGAACTCCTACTTTAGAGTAATTATGTCTTTACGGAGGTAATACGCTATCATCCTGTTAACTAAAAATGCTTCCATAAGACAGATGTAGTAAACGAGCAAAGTTAAAACGGAAAATTGGAAGCAATCACAGTAGTGGTTAATATGAAGATAATATGATAAAAAAGTAAAGACTATATAGAAGAAAGAGCAGATTATTTTTTGACAAGTTATTGTCTACTAAAGCATGGGGAAGTCCCTCTGCATATATATTTACATACATTTTAACATCCCCAGCAGAATAGAACAGATGACACCACTGTTCTCCACGACCTAGTCCAATAATTAACAGCCCTCCCAGGCAGAAACCTCTTAGTCCCTAAATAGCTCATCTGACAGAACTGACACTTTTCTTCATGTTCAGTCTTGGTTGTAGATCCCTTTCTGCAAGTAAGCATCTTCCACATGCTGGAGAATCATTATTAAGTCATCCACCAGACAAAAAAAAACCTGTGAGTTCCCTTAACTCTTCCCCGAAACTCTAACTTTCCTCCCTTTAATCATCTCTTCGGCTCCCCACTGAGTCCTCTCTGAACCTCTACTGGCTTAACGGAAGAACTTAAAACAAGAGCCTGAGCACTGCTGAGTACAGAAGGACCCTGGCATTTTCAAAGAGCAACGTGAACGCCCATCCAGGAACCAGGAACCAGGAACCCACGCGGCCCCATGTGCTATCTGTAAGGGCCAAGAGGGCCGCACTGCCTAGGTGGGGCTCTTTAACCAAGACAACGGCTACGTTTTGACATTCCAGTGATGGATTGAAAATAAAACATTTTCAGCTTCATGTGAGCAGTTGCTACAATTTTAAACATGATGTGTAAGAAAAATCCTTATTTACCTCACTTACCATTCTTTTCTTATCCACACTATCTTGGATCTATTTATAATCTTTGCTCCCAGTTCCCTTAAAAAGTGAAATTGGCATGGGATAGTTTCTAGCTAAATGCTGTCATGTTTCTATATTCATAAAATGGCATAAAATTCCTCAAATGCAAGTCATGAATTTCTCCACCAGAGTACAAGGACCCTTCTCTTTCCACAGACGAGGAAAACAGCTTTTTTGATTCCTCAGAGCAAAACACTCCTTGCCTTTCTACAAATCACACAAATAGCAGCTTCTATACTATTATCGGTCTGATTGAAAGTATATAGGTATTATTTACACTGCATGGTGCCTCTTCAGACATTCCAAACATAGCTTCTAGGAGAGTGCTCGGCTGGCAAGCTTCAATTTCTTCTCTAACCAGTTGATGACAATTACTGCTTCCCACTTGATTACAGTAATGGGTTTCAGCAAAATTAGTAAGCTGTCTCTTAGCAGGTGTGCCTGGAGCTATACAATAGATAATGGATTCTGTGACATTTATTACTTTAGTTTTTAAATTTCAACCTTTGCTTAAAAGATTCTAGGGATTGAATAAATTTTTTAAAGGCTGCTGATTACACTATTTTAAAACAAACCCAACCCCACTTAAACAACTTAAAAAAACTCATTATTTATAAGGCAATATTTACACCTAAAGGCACCTACCTGTTAAGCAACAGGACCTATAATAAAAAGAAGCATCACTGAACACTTAAACACAAACTTGCTATGGTGTCTAAAATATTAAATCAATTTTTGCTTTGAGGGAGGTAAAAATGAGTGTCAAGCTAAAATTGCAGAACATAGCTTATCTATACATTTATTTTTATAAAGCCTTTGATCGAGATACTTTAAAGATATTTCAAAAGCCATTTAACATTGGCAAGAGGTTTTAGAAATTGAAGGGAGGTGCCTTAGACACGAGAAACAAAGAGCAGGAAGAAGCAAGCAGTTGTCTGGTGAAGATGTGTTCACGTGGGGCATTCCACAGTCAGACTGGGGAAGGTCCCACTGACAAGCTTCATGAATACTCTGGAAGATGGAATGTGTAGCAAAGTCATCATGTGCATACATGAGCCATGCCATAGGCACTGGTCTGCCACTGGATGCTGGGATGTTGTGAAGATCGTGGAGCAAGGATGCAGAGCGGGATGGCATTTGCGTCTGCCATGTGCCAGTGGATGGGCTATGCCGGTCCCTGCCCCTGCTGCATCTTGAGGTCCAACAGGATCTCACCCTCTGAGGATCACTGCTCCTCCTTGCCTAGGGCTCCCAAGACTCACACTCAGGCCTCTGGCCCTCAGCCCCTCTGTCTTTGGAATCCTCCTACCTCCCGCTGCTACCCTTCAAGGCAGGGCAGCCATCCCTAGGCTGATGGGGCCCGCGGGCTTGCTTCTCTGAGCCACCTGTCTTTGGGGTCCCCTGCCTGGGCAGCATCTCCTCCTCTCCTCCTGCAACTCAGCAGCCTGCCCCCCATGCAGCTGGCTGTAATTCAGACACAAGGAAAGAAGTCATCACCCACTACTGACTTCTAGCGATGGCTGCTCATTCACCCATGTGAGCCTCTAACTGGCAGAATCAGACATGATGTCAGAAAGTGAAGCAGAAGACTCGCACGGTGGCAAGGGATTGTCTGGGCAGAGCCTGGTAATCTTGGCCAGGTGATTAGTCTGCCTGAAAGTCTCTCTGAGACCTGCTGAGCCCAGACAACTCCAGGGTCTCACACCTTCTCTCCCTTCTTAGCTTCATTCAATAATTCCCTAAATAGGCAGTGGCAGCAGCTCACCTCCTAGAGCAGGGGTCCCCAATCTATGGTGAGTTGTATAATTATTTCATTATATATTACAAGTAATAATAATAGAAATAAAGTGCACAATAAATGTAATGTGCTTGAATCATCCCGAAACCAGTCCCCGCACCTCCGGTCCATAGAAAAATTACCTTCCATGAAAACGGTCCCAGGTACCAAAAAGGTTGGGGACCACTGCTCTAGACGGAGTGGGGCCCAGGTGGCTGCTTGCAAATATGCACTTTCCAGCCAGCAATGTCTACCCCAAGACTTGGTTAAACCCTGTCCCTTGGTGTGACTTGGGGACAAGTGGCACCAGCACACGTGGGGAGCTCCTGAGAAACGCAGGGTCTCAGGTCCCAGCCCAGACCTGCTCAACCAGAATCTGCATTTTAACCAGACCCCAGGGCAGCAGAGATACATTAAAGCTTGACGGACATTCTCGTGAACCTCTTGGGTGATTTCAGGGGTACAAAGGCTGCCACTCGTCTCTCAGGAAAGCCTGAGCACCCCACTCTTTACTCACTTATCGCAAGGATCAGCTCCCTCCTCTGCGCAAACCCGATGAGGCGCTCGGAGTCTCTGGAGACCACCACGGGGAAGCCGTTGTAGTCGGTCTCCTTGATGAGCGTCTCCACGTCCTCGACCGTCATGCTGTCCTGGGTGAGCACCGACAGTGGCGGCTCTCCTCGCCGGGGCCGCATGACGTCAGTGGCCAGCGTGCGGTGCGTGAACTCGTCCTTCACGTCGAGAAACGGGTACCCATTTAAGTGGATGTGGGCCTCGTAGATACCTTCTTTCCCAAAGGCATCTGCCACCCACTTGCTGGTCACGGCCGCCGCCATCAGGGGCACGATGTACTCTAGACCACCCGTTAATTCAAACATGATGACCACCAACGACACCGTCATCCTGGTAACTCCACCTGCAAGGGAAGAGAACAGTGGGATTCTGAAACACAGCCCTGGCCCCTCAGGAGGGCAGGATTTAAGGACACTGACAGGCGGGCTGTAAATTCTCCTCACACTAGTTCCAAGGAGACAGTCCCACATGCTGACCGCGCTGGGCCTCTGTAACTGTGGCCAGGCTCTGTTAGATGCGGCTTTGAGTCAGGGAGCTGTAAGTCGCACATGACTGGGGACTCTGCGCCAGTGAGGCCCCTGGGCCGTCTATTCGCCCAGGCCCACACGCCTTGCTTTTTGGCAAGTAGATCCTACGTGGGCTCTGCAGGCTTCTGACTGAGCGAGCATGGCGCTTTCCCAAAACCCTACACTCCGGAAAATTATAGGGATGTTTAGGAACTATAGACAGGAGAGGGACCCACCTTTGTGTCCCTGAATGGGTGGAGAAGAGCCTTCTGCTAATCCATGTTTTTTATTTACAGACAGCCCCTGACTTACAATGGTTCAACCTATAATTTTTGGACTTTATGGTGATGCAAAAGCCATACACATTCAGTAGAATCCTTACTTCAAGTACCCATACAACCATTCTGGTTTTTACTTTCAGTACAGTATTTGACAGATTACATGAGATATCCAACACTTTAACATAAAATAGGCTTTGTGTTAGGTGATTGTGCCCAACTACAGGATAATGTAAGTGTTGCAAGCACATTTAAGGTAGGCTGGGCTAAGCTATGATGTTTAGTAGGTTAGATGTATTCAATGCATTTTTTACTTTGTGTATTTTCAACTTCTAATGGATTTATTAGGGTGTAACCCCACTGTAAGTCCAAGAGCACCTCTTTCTCTCTCTCTCTCTCTCTCTCTCTCCCCCTATATATATATATATATATATATGTGTGTGTGTCATTAAATATGAAATGTCCAATTTCAAATCAAAAGTTTATTATATCTCAAACAAGAAGCAGTATAATTAATCAAATTACATCCCTAAACCAGCAATAAAATTTTGCCATCTTAACAGAAGCCCGGAAAGTGAGTGGTGATGAAATCGTGAGAGGTGTTTTCCACAGCTTGTTGAGAATTGAATATTTCCTTGCAAGAAGTGGTTCAAAGCCTGGAAGAAGTGGTAGTCAGTTGGTGGAAGGTCTGGTGAATATGATGGATGGCAGAGAGTTTCCAAGTCCAGTCTCTGTAGTTTGAGCAGCGTTGTTTGTGTGGTCAAGCATTGTTTTGCAAGAAGATTAGCCTGTCTCTATTGACCAATCTTGGCTGCTTAATCACAAGCATACAACTGGTTGCAGTAGACATCCACTGTAATTGACTGATCAGGTTTCATGAAGCTCTAGTGGGTAATACCAGGACTGGACCACCAAATAGATACCATTAGCTTTTTTTGATGAATATTCGGTTTTGGACTATGTTTCAGCACTTCCTCTTTATCCAGCCATTGTGCTGAATGCTTGTGATTGTCAAACAGAATCCATTTTTCATCATACGTAACAATATGGTATAGAAATGGTTTGCCTTTATGTCATGACAGCAAAGAAAGGCAAGCTTCAAGACAATTTCCTTTGTGACGCTTGTTTAATTCATGAGGTACCCATCTATCCAGCTTCTTTACCTTGCTGATTTGTTTTAAATGGTCCAATATTGCTGGAATAGTAACGTCAAACCTTGCTGCTAATTCACACGTAGGTTGAGATGGATTTGCTTCCACTACAGCTTTCAGCTCATCATTATCCACTATCCATTATCCATTACCTTGGTCTCAGATCACCCACTTGGCTCATTTTCAAGATTAAAATCACCAGAACAGACCTTCTCAAACCATCAACATACTGTGCGTTCATCAGCCACATCCTTCCCAAACACTTCGTTGATATTTTGGACTGTCTGCGCAGCATTAGTTCCAGGATGGAACTCATATTTGAAAATAACAGAAATTTTTGACTTATCCATGATTTCACAAAAATGGCTCTAAAAAAAATTTTGAAAGATAATCACAAGACAAACTGTGCATTTGAAAGAATGAGGATGTACTTTCACAATAAAAATAAAACAAGAAGTGTCAAAGTGAAATGTCAGACATAACTGTCAAACTTAGTACTTAAGGAAATTAGACATTTCATACTTAATAATTACATATTATTTTATATATATATATATATATATATATATATAGAGAGAGAGAGAGAGAGAGAGAGAGAGAGAGAGAGAAAACAAGCTGTAAGCCTTGATGTGTTAAGCCACTGAAATTTAGGGGTCTACTTGTTACAGCAGCAGCACAACCTAGCCTATCCTGAGTAATGCACACGTTCAAGTTCACGTCTTCCTTCTTCCCAGTCCTCTGAGCCAGATCAGCACCCCCGACTCCCTACCTGGCCCCACCTGTGGGCATACCTAGGCAGGCTGCGGCTCCCACCATGGCGTAAAGTCCTGGCGTGACACAGTCTGCCCCAGGTCTGCACCAGTTCCTGAAGATGATCCAGTCGTGGTGATGGTAAGCCAGCTGCTCCACGCCGATTCCCACCATCCTGCCCGCCATCGCTCCCACGGCCATGCTGGGGATGAAGAGGCCCGACGGGATCTTGAGGCACACAGAGAAAAGCAGTGTGAGGGACGGAGGCCAGGTTCCCGCTTCACAACCCCCGGGAAACACAGTCCCCCTCGACAAGCTTGCATATTGCTTTGGTCTTCAAAGGAGGCACAACTCTGCAAAATAGGTCAGCTGGGAAAAGGTAGGCCAAGCGATCCAACCTGCTTAGTCAGTCATATCTACTGCAACTTGGACAGAATGCAATTTTACACTTTCATTCCCTCTCCTTCAAAAGCTGGCCCGTTTGCCTGCTGTGGATTAAAGAATGATAAGCCCCACCGCAAATCACATTCAAAGTGAGCATCTGTCACTTGAGACACCACTTTCTCTCTCCCCTTGCCATGTCATTCAGACTGGCTTTTGAAATTAAATGTCAAGCCACAGCATGAAATGGAAAAGAAGGACCTGCGACTGCTCCCAGGTAAAATAAAGAAGCTAAATGTGTCACCACGGCTGCCCTGGATCTTGCAGAAAGCTCTTCAAGGGCTCCCCGCCCTCTGTAGTAGGCGGTGGCCAAACACCTATCAGAGAGAGACGAGGGAGGCAATTCCCTCTTCCTAAAAAAGTGCATTTCCCAAGAAATATTCTGAATATTTTCAAGCCAGGGTAGGGGGGGCAAAGAAATAGACGATGTAATCTAAAAGATCTTGGTAGTAGTGTGTTTTCTATTTTGCTGAATGAAAATACATTTTCGTCTATCTAGTGATCACACATGTACTGTAGAACATGGCTGACGCCCTTGTTCACTGAGATTACCTGTGACCACTGATGCTGAGCAGCTGCACTTACACCTGCCCGGCTGGTCACCCATCTGAGGGTGGAAGCAGATCTTTAGCCTAATTCAAGTTAAGTTTAGGTCCTCGCGTGTGATTTCTATAGTTTAGAACATTCCTTAGGACACTGTTTCTTTCTGAGTTTCCCCTCATTCCACAGTCATTTAAACCCCTGTAACTCCAAAGTAGACTTCTCTCAGCAAGCACCAAAAGATGCTTCTAGCATCTTCCTCAGACACGAGAATAAATCCCTGTGCTAGGAGATGATGGGTCAGAGACAGTCAACTGTTTCGTAAGTCCACACATCCTTGTTCTTAAGGTACAAATTCAGGTTTGTGTTTCACCACTACACACTAAGGTGCACCATTTCTTAGACTTTCTTAAAAGAGGAAATTCATAGAAATACCACACAAAAGCAACACGAATGGAACACAACAGGGGGCTCTGGGGGTGGGCAATGTTCTGCTTCTGGTCCTGGGCGCTGGTTACACAAGTGTATGTGTTTTGCTCAAATTCATCGAGCTGTACACATGTCTGCGTGAATGATATACTCTAATAAAATTTTTTGAAAGTGAGCAATAATAGCACTATTCGTAATAGCCAAAAGGTAGAAATAGCCCAAATGTCAAAGGATGAGTGGATAAACAAAGTGGGAGACAGCCACAGAATGACATACTATTTAGCCATAAAAATGAATGAAGTACTCCCACATGCTACAATGTGGATGAACCCTGAAAACACTGTGCTATGAAAAAAGCCAGTCACAAAAGGCCACATGTTACATGATTCCATTTATGTGAAGTACCCAAAATGGGCAAATCCATAAAAACAGAGCAGATCAGTGGTTGTCAGGGGCTGGGGGAGGGGAGAAGCCAAGTGACTGCTAATGGGGAGGGATCTCCTTTCGGGGGGATGAGAAAGTTCTAACACTAGATAGAGGTATTGGCTGCACAACATTATGACTGTAGGTAATGCCACTGCATTGTATACTTTAAAATGCTCAATTTTATGTTTTTGTGAATTTTACCTCAATTTTTTTAAAAAGTAATAACTTAATGCCAGTTTCCATAAAAGAAAGCTCTTTAGGAAGGGTCTATAATGTCTGCACTGATTTTAACACAGTGTTTAGAAGAAGAAAGACGCTGTCTCTTGTCTGGCTTTAGGAACAAGAGTAATGAAAGCACGCGCTATCATCCACAGCACTCAAGGACACCGCACCGAGAGAGGATGTGTGCAAAGAGTCCCCACTGTGCTCAGCCCAACCAAGACTGGGATGTGCTCACTCTGTGCTGCCACCGGGCCAGGGTAGCGCGCAGGGCACTCACCACACGCTCAGTCTCAGAACTCTGGCTTTGCAGCTATCTCACAGAGCGTGTGCTCTTGAAGGGCAGCATTCTCTTTTGGATTCTGAATCCCTCGGACTTAGCACAGTGCCTAAGATACAGCTGATGCTCAGCACACGTTACAGATCCAAACTGGGCCACATCTGGGCTGTTTCCACCACCTGGCATCACCCAGCCAGAAGGCAAACCTGTGGCTACCACCCCTTCTGGGAATGTGATGAAGTGGGGTTGATGCCAGCTCTGTCTCCCATGGGCTGTGGGTCTGATCAAGCCACTCCAGGTCTCTGAGCCTTACCTTCTCCACTTATAAAATGCGATTAGAATCTCTGTTTCATAAGCTTATTGTTTATTAAAAGAGTTGATTCCTGTTGGCTAAAAGAATGCCAAGTGCCCAGCACATGAGAACATCCAAGAAAGGTCAGTTCTCCTTTTCTTCCCATTACAATTTTATTTTAGAGAGTAGGTGCTGTGCCCAGAAGGACATGGGTCCCAACCCCATCTTCCTTCCCTTTCACTTACCTTCATGCCAAAGGTAAATATGGTAACGACGATTTTGAAGATCAGCGCCAAGGCCAGCTGCCACATGGCCGTGTAAACCCCGACCCCGGCCGGCCGGTCTGGAATGTCATCCACAGGTCGAGTCATGTTGGGGTCGTTGATGTAGTCACAGAGCTGGGAGGACTCAAGGGCCCCACAGTCATTGAACAGCTCGGAAATGAGCTCGCTTGTGCTCTGGCGTGTGTAGGGATTCGGGTAGGCGATGATGGCAGTGATGGCAGTCACCACGATGACCTCCAGCACCGGGTACTTCCCCAGCCTGGTGGTCTTGCGCCTCCTGCACCAGGCGATGTTGCAGCGGATGAAGAGGGTTCCCCACAAGCCCCCGAAGACTCCAAGCAGGATGAAGGGGAAGAGTTCAGCCATGTACCAGGGTGTGTGATATTCCACGTAAAAGAGAACAAGTCGGCTATTCCCAAAGGGATTGATGGATCGCAGTGTAAAGGCTGCCACCAGGGCCGCGAAAAACGACCTCCACAAGGTCTTCAAGGGAAAGTAGTAACTGACCTGGGACAAATAAGTAGAAAATGAGAGGCTGGCCAGACAAAGAGCTACTCAGAGCCCAGCCCCTTGGGTCGGCAGCCACCTACCGGCGCTTGGCATGAAAGACACACTCTAAGACCAAGAGTGGACACACTGACTCCTTCAGCCTGGGTTTAATATGACCAAGATGCACCAACAAAGATATTTAAAGGAATCTATGCCTAGAAGTGGAATGAATACTAATCAAGGTAGGTTTGAGCTATGCTTTTTTTTTTTTTTTTTTTGAGACGGAGTCTCGCTTTGTTGCCCCGGCTAGAGTGAGTGCCGTGGCGTCAGCCTAGCTCATGGCAGCCTCAAACTCCTGGGCTCAAGCAATCCTTCTGCCTCAGCCTCCCGAGTAGCTGGGACTACAGGCATGCACCACCATGCCCAGCTAATTTTTTCTATATATATATTTTTAGTTGTCCAGATCATTTCTTTCTATTTTTTAGTAGAGACGGGGTCTCGCTCTTGCTCAGGCTGGTCTCAAACTCCTGACCTTGAGCGATCCACCCACCTCGGCCTCCCAGAGAGCTAGGATTACAGGCGTGAGCCACCGCGCCCGGCCTGAGCTATGTTTTTAAGAGGAATAAATACATGTAATCATAATTCTGTTCACGGCACAGACTCTTCTAAAAGCAAATAAACCTCTGGATTTGATTCTACAGACAACAGAATAGATCGGGGTTTCAAAACTCTGGCCCACAGGTCAACTCCAGCCTAGCAAATGTATTTTTACAGTATGATGAGTTAAGAATTTTTTTTTACATTTTTAAATGGTTGGAAAAGGAAAAAAATTCTTTTGACTTGAAATATTCAAAAGAAGAACAATATTTTGTGACATGTAAAAACTACATAAAATTCAAGTTTCAGCATCCATAAGGAAAGTTCTATGGGAACATAGGCCATGCCTATTCGTGTACATGTTGTCCATGGCTGCTTTCATACTACAATGGTAGAGTTGAGGGTTGCAACAGAAATTGTGTGGCCCACAGGACCTAAAACATTTACTACCTAGCCTTTTAGAAAACGTTTGCCAGCCCCTAGAATGATCCACCTGCGTTACCAAAACCAAAAATGCTTACTTAAGTTGGTTATGAAAAAGAGAAGGAATACTGGAAATCTTCCCCAAAAGCTATACTGGCAAGTTTTAAAACAATACTTGAAAACAGATATAGCTGGGCATGGTGGCCCATGCTTGTAATCCCAGCAACTCGGGAGGCTGAGGCAGGAGGAGTGCTTGAAGCCAGGAGTTTGAGACCGGCCTGGGCAACACAGCGAGACCCCATCTCAAAAACGACAAAAAAGAAAAAGAAAATAGATCTCTAACAGTGGAAATTGTGGCTCTTTAACTAACCATAGGAATCTTATTCAATACTTCTTTGACTCTAATTCTCAAAGGGCAGGAGATGAAGGCTTACTGCTATGCGAACCACCTACATGTTCCCTCAGCTGCCCATTCTCACCTCTTCCAGACTGAAAAGCACACCCCCGATCGGCGCACCAAAGGCAACAGAGACTCCAGCAGCAGCTGCAGCTGACAACACCTACAAGGCAAATAGTTCTAGGTAAGCTCCAAGGCCTTCCATGAAAACGAACAAGTGCCAGCATGTGCAGGTGACATGGGAGAAAGCGGCTTTGGGAAGAAAGCTCCACCGCACACGGAAGCTGAGCCAGCTCACCTCGCGCCTCTTGCCCTCGTTCTTGCTGTACTTGGAGAAAAGGCTGCTGAAGAAGTTGCCGCAGCAACAGGCCACATGCACCAGCGGCCCTTCTTTCCCAAGGCTCAGGCCGGAGGACACTACCAGCACCAGGGTGACCGTCTTGATTAGCAGAGTCCACTTCCCCAGGTAGCCCCTGATGATAAAGCCACTCAAAATAGTCTTTATCTGAAACAGGATGGAGAACGAGAGGGAATGAACTGCTTCGATCCATGCCTAGGAAAATAGCTGCAATTCCTCTGAGAGGCATGTTAAAAGTTTAGATTCACTATATTGCATGGAAGAAAAATCATTCTCACTTTTTAATTTACCTGAAATTTTATATTATATTAACAGATTTTTATATTAATATATAACTTTATATTAACAGAAACATTAAAAATTCAATGCATGATAAATCTGAAGGACACTTAGAGTACCAAAAGATCATAAAGGGGACTGAATAAATCATTATCAAGGTCTCATTTTATTTATGGCATTTTATCCTGTTCACGTTACCCTTTGTTGTATTAAGAAGAGAAATGTACCTATTGATCTTAACTGCTAACTCTTAACTCTTGAAAGATATCCAAGACAAAAAGATGCAGAGCTGGCCAGCTACGTGACAAAGCACAGAGAGTGAAGGAGTGAAGAATAAGCCACCCCAAAACATGCCACTGTGGCAAACTATTTTGAGTTAAAGGCATCTGAAAAACAGCAGGTACAAGAATATCACTCTGACCTTCATTGTTTCTTAAAGGCAGAAGACGAAATTCCCACGTGAAAGACACCCTTCCTATACTAGAAAGAAAGTATCATTCTATCAAGGAAGGGAAGTCGAGGCCAAGGGAAATCTGTAGAAACAAATGTTGTTACACGAACCTTATCCTCCTGGCCACTCCTGCGCCCAACTAACTGCCCCAGCCCAAGCCCCTGGGCCTTCTCACACTTATACAGCTTACTCCTCTTTGCCCAATTCAGTACATAAGTGTTCAACTCCAATTGTGTCTTCAGGCCTCCATTTCCTTATTGGGGCTCCAATGTCATGTAAAACTTATATTAGATCAATTTATATGTTTTTCTCCTTTTGATCTTTCTTATGTCAATTTAATTCTCAGGCCCAGCCGAGAACCCCTAAAAGGGTAGAGGTCATATTTTGCCTCCAGTACAGCAGTGAAATGTCACTTGAACCTTCAGTCGGAAGCTGGCAAACTATGGCCCATGGGCCAAATCTGACCCGCTGCCTATTTTTACATGAACCACAAGCTAAGAATGGTTTTGACAGGGTTTTTTTTTTAAAGTAATACTTATAAAAGACTACTAGTCTTTTGGTGAGAATAGTTGCCCCATTTTGCCTCTTGGGCCCTGAAGCCTAAAATATTGACTCTCTCTCCTTTATAGGGAAAGTCTACTGACCCCTGCTAGAGGTGAATAAGTGGGTATTTATTGTCCAGTTCTTTCAACATTTTTGTATATTTGAAAACATTCTTACTACAATGTTAGAAAATGAAGAAGATGCTCAACTTTCTAATAACGCACTTTTGGGGCGTGTAAAGATGTTTGAATCCATGACAACCCCTTCTTTTCCATCAAATCCTCCCCTGGTATATTGAAGAGGACTTTGACTATAGGGAGAGTCATCTTGCTCCATTTTCAGACCTGCTGCACTTTGTGAATCCCAAATAATGGCTTTCTTCCTAAAGGTGCCCTTGAGTCTTTGCCTAATGGTTTTAGAATTCAACTGTGTGCCAATCCCACTGACTAACTTCATATACTGAGGTCCTCACCCCCCAAACGGTGTTCTTTTAGATATAGAAGCATCACCAATGGCTAAATAACTTTTCTACCTCCAACCGCTTCCACAATTGGCTACAGCGGAATGAATGCTCACTGCTGAGCTAGCAACTTACAAGCCTGTAATCATACATTAATCAGACACCGAGTGAGTCAGTCAATGAAATTCATGGTCAATTTCTCTTTTCCCATTATGTAATACATAATGGGACAATGGTATTTCTTGTCAGCATCATTTGCATGACTTGAAATTGCCCCCTTATGCTCTGCCAAGTGATCAATGTCCCAAATAGCTACTACAGTCCTCCTCAACCTCGGTGCTCATCAGAATCACCTATGGAATTAGGAAAGCTTTCGGACTGACTGTCCCCTCGGAGATTTGATGAAATTGGTCTGAGGTGCATCTAGGGAATGAGGATTTTTACAGCCTCCCCAGGTGAGTCTAAAACGCAGCTCAGGTGGAGAGCAGCCACTGCTCCACTCCTGGAAAGAGTATTAGAGATAATCCTAATTTCTTAAAAGAGTATTTAAGGGACAACCCTGAAATACTCTTTGTTCTTTCACCAACACCTTCTACTGAGCATCATGTCACCTTTGGCGACGTGGGGAGGGTCACGAAGTCAATAATTCAAGTGTGTGTTTGGGGGAGGGCACACGTGTGCGTTCCCAAAGGACTCGACGAGCTCCTTCCTACTGAATATGCGTGAGGTCTCCTAGCTATACAGTCAGACGGTTTTTCTTGAACTAGCCTTTAACTAGTGGCAGACAAACCTAGCTGTGGTTAAATCTATCCTTAACTAGTGGTATTAATAGTTGGCCTAATTGAGCCTGTGCTCTGGGATTTCAGATCCTTTTATTTAAGAGATGTTTTATTATGCCTGCCACAATCCTGCCCTTTTGTGTTGCCTCGAATAAAATTATCTATAATTTTTTGTCAGTTAGTTAATGTGGATTTGCACCCCAGGGTACAGTTTAAAAGCGTAATACCATTTAGAAAATTACAAGCATCTAAATTACCTGAGCCTTTGCCAGCCATGACATGTGGTGAATTGAACAATGTAATAGGTATTTTATAATTCTCTAAAATGATTTTATAAAATTCTCATGATCAAATTAGGGACTAAAGAAGGCAAATTCATTCCCAGTAGATGCCAAAATCCAATCACTCACTTTAATTTGAATTCATAGAGACTGAAGTGAGCAGGGCTTTAACAAGATATATTACAGCAGATTTGACTTGCTGATGGTAACCTGAAAACCAGAATGCTTTCTGGTAAATAAATATTTGCAAGAGTGTTTGTGTTTTGTAATGAACTGAAACATCAACACAGAGTAAGTTCTGAGAGGATATGATTTCTTATATAACAGACAGTGGGTCTACTGATAAAGCACACAGAAGTAGAAAGATGACACCCTTACCCAGTTCTCTCTAAATTCCCAAGCCCAATAAACTGTGAGTATTCTCTTTTATTTATTTTATTTTATTTATTTTTGAGACAGTCTCACTCTGTTGCCCCAGCTAGAGTGCAGTAGTGTCATCCTAGCTTACTGCAGCCTCCAGCTCCTGGGCTCAAGCAATCCTCCTGCCTCAGCCTCCCGAGTAGCTGGGACTACAGGCATGCGCCATGATGCCTGGCTAATTTTTCTATTTTTAGTAGAGGCGGGGTCTCACTCTTGCTCAGGCTGGTCTGGGACTCCTGACCCCAAGTGATTCTTCTGCTTCGGCCTCCCAGAGTGCTGGGATTACAGGCATGAGCCACCATGCCCAGCCAGAGTATTCTCTTTTAAATGTGCTTTATAGAACTTATATGGAGCATTTATTACACAAAAAAACAAAATTTCTCTAGATTTACACTTTTAAAAATGTTTCCAAAGGAATTTTCATTCTAAGTAATCAAGGTATTTTGGAAGCAAATGCTAGGGAGGATGAGCAATTTGTAAAATATACATAAGTGCACTGTGTTCACAGTCCGTCCTCACATGGCACACCTATGGCAGTTTGTAGCGGATTGCCTCAGACAGCGATAAATTTGTCTTCTAAATAGTTCAGTCAGTGTCTTTGCTAGAATGAAGGAGAACAGCTTCATGTCCCAATTGAAGTCGGTTTATATATTTATTAATATTTAGTTGGGTTTTGGCTGCGAGGAGGTTCTTTTTATCTACGAATTATTCATTTACATTTACTTTTTACTCTGCCCCTTTCCTCCAAGAACTGGGGTAGGTACTATATCCTCAGCTTAAGAATTTTGAGCTCTACTATAATAACAGTGATAACTCTGCTACCGTTGAGTAATAATAACCAAACTTACTTATAAAACCTCTATTTGGTTCCTGATACATTAAAAGATTGTTATGAACTGTTTCATAGAGAAATGAATCTATGAAATACTGATATATGGTTAAAAGCATATTAAGAAAAGAAGCACCCATGTGCCCACTACCAAGCTTAACAAACAGAAGAAGGCCGGGCGCAGTGGCTCACGCCTGTAATCCTAGCACTCTGGGAGGCCGAGGTGGGTGGATTGTTTGAGCTCAGGAGTTTGAGACCAGCTTGAGCAAGAGCGAGACCCCGTCTCTACTAAAAAATAGAAATAAATTATCTGGAGGACAACTAAAAAAATATATAGAAAAAATTAGCCGGGCATGGTGGTGCATGCCTGTAGTCCCAGCAACTGGAGAGGCTGAAGCAGGAGGATCGCTTGAGCCCAGGAGTTTGAGGTTGCTGTGAGCTAGGATGACACCTCGGCACTCAGTCTAGCCAGGGCAACAGAGTGAGACTCTGTCTCAAAAAAAAAAAAAGAAATAGAAGAGTGGCTGCCTTTGAAAGCCCTGTCCTGTGCTTGCCTCCCCAATGGGACCTTCCTCCTTCCCCTCACCACTTCCAATCATTTCTTTGCCTTTCTTTATATACGGTTTTAGTACATATGTCGTTTCATTTTGGCTGTTTATGGACTTTATATCAATAGAATCATACTTTCTGTATTCTTCTGCAACTTTTTTCACTTGGCATTGCATTTTTAGTTTCTTCCAAGTCAATGTGTCCCCTGTACTTTTGTCACATAACAAATGCTCAATTCAGTATTTTATTCCCTTGAGCTCAGCTGCCACCAATAAAGATGCCCGCTTTAGGCATAGGCAGGGCTGTGGTCAAACTGGCACAGGCTGACAAATGCCACTGCCTGCAGATCTGAGTAGAGTGGCTCTCAAGCTGGCTTGGGCTAACAATCACCTCCGCTTACAGAACTAGGTGGGGCGTTCATTCACTCTGCAATGCAGGGACCACCAGTGACAACCACAGGGGAATGGGGAGGCAGGAGACAGAGGAGAGCAACAGTGTTAAACGCTCACAGTGCATCTGTCCATCTCAGGCCAGGTCAATCCTCCAGAGCAGGACACAAGTGCACCATCCAGTGACCTCTCCTTCTTTCCCCTAAGTAGGAGAGTTCCCAGCAGAGGAGAACAAGTGCACTACAAGTTTATCTATCTTGAGCTGAGAGAAGAGATTTCAGATGAGAAGGAACCAGAATAAGAACTCTGGCAACATGAAAAAAAAAGCTGTTTCAACACCTCCAAAGGATCACAATATGTCTCCAGTGATGGACCACAACCTAAAAGAAATTGTTGAAATGTCAGAGATGGAATTCAGAATATGGATGGCAAATAAGATGAATGGGATTGAAGAGAAAGTTGAAAACCAACATAAAGAAGCCAAAAAAAAATGTTTCAGGACATGAATTAAAAAAATGAAAAAAAAAATGAAAAACTCACTAAAGAGATAGACAAATATAAAAGACATAACAGAACTTAAAGAAATGGAAGAGTCATTCAGGGAATTTCAAAATATAGCAGAAAGCTTCAAAAACAGTCTAGACCAAGCAGAAGAAAGAATTTCAGAGCTTGAAGACAAGGCTTTCAAACTAACCCAGCCAATCAAAGATACAGATGAAAGAATAAAGAAGAATGAACAATCACTCAGAGAAGTATAGGACTATGCAAAGTAGGCCAATATAAGGATTGTAGGTATTCCTGACGGAGAAGAAGATAAAGCAAAAAGCATGGAAAACCTATTCAAGGGAATTATTGAGGAAAACTTCCCTGGTATCGCCAAAGATTCAGATATCCAGATACAAGATGGTCATCGAACACCAGGAAGATTCATAGCAAGTAGGACATCTCCAAGACACACAGTCATCAACCTGGCCAAAGTCAAAATGAAGGAGAACATTCTACAACCTTCAAGACAAAAGCAACAACTAATCTACAAAGGAAAACCCATCAGGTTAAGAACGGACTTCTCAGCAAAGACATTATAAGCCAGAAAGGACTGGGGCCCCATTTTTGGTCTTCTTTAACAGAACAATTGCCAGCCCAGAATTCTGTATCCTGCAAAATTGAGTTTCGTAAGTGATGGAGAAATAAAGACTTTTCCAGACAAGCAAACGTGAAGGGAATTTGTCACTACTAGACCTGCCCTACAGGAAATACTCAGAACTGCATTATATGTAGAACAGCAAAATAGATACCTACCCATGTAAAAACACCCGAAAGTTAAAGCTCACAACTCTAATAAAACAATAGCACAAGAAGGAAAACAAAACAACAGGTATTATCCAGCATGATGAACAGAACCACTATTCCACACATCTGTACTAACACTGAACATGAACAGTCTGAATGCCCCACTTAAAACACACATACTAGCTGAATGGATGAAAAAACACCCCCAAAATATATGCTGTCTACAAGAAACACATCTAACTCACAAGGACTTGTATAGACTCAAGATAATGGGAGGGAAAAAATATTCCACATAAATGAAAACAAAAAGTGAGCAGGTGTAACCATTCTCATATCAAATAAAATAAACTTTAAATCAACAGTGGTAAAAAAAACACAAAGATGGTCATTTTATAATGGTAAAGGGAGCAATTCAACAAGAAGACATAACAATCCTAAATATATTTGCACCAAACACAGGAGCTCCCAGATTCATAAAGCAAATTCTACTAGAATTTAGCAAAGAAATAAATACCAGGTTTATAATTGCCAGGGACTTCATCCCAGTGACAGAATTGGACAGATTACTAAAGCAGAAAATCAATAAAGAAACGCTGGACTTAAATGGAACTCTAGAACAAATGGACCTAACAGACATTTACAGAACATTCTACCCCAAAACTACTAAATATACACTATTCTCATTGGAACCTGGGACGTTTTCCAAGATTGAGCATATCTTAGGTCACAAAACAAGTCTCAACAAATTCAAAAAAATTGAAATCATACCATGTACCTTACCTTCTCGGACCACATGGAATAAAACCAAAAATCAATTCTAAGAGAAACACTCAAATCCACACAAAGTCATGGAAATTAAACAACCTGCTGCTGAATGATCCTTGGGTTAATGATGAAATTAAAATGGAAATCAAAAGATTCCTCAAACTGAATGACAAGGGAAGCGCAAGCTTTCAAAATCTATGGGATACAGCAAAAACAGTCCTAAGGGGAAAGTTCATAGCCTTAAATGCCTACATCAAAAAGACAGGAAGATCACAAATTAACAACCTAATGTCACATCTCAAGGAACTAGAAAAAGAAGAGCAAACCAAACCCGAAACTAACAAAGAAAAGAAATAACAAAGCTCAGAGCAAAACTAAATGAAATGGATACCAAAAAAATGAAACAAAAAGTTGATTCTTTGAAAAGATAAACAAAATCGATAGACCACTAGCCAGATTAACCAAAAATAGATGAGAAAGGACTCAAATAAGGTCAATCAGAAAGGAAAAAGGAGACATTACAACTGATACCACAGAAACAGAAAATATCACCGATGAATACTACCAAAACCCCTATGCACACAAACTAGAAATCATAGAGGAAATGGATAAATGCCCAGAAACACACAATCTCCCAAGGTTGGATCAGGAAAGAAATAGAAATCTTGAACAAACCAATAACAAGCAGTGAGATTAAAGCAGTAATAAAAACATCTTCCAAAAAAGAAAAGCCCCAGACCAGATGGATTCACAGCTGCATTCTAGCAGACCTACAAAGAAGAACTGGTACCTATCCTACAGAAATTATTTTATGACATCAAGAAGGAGGGAATCCTCCCTAACTCATTCTGTGAAGCCAATATCACCTTGACACCAAAACCAGGAAAGGACACAACAAAAAAAGAAAACTACTGACCAATATCGCTTATGAACATACATGCAAAAATCCTCAACAAAATACTAGCAAACCAAATTCAACAGCACATCAAAAAGAAAATTCACCATGATCAAGTGGGTTTCATGTGGGTTTCATCCCAGGAATGCAAGGATGGCTTAACATATGCAAATCAATAAACATGATTCACCACATAAACTGAAGCAAAAACAAAGACCATATGCTTATGGAGTATGGAGTATGGAGATTCCTCAACGAAAGAAATGTAGACTTACCATTTGATCTAGCAATCCCACTACTGGGTATCTACCCAAAGGAAAAGAAGTCAAAAAGAACCTGCACTCAAATGTTGGCGTAGCACAATTCACCATTGCAAAGTCATGGAATCAACCAAAGTGTCCATCAATTCGTGGGTGGACAAAGAAAAATGTGGTGTGTGTGTGTGTGTGTGTGTGTGTGTGTGTGTGTGTGTGTATACACATATATACCATGGAGTACTACTCAGCTATAAAAAGGAATGAAATAATGTATTTTGCAGCAACTTGGATGGAACTGGAGACCGTTATCCTAACTGAAGTATCTCGGGAATGGAAAACAAACACCACGTGTATTCTCTAATAAGTGGGAGCTAAACGATGGGCACACATGGGCACAAAGAGACGCAAAGGACATTGGAAACCATTGTCTGTCCATAAGGTCACAAGCTGAGCACATCTCCAGAAGGGGAAGATGGGACTGCCAGGCACGTCTTTTACTGCAATAAAATCCACCGACTGCCCATTGACCGTCTCCTTATTCTGGAAATGCCTGAGTCAGAAACGCCTACTGTTAGGCAACGGGATCGTAAACTGAAACGCCAATGATGGTCTGTTCTTTTCATTGTCCAGGGAGCCTTAGGCTTTAGATAGCAAATAAAATAGTCAGCTCTGCTATAACACTTGGTTTGAAAACACATATTTGTCCCAATGCCATTCATACATTAGGGAGGAATTTGAGCATAACACAAATTTTGTGTCTGCTTATATACATTTCCTCTGGGAGAAATACTAGGTGAATGTATAAAACTGCACCCAGCTGAACCGAGTCATGCAGGAAAAGAAAAAACATACACATGCACATGTTGAACACCTACCAGTTCACACATGCGCCAGGGCACCAGGCCCCTCCGTGCCTGCTGTCACAGCTTCCCCTTGGTTTCAGACAGCCCTCCTTCTACCCTGCCAACATCCACTGCCATGCAGACTTCAAGTTCTTTTTAAGAAATGACACACTCCTTGCGGTATTTATGTGTTTCTTAGCCATTTAACATGTGTAAAACTGTGCTACTGTTTTTATTAAGTTTCTATCTTTTTCATATGTACCCTTGATGAAGTTTTTGCACATCGTGTCTCTAACTCATTTTCCCCTTAAGGCCCTGTGGTTTTTATTGTGCAATTCTGCGTGACATGGTGACTTTTAGGAATGCATGTAGCATTTTGGCAGAACTGGTTGCATTGAGAAAACAAAATGGTAATAATAGCTTGTTTTTCGGGTTCCTGCAGCAATATATTAGCATAAACCATCAAAAATTCAGCATGACATTTTAAGACTTCTTTCTTCTCTCTTTCCTGCAACAAGCCCATGTTGAATTTTGCCTTTGACCATCCTTCAATTACTCTAGCCCTTTCCATGAACTGCCTGGCCCAGTGTCAGGGTGGAAGGGCACCCCCAAAGGGTGTGCATCTATTGCCATAACCAGCCCACAACTGTATTTTCAAACTGCTAGCTCACTGCCTACGGGCACTGCTGAAGCAGCAACCCGAAGGAGAACTGAACCAGATTAGGGTGATAATATCAGAACTTTAAAATCACTTCTGGCTAAAATTTTTACTGTCTGGGCTTTTGGGGAATCAGCTCAATTATCGTTCTTCTGCCCTGCAGATCCTCCTAGGTCTCAAGCCTGGTCTCCGGCATTCCCCTTGATCGATGAGGTGACGTCCCTCATACTTTGGTTACATGAAAGTGCTGAAAACTATTTACAAGAATTCTGAATGCACCGGGGTACACGCACAGTGCGTGCACTGAAGGTGGAATTAAGTTTTTTAAAGATTGCTATTACCTTGTCACCAGAAGAGCAAGACATGGCAAGGGAGTTTAATCCTCAGCAAACTTTCTCAGCAACAAACCTCCACTACTGTCTTTTTTCACATTACATCATAGACGCACTTATGAGTGAGTACAGAGCCACATTTATGTGTGTGGTTAATGAACTCTGATTCCACAGGCTTTAAGAGTTATGCCTGGTTTACAAAGATAAGGCTTTAATCATCTGAGAAGCAACAGAGCAGAAATCTCGAGTATAGAGTACAAATAAATCAAGAAGTCAGATGACTGGCTTCAACTCACAGCTTACCAGCTTGGTTACCTCAGGCAAGTTACTTACCCTCTCTGTGCTTTAGTTTCCTCAACTATCAAATGACAAATAATAGCACCTGCCTCGTAGTCTTACTGCAAGGAGTAAATGAGTTAATGCATGTAAAATACTTGGAACTGTGCTTAGCACAACAGTGCCACAGAAGTATTTGCTGCTCTTACCATTGCACAAAAGAACCCAGCCACGACTCACCTCTGGTATACCAGAGCCACAGGCGTATGGCGCAAATACCCGCACTAGGGAGACGGCCAAAAATGCAAACAGCAGCGCCCACAGGATATACATTAAGTAATTCAGAATGTAAGCACTGGCCCCCTAAACGACAGACACAAAACAAGAAAGGAAACATGAGCCATAGCAGAACTGAGCAATGTACCCAACCCTACCCCCTCTGTTGTGACAACAAAAGCTTTGACAGCACTGGGCAGGTTTGGTCCCGGTCCTTTTGTTTCCTTTTTGGAAACAAAAAGGCCAGCGTTGGTTTTATCAGCTGTTGCTATTGCTACAGTCAGTACACACAAACAGCGCACTGGGTGTTTCTCCAGGAGCTGTTTACACGTAGCTTCTACCGGGTGAAATCTCAGCAGTCATGGAAACTGTGAATGATGCTTGGTTTTAATCACCACTTGCACCAGAGTTAATGAAATGTGGGATGCAGAAAATTCTGCCTTCAAGACCCTGGCAAATTTGTTTTGTCTTGTCTGCGGTGGATTGGTCTCGCTCAGCTTTCATTAAGGCCACACCCATACCACAACAAGCAGCTGCAGTGCCAATGAACAAGGGTTGGAACTGTATTTCAGAATATGTTCCTCAAAGTGTGGTCCGTGGACCAGCGGCAGCAGCAGCAGCAGCAGCAGCATCGCCCAGGAGCGTGTCAGAAGTGCTGACTCTCAGCACTCAGGCCAGAGCTGCTAAGTCAGACACAGCAGGTGGGGCCCAGCTAAGTGTGTTCTAACGGGTCCTCCAGACGGTTCTAATACATGCTAACATTTGAGAGGCACTATTGGAGGAGAAAAACTTGATCTCCTTCAGAATAATTCATTGAACCATTTATTCCAAATTACGTGATGTGTGGAGAACGTTTCCTCAACCACACACCCAGTCTGAGGCCTTTTAGGTCAAGGACCTGGTCTGCTGCATGGAGGCCAGGTTTCTCTTGGCCTTAGCTTGTCGCCCCCATCTGGATTTCCCAAGTGAGGGGCAAAGGAAAGAAAGGTCACCTACAAGTCAGGCCACAGCCATGGCCATGTGTGTGCGTATTAAATGCAAAAACACGTTCCAGGAGGCTGCGCTGCCTTTACAAGCACATATATTCACACCCTATGTGGTGAGAAATCGGACTGAAGAATACCTTTCACCCACTTAAATATGTACTTTTTGGGAGGCTAAAAATAACTTCTCACTCTTACTGACAATAATTCTTTGCATCAAAGAATAAATCTTAAAAACAGCTGAAAAGATGGACAACCATATTTCCCCACAACACACATTGCAAGGAGAGAAGGAATAAAACATGGCACGCAGCCAATTCCCCCTGCCCACGCCCATCGACCCAAGTAGAGAATTTCTTTTTGGAAGTAATGGAGAGCACTGAGAACGTGTGAGATTTCAAGATCCCTGTCTACTTCTGAGATTTGAAGGAATTAATTTTCAATTCCACCGAGAAAGAGGTTTAGCAAAATGGCAAAGTGCATTCCAAATGTCTTCAGCTGTGGTAAGTCAGTCAGGCAAAAAAAAAAAAAAAAAAAAAAAGCGGGGAAAGGAGGAGATGTATAAACAGATTACATACATCTTCCAAGAATAGTTCTAGCTCGAGCAAGCCTCACATTACCCCTAATGTGAAGCTTGGCAGCCCGGCTCCCCATCACCTGGCGTTCTGATCCCTCAATGACCCACAGTCACTGTGAAACCACTGAGTTCAGTTAGAAGTTAACCCCTTCCTGAGCTAAAGTCTTTATAAAAATTGGAAGTTCTAATTGCCATAAGGGCGATCCCTAGGTGTGTGGTTCAACACTACATCTCCTGTGCCTGGGACATTCCCTTCAAAGAAGGCCCAGAACATCCTCTGAAATGTGCTCATAAAATGCAATGGAAGATGATAACTAAAACCGCAATGGGGTACCACTTCACACCCACTAGGATAGCTATACTCAAAAACAGACAACAGCAAGTGTTGGTAAGGGTGGGAGAAATCGGAACCCTCATTCACTGCTAGTGGGCATGTGAAATGGTGCAGCCACTTTGGAAAACAGTCTGGTGGGTCCTCAAAAAGTTAAACAGGGTTCCCATCTCACCCAGCAATTCCTCTCCCAGGTATATACCCAAGAGAAACGAAACATATGTCCATACAAAAACTTGGACACAAATGTTCACAGCAACATCATTCATAACAGCCAAAATGCAGAAGCAACTGACGAATAGATAAATAAAATGTGACATATCCATACAACAGAATGTTATTCAGCCATGCACAAGAAGGAAATACTGATTCGTGCTACAACGTGCAGGAACGTGGGAAACATTATGCTAAGTGACAGAAACCAGACACAAAGTCTACATACTGTATGATTTTATTTATATGAAATGTCCAGAAGAGACAAATGTATAGAGACAAAAAGTAGATCCATGGTTGCTTAGAGCTGGTGGATTGGGGAGCACGGGAGTGACTGCTAATGAATACAGGGTTTGGGGGGCAGTGATGAAAATGTTCTAAAATTAGATTGTGGTAATGGGTGCACAGCTCTGTGAATATACTAAAAGCCATTGAACTGTACACTTTAAATGGATGAACCATATGAACTGTAAATTTTATCTCACTAAAGCCGTCACTTTTTAAAAAAGGATAACTTTTCTCCCCAATTAGAAGGTAACTAACCCTATTTCTTCAGCATGATCAACAAACCACTTTTGCTAAGAAAAATAAAGCCAAACATGAGGCTTTAAAAGACACGTATTAACACATGCTGCGCACATGAAACAATGAGGAAGGGTTTTCCAAGTGAGGTTTGAGGGGCAGCATGAGCTAGAACAAAGTCATATAGCATTAAGCCATGCACTACGACTAGAACAGACACTTGAAGGTGAAGTCACGGCTATTCCCAAATCGCCCGGCAGCATGCCAAAGTGCACGCGGAATGGCAGGGTCCCCAGCCAGGACCCTGCCCGACACCCACCTCCGACTGATTCACCAGCAGCTCTGACCATTTCTGCCACAGGGGACACTTGTCCCTGTCCTCAAAAGTAGTCTCGTTGGAAGTCCAGCAGCACTGCTCGTGGCTGTACCAGAAGGCAGACAGGCAGACCCCCTCCTTCAGATCCGTCATCCAGTCGACGGCAAGATCGATGACGCCAGCCAGAGTGCCTGGAAGAAGAGGAATTGCCCCATGATGTGACAAGGAGGACAGCAACCTGGTGGCCACACAGGGGCACTTCGGCAATGAAGGCCCAGACGCCAGAGCAGGCAGTGAACGGGACGGGGACTGTCACATAGGAAGCTTCTTTCATTGACCCTGAGTCACTTGAACCTTTATGGTGTGGCAAGGCAGCGCCAGCCCGGTAAGAGATGCGAAGGGCTCCGTGGCGTCAGTCAGGTAGGGGAGAGAGACATACGAGTTTGTACTCTGATCTCAGGCCCGGGGGCCAAGCAACTTTTGAAACTCGTCCTTTTCCAGATTTTTGAAATAGGGAATACACACCATAAAAGACACAACCCTCTCAGCAGCTGGGACGGCATCCTGGAATCACACACGTTAATGTTAATATTTCTCAGAGGCAGGGAATGCTTTCAAGCTTCTTATTTTTTTAGACTTTTTACTGGATCCTTATTACAGTATTGGTCTGGCGCCTGCATTTGCACCGAAGGCGCCCACACGCCATGGGCGCTCACCCTCCCTCCTCGCCTGTTTTTACATGGGAAGCGGCCCAGCTTGGCTCTAGATCGCCTTAGGCCGCCTTCTCCCAGTTCCCCTTTCTGTATCCTCGACCTCTCCTTTTCTGATGGCTCCTTTCCCTTCGGCTTTTATTCCTTAAAAAAAAAAAAAGAAAAAAAAATCAAACCTTCCCTGGTCCCACTTCCTCCCACCAGCCACTACCCTCTCTCCTCCCTTCTCCTCCAGGCCTCACTTCCCTTCCACCCAGTCCACCCCCTCAGCCCACCCACCAGGAGACGCCTGAGCAGCTAAGGGCAATGGCCTTTGCTCAGTCCTCATCTTCTAGGACAGGATCAGCAAACTACAGCCCCCGGGTCAAATCTGGCCCACCGCCTGTCTTTGTAAATAAAGTTTTATTAGAGCACAGCCACACCATTCCATTACATGGGGTCTGTGGCCACTTCCATGCTGCAATGGCAGAATTGAATAGCTGAGACAGAAACCACATGGTCCACAAAGCTGAAAATATTTACTCTCTAGCCCCTTGTAGACAGTTTGCTGACCCCAGTTCCAGATCTCTCAGCATCATTTGACACTGCTGACCACTTCGTCCTTCTAGAAACACCTCTTTCTGTGGCTTCCACAGCATTACATTCTCCTGGTTTCCTTCTACCTCTCCGGTTTTCTCTGTCTCCCCTGATCTTTCCTACTCCTCTCCTCAACTTCTAGAAGGTGCATTTCCTCAAAGCTTGACCCTAAACTCTTTTCTCTTTTTACACTATACTCTCCACCCTGGCAACCTTATTCATGTCCTTCTATTTGCCACTGAGCCTAGCTATGCCTTTTCCAGGCACCTAGAACCCCCTGCCTACTGCAGGGTCAATGACTACAGAGCCCAGCTGCCAGCCTCCAATGCCCATGGCATACATCACCAATCAATTGTGACACGCTCTACTGGATTCGTCTTCACAACTCTTTTGACATGTCCATGGCAGGCACCACTAATCCATCATGACACATTCGTGTGGACTCACCCTCCCAAACCTTTTTAATGGAGCCGCAGGCAGTCAAAGCCAATGAACAGGAATTGTCAAAGGACACGAGTCTGTTTGCCTTCCTGGGTCTCCTGGATATCTCCACTCCAACTCACTGCATCCAATGCTACACTAAAATATCCAGCGTTGTGCTAGCCGGGAAAGAGCCCACCATCTAGGTACAGTCCTGTGCAAACTAGAAACCTGGGTTGGCATCCCCCTTCCAGACTATCCCCAAATCCCAGCAACTCCACCTCTGAAATCTCTCGACTCGCTCCACCTCCCACCTTCCCCACCTGGGCTGCCATGCAGACCGCCATCTTGGAATGGCTCCGTGACTTCTCCACACCGTGGCCACACAGGCTTTCCAAAATGCCAGTCTGACTCGGGCCACTTCCCCATGGAAAGCTCTGCCATGGCTGCCCATTGTTCTCGAGAGAACACCCGAGTTCTCACCATGGCACCAACCTGACAGCCAGTCCCGTGTATAGCTCCAGCTTCATGTTTTCCCTCACTAACCCCTGCACCCCACCTGCTCCATGTTCCTGAAATGTGCCAGGCTCTCTTCTCTGCATTATCTCAGCAAACACTGTCTTCCCCCCACTGGGCACTCTCCTACTTATCTTCTAGATTCTAGGATTTATATTAATATCACCTCCTTCAGGAAGCCTTCCCTGATTTCCTAAGTCTGGGTTAGGTGTACTTTCCAGACATTCCTGTGGCTGCCTATCCTTCCCCAACACCACACCTCTCATATTCTGACATCATGATTTGCTAGATACGTATGTTCGTACTTCCACTGGCCTATAAGTGGCGGGGGGAAAGTTTTATTATATAGTTTTCGTGCCACAGTGGGGATCAGGCCAGGCATCCAGGCCCTGTGTCCACTCTAGGCGGGCAGCGACCCTATCTGCCTTGTCCACTGTTGTATTCGTGTCAGGTACAGAGTTGGAGCTCTATATCCTTGCTGAACGAACGAGGGCAATAAATAGGTGACTGGAAAATCAGAAAACTCAGGCCCACTTGTTCATTCAAGGGATATTTCTTGAGCACATACTCACTCTATGCCAGTTACTAGTCCATCCCCTGGGGATACAGCAGTGAACAAAGCAAACCCAAGTCCCGGCCTTTGTGCGATCGCACCTTACAGCTGGGAGAAAGACACTAGACAAAACAAGCAAGTAAATTAGAGGCTCTGTTAAAAGGCGACGAGTGCCAGAGAGAAAACATAACCCATTACAAAGGTGCAGCCACCTCAGAAAACAGTCTGGCAGTTCCTCAAAAAGTTAAACACAGTTACCATTTGACCAAGCAATTCCACTCCTAGGCATATACCCAGGAGAAATGAAAACATATATCCACATGAAGACTTGTACACAGACATTCCTAGCAGCATTATTCAAAATAGCCAAAAAGTAGAAACAACCCAAATACCCACCAATGGATGAGTGGATAAACAAAATGCGGTCTATCCAAATAATGAAATAGTACTCGGCAGTAAAAAAGGAATGAGGCACTGATGCGTGCTATTTAACGCCACACAGGTGAGCCTTGAAAACTTTATGCTGAAAGAAATTAATCACAAAGGACGACACGTTGTAAGATTCCATTTATATGAAATGCCCAGAATAGGCAAATCCACAGAGATGGAAAGCAGGTGAATGGTGGCCTAGGGCTGGGGCTTGATAGCTAAAAGGTACAGGTGTTCTTTTGTGGGGGTGACAAAATTATTCTAAAATTGATAGTGGTGATGGTTGCACAACTCCATAAATACACTGAAAACCACTGAATTGTATACCTTAAATGGGTGAATTGTATGGTATGTGAATTATTTCACATAAATTTCAATATTGTATAATATTGAATATATTATATAATTCAATATCGAATAGAATATATTTAAATAAAATTGTTACATCCATACAGTGGGTCAGGGGATGAGATTCAGAGAGGGGATGTAATTTTTTTTTAAATTTTGCATAGCAGGCAGGTTTTAACTTTTTCAAAGGCAATTAAATAATAAAATACCTAATTACAAACACAAAAGTACATATAATTAGTTTCATTAAGTTAGATCTATTATTAGCTATCTCCTGATTTATTTTTATTTTTTAAATTGACAGATAACATTGCATGTTTTTATCATGTGCCACATGATGTTTTGAAGTACACGCACCTTGTAGAATGGTGAAAAACATTTCCTAATTTAAAGTTGGAAACTAAAACCCAATAAAAAGAAATCATGCATACTCAAAGGGCTTTCTCCAGATCCAGAACGCTTGCTTCAGCCCAGGGAGCCTGCACAAAGGCAGCTGAGTAAACACTGCCCCCTAGTGGCAGCAAGCGAGAACGTAATATTTAGCATTCCGTGAGCTCTTTCCACAGGCTCTGGTAATGTGGAATTTAGAAATATCAATGGGACAAACAAAGGCAGAGGGCTCATTATCTTGATCTGTTTTTACTTTTTGAAATTGACAGATAAAATTCATGTCTATTTATGGGGTACAATGTCATGTTTTTATTTATTCATACATTATAGAAAGATTCAATCAAGCCAATTAACATAACACCTCACCAATCGATCATTTTTGTGGTGAGAACGTCAAAAATCTATTTTAGCAATTTATAAATATACATGATTATTAACTGCAGTCACCATGCAGTGCAATTGCTCACTGAAACTTATCCCTCCAGTCTAACTGAAATTTGTACCATTTGATCAACATCTTCCCTTTCCCCATCCCGCCCCCAGTCCTCCCAGCCTCTGCTAGCCACCTTTCTACTCTCTCTCTCTATAAGATCGGCTGTTTTAGACCCCACATATCAGTGAGATCACGCAGTGTTTGTCTTTCTGTGTCTGGCTTATTTCCCTTAGCATAATGTGGAGGGATGTAATTTTAGAGAAGGTGGTCAAGGAATGCCTCAAATGGAAGATGACATTTGAACAAAGGCCTGAAGAAGGTGAGGGAGGGGTCTTGCAGATATCCGGGGGCAAGCTGCAATGATCACCCCAAATTCCATCCTTACCCATTCATTCACAATCCCACTATTCCCACCCCATCTTCCTGGCTGATTCTGGTTCCGAGCGCGGCCGGTGGGCATCAGCTTTGTTCCATGGTCCAACAGTGACACCCAGTGGTGACTTCTGATAAACGCCCTGCCGAGGAGCTGCCATTGGGCCTCTCCATGAAAGAGTGAGACTATAACCGCCAGGGTGCCGCTGAGGGGACGCAGGCAGAGGGACCCCCAAGCCCTCCCCAGGGTTAGTCCAAGAGGGAAGGGGAAAGTGCACGGGGCACAGCGCCCTGGCTTCCCTTCAAGGTGCATCCAGATCAAAAGAACACGTGAGGCCGCTTCGTTTTGATATCATCCCATTCGCGCCCTGCTGCTGTGCCCACGGGCTCTCCTCTCTACAGCAGTCCTCACCCCTGGCTGCAGTTACAGTCACACAGGCGACAGGAGGGGGCTTTATTCAGTGCCAGGGTGCCTCTCCAGAGATGCTGTTTAAGTGAAACTTGGGCCAAAGTATATATATATATTTTTTACAAAGAACTGATAGAAGTCGAGCTGCTAGTGAAGCCAGCTGGTCAAAATCACTTTAAAGTTAGCCCAATCGGGCTCCTAGGTTAGTCAATAAATTTAAGCTGTGCCGTTTACTCAGGCAAGCCACCAGAACATCTATTCCGAGTTTCTTGATCTACCCTATTTATGTCTCCTTCCTAGAAGCCAAGAACAATGATACACTGTAAGGTTTTATAATCTGTTCTAATTAAAATTCATAGCAAATTCCCACCCTGCCCACCTTCAAAGGTCTTCATAGAAACAGTCGAGCAAAATTGGTGACTGAATACCATGTATCAGCAAAGTCTAATTCCCTGCCCTGGTTGCTGCCAGTGTATTGTGGGAAATGCCCCTGGGGGAGGAAGGACAGAATCAGAGAAATGGGTGGACAGCTGCTGTGACTAGCAGGAAAGGACTCTTCCTCCAAGCATTCCTCTCGGCTCTTTATGGGATGCCAAGGCAGGCGAGACAGCAACCACACCCCTCCTACAGTCATCTACGGAATAAATGAAACATCCCCTGGCAATGGAAATCCCCCATAATCACAAACTTGTATCTATGCTCCATTAGTATTCTTTCTTGGAGGGCTTATTATACATTCTGCCTGTATTACAGTCAATTCCATGATCAAGTCTGCTATGGAACTGAACTGCCATGTTCTTATATGCAAGGGCTCTCTCCAGCATACTCAAGTTTTTATTCTTAGACATTAACCTTCACAATTTTCTGAAAGGAAATAAGTTTCAGGATACAATTTCCCCTAAGAGCTGGTGTGTTTGATATTAAAAAGACAGGTTTCCCCTCTAGGTATTTATCCATTTACTCTGGAAACATCTACTGCTCGAAAACATGGTGTCGGCACTATAAAAAGGAAGGGTGCAGAGCCCCTGAGGGTCAGAACGACGCAGGGAGTGGGCCTACCTCATACCTGTGGGTGTCTAGCGTCATTCTGAGTGTCACAGGCTACTTACAATTCATCCCAGGGCCTACAAGTAGTAGTAAAAGGCAATCTTGAATGTTGTTTTGTTATTGGAGATCAAAATGGTCCCCTATTTTGTTGCCATCTACATAACCAAGTACGGTAGAGTGTAAAATGCGTGCTTTCAGTAAAAAGCAGTACAGTGATAAACCTTTGCACTGCGGGGAAAGGGCCGACCAGCTCGATGATGACAACTCTCCAGAAGCCCGTGCGTGGGCCCATGCCTTGGGTGTGCCTTGTTGATGACAGATTTTAAGTTAAATATTATACATGGTCATGTATTTTGCTCTTAGATATTTCAGGTAACAAATCCCTTGCATGGGGGTCAAAGACAAACACTCCATATTCTGAATGTCATCAGAAAGGTTAGTGTCGTGCGGTTTCAGCATCCCCAGCTTGTCCCAGGAGCACCGCGTGCCCGCCCACGTACCCGCCAGCAGGCCGATGAGCAGCATCACCACCCATCCTGACCAGGCATCCAGCAAACTCTTGATGAACTCCCACAGCGACTCCTTGCTTTTGCTGGTTATCTAGAAACAAAGCAGACACAGCAGCTCGTCTGAGCACATTTTCCAGTTCATGCTTCTTTCCCTGAAACTGTTTCCTTGGGAAACAGGATAATTGAAAAAATAAAACGAATGTAATCAAGCCACTAAATTATCCCATCACATTATTCTTTCAGTAATGTCCCACAATCATAAAACGCACTTTGTAGTTCATAGGGCGGTAAAGATGGCATAATAGTCCCTAAAGAAACAGAGCACAAAAAAATTCACTTAATTAAAAAACATACTAAACGTGATTTGATCTTTGATTATTTAATAGCCATGCTGAAGGCGAATGTTGGTTTGGTGCCCCCATTTTGAACAGGAGTTACTATCTAACTTACATTGTTAGGTCTGTTCATTAGAAAGCCTCTTCAACAAAGATTTCATCTCCTGCTTTGGTACTCCAGGTTAAATTTTAGCAGCATGAATTTAGAATTAGCTAGCACAGATCACATATGCCTACCATAGACGGACTCATCCGCACACACTACACACACTGTGAGAACAGCCCTTGTCTCCTTGTGCTCACAGAATCCTACTCCCCTGAGATCACCATTCCCCCTCACAGCCCTTTAGAGCAGAGGTCAGCAAACATTTCCTGTAACGGGCCAGAGAGTAAATATTGGGGGCTTTGGAGGCCAAATGTTCACTGCTGAAACTACTCAACTCTGCCACTGTAGCATGAAATGAGCCATAAACAATATGTAAATGAATGGGCATGGCTGAGTTCTAATAAAACTTTAGTTACAAAACAAGGTGCCAGCTGGCTTTGGCCCCAGGGCCACAGTACAGGCTGAGCCCTGTGCTGGAGTGCAGGCCACCCCACCCGCACGGCCCTGAACCTCACCCCTACACTCCTCTCTTCCTCCTTCCCACCACCCTTCAGGAAATAACCCAACACAGTCACACTCTCCTCAGCACTCCTCGTCCTCCTGTGCAGCAGCTCTTCCAGTCACCGACACCCCCTACCTGACCGCCCCGCAGAGGGTGACCTTGGGAGCAGCCCCTCCTTGACTCTCTCTCCTCCTTTCACTGGGGACACTCTTGGCCGGTCCCCCTCCCCTGTCCCTCGTAAATGATCCCAAAGCACTTGATATATAAACTTTACTGTGGTCCATTAAAATATCTGTATGATTGCCGACTAGGTGCCAGGCACTACAATGTGTGCTCTTATACACACACAATCTCATTTAATCTTCAGGTATAATGACCTCCATCCCCGTGGATGAGAAAACAGGGTCCAGAAATGGCACCCTCGAATCCCCTCCTTGCCCTCCACACCACACTCCCTCCATAAGACACAGCCTCCCACCCAAAGCGCCCGGTATCATAATGATGTGCTCCTATCTCTGCCTCTCCCACGAGCCCTCCTCCTCCTCAGAACCTAACCCAGTACACGACACACGAAGCTAAGCCCCAGCTCAGTAACTTGAATGAAAGCATGGTGTACCATCCGCAGGGATCCCCTTCAGTGTGTCCTCTCAGAATGCCACCTACCTTCCTGTGTCTGTCAGTATCGCGTGACTTCTCCCTTAGCCAGTCGATGGTGTGGAAGTCTTCGTACGTCCCCACATCAGGGAACGGCTCATCGAGGAAATCCATCAGGTTTCCAGAGCCACTCATCGCTCCTGCACTGACCATGCTAGTTACACCTGGGGAGAAAACCGGTCATTAAAAAGGTAAGCAGCACATCTCCACGACATCATGGCAGAGGAGTAATCCACTTGCTCTATTTTCTTGTATGAGAAAAAAGTATTTCAGCACAGGCATCTGCGCTGTGATGAAATATAGACACGGTCAATTCTCATAATTCATGGAAGCTGTGTTCTATAAAGTCACCTCAAACACTGAATTAGCAAATACTGAACCACTGCTCCTAAGAGGATACAGGGTTAGGTTTCTATGAGCCTCCGGTCACATTTTCGTAAACCTATCAATACATAACCTTGTCTTGTGTGTTTCCATTTAACATATGTCGTCGATTCACTGACATTGAACTCACGGCCAACAGCACTATGACTCATGCCTGAACGAAGCTTCTCTAACACATGTATCTTCTCCATAAAAGACAGCACACAGCCTTCTTACACATAAGAACACGAGACAGCATTCCAGGACTGCATTGAGGGCCATTTTAAACGTGAAATTACCAATAAAAAAAACCCCACAAAAATGTGGCACTAAATAGAACACAAAAAGGACACTCATTTACAGTCACAGAGTGGAAACAAGGAGGCAGGGCATTGCCTTCTTAGACTTCAGCTAGGAACGTGCACTTCTGGCAACTCAAACTTTTTGCCACTCTACACACGCACGTATCCATAAATGACCTCGAAAGCACATGAGTACTGATTTGGGCGTTACAAATAAATTTTAGTAAGTAAGCAAATTTGCAAATACAGAGTCTGCAAAATAGGATCAACTATATACGTTTCCAAAAAACCTCACATTCTGCAAAAGCGAGGCATTAAAATGAGGGGGCTGGAGGGACAAATGGGGCAAAGAGGGCTCAAATTCAAATAATTGCAACAAAACTGATAATTGCTTCCCACGTGAGATAACGTGGACCACTCAGGCAGGCAGCCTATGTGGTTGTCATCATGGATATTCAAGATGTGCAGCAATGGCACAGTGAAAATGCTGGCAAGACTCTCATTAGCTGGTGGGAGCCGAGGCAATCTTCAGATGGCAGCTGCCCTCTGCATCGGTGGGCCACCATGGAGATGGACAAGGGAGGGAGGACAACCTGCCATGAGCCAAGAGCCACGCAAAGTTGGTGGCACACTGCACTGGGTAAGGAGCTCTGTGTGCAGATGCTCATTTTTAATTTATCTTAAAATATAGTCAAAAGGGCTCTTGCTGCCAGGGCAGTAGCAAAGTTAAATGTCTCCTCCTTTTCTAAGATAATTCTACACTCCTATTCCAGCTCCCCTTACCTGGAAAACAATAGCAAATGAACCAACACATCTCCCATGTTCTCCCGCCATCAGAGCTTGATTTGCAGCTTGCCTAGGAGATAATTTGAGATGTAGAAAATGCTTTGCAGCAGGACCTGTGCTCAACAAGTTAGCAGAAAAAAATAATACGCTCTTACAGAGATAAGAGGTTGTAATATGCACTAAATAAAAATTACTTTGGCAAAGAGCATGGAAATTTGAATTATAGGATGAGGACCACGAAAGTGCTGGAATAGATGGTTAAAAAGTTGAAGGGTGGTTATAAAAACACAGGCTTCTGTCATTGCTTGTGTATTTATGTATCTGGAGGACTGAGCCATGAACTGATGAAACTGCATTTTAATCAAATTGAAGAGTCACCATGGGCAAAGTAGGGTAATCACCTTACAAGCAATAAAGTGGCCACAGTGACTGATTTATTGACCACGTGTGCAACCCAGCTGCTTTAAAACTTCAAAAGTTTGAGGTTTGAGCTGTGCCAAGTCAAAGACGATACCCGCTGATGAGTGCCCAGGGAAGAATCACGTTGCATAAGTCAGTAGCAACCAATAACATAACGAATAATATAAGGGAAGGAGTAAAATTAGAAAGCAAAGACTTCATTTCTCATTTCTACACAAAATGATAATAATCTTATATGTGGCAAAGAAAATCTCTGACGAGAAAAACAAGACGACAGGCTATTGAACCTCAATGCAAGCCCTCGTCAGAGAAACCAGCAGATGGAGGAACTGCAGAGACTTGGACAGTCCACTAAAAAGGAGTTGCTACTACCTGAGACTCAACCACATCTCCAGTCAAGCAACTACTCCAGGCAATAATGCTTGAAACAAAAAGTCCCTCTGGAGAACAATTACATCTTTAAACTTTAATGGCACAGGTAGTGGTTCTAAGGCAAATAAACAGGAGCTGATCAGCAGAGCCTTGGGGCAGGGCCTGGGGGGCTTCCCTGGGATGTGTCCCTGGGGTCCCAGAAGGAAGTGCTGGCATCACTTCTGAGGTAGGGGTTCAAAGATCATCTAGGTCCAGCTGACCATAGATTCAGGAGTAAGCCCAGCCGAGATCAGCCAGCCTTGGCCCAATCCAACCTGTAATGGTTACTGTTCTAAGCCATTGCATTTATTAAAGGAGTCATCATGCAGCAGCATCATAACAGTGGATAACAGGTGCAATGTACTTTGGCTCTGAGGGAGAAGAGAGAAGGGTCTCTGGAGGACATGGGGCAAGGACACCTAGGTCATTTATCCAATACCTCAAGGCAAGAAAGTATCTGTAGGTTTGGTCTGTAAGCACGAAGACCCCAAGAGGCCAGGGTCAAAGTCTTCAATAGCAGGTGGTAACACCAGATCCTGTCCAGTAAAAGTCACTTTACCCAGGGCCCAGTGAAGACAAGCATGTGTTAACTGTGATAGTATCAATGATGCAATTTATGGCTTTGATGTTGAAAGCAACTCTGCATGGGCTGGCTCACCCTCAGAACAAGGATCTGTACCATTTAAAGGAAACCTGGACTTCTTTTTTTTTGAGGCTAGTCAAGTGAAGCAGTGGGAGTGGAGAAAGAACAAAGTAACTGTAACTGGTTGTGATCAATTAGTTGTAAACACCAGTGTACTTGGACCAGCAGGAAACCTGGACTTTATATAGTTGGGTGTTGGCAATAACATAATGGGTTCTAGCAGATGAAAAAAAACAGGAAATCACCCAGATCAAGATCAAGAAGGACGGGCCGGGCGTAGTGGCTCACGCCTGTAATCCTAGCTCTCTGGGAAGCCGAGGCGGGCGGATTGTTTGAGCTCAGGAGTTCGAAACCAGCCTAAGCAAGAGCGAGACCCCGTCTCTACTAAAATTAGAAAGAAATTAATTGGACAACTAAAAATATATATAGAAAAAATTAGCCGGGCATGGTGGCGCATGCCTGTAGTCCCAGCTACTCGGGAGGCTGAGGCAGGAGGATCGCTTGAGCCCAGGAGTTTGAGGTTGCTGTGAGCTAGGATGACGCCACGGCACTCTAGCCTGGGCAACACAGTGAGACTCTGTCTCAAAAAAAAAAAAAAAAAAAGATCAAGAAGGACAGATTCTAAGCATAATCAAGGCTTGACTGAATATAGAATAAGCCATCCCAGGCTAATCATGGTTATCAGCACATCTGACCAAAAACATCAGGCAGAAAGCCCTACCTTTGAATGTGCTGTTCCTTCTACCTTGAACAGCTTTCCTCTCCTCTGCCTAGAAAGCTCCTATTCACCCTCCAGAACCTCGTTCTGTTTCATCCCACCTGTGAAACTTACATTAATTTCCCCAGAGAGAGTTGGGGACATCCTCCTTAGCCATCCCAAAGCTCTCTTGACCAGAACTCCTAATCACATTATGGTAACAAGTATCTTCTCACTGCACTGTGACCTCTGCAGTCATGAACAATGACTTCCTCATTTCCCCATCTCCATTGCTGTTCCTGGCATGTAGCCAACGTTCAATAAAGTGTTTTGAGTTAATTTAAATGTGTGCATATCTCTGAACCACTTGGGCAACAAAGGAAAGGCCCCCATTACAGAATTTTTGTAGGCTCCATCTCTATTCCCACCAAAAATGTCTAAGTCTCAATTTTATCATAAATAGGATAAATGGACTTTTTAAAAAGTGTAAGGAGAAGAGACAGCCTAGAACAAAGGAGAGCAAAGAGAACAGGTTTGTTAGTGCAGCCCCTGCTCGGTCCAGGGCAGTCCCAACCAGTCCCCTCAGGACATCCTCAGGATGATTTTTGAAGACTTCAGACTCTCAGAAGAGGATGGCAGGAGGCACCAAGATCATCCCAAGAAGTCCCTGACTCTGTGCCCAGGGCCTCCAGGAGCACTCCCAGGTACAGAAACCATGGAGAACAGCTTTCCAAAAACTCTAGTCTGTATCTTATTTTGAGTTAATAAATCAGCTTTTGGGCTTATCTTAACAGTTGTCAGCCCATCCTCCTAAGCCTGATTGGTTCTGCTTCCCAGGGAAACCCAGACTTCTGAACTAAGGACCAGGCCACATGCAGGAGTGACGGTCCCAACTTATGCTCCACCGAGGGGTTCTGCCTGGGCCTTAAGCTTTCTGTACCACAGTTTTCCTTATATGTAAAACTGGTATAGTAGTAGTACATACCCTTCGCGCGTGTGAAGATTAAGTGAATTAACATGGGTAAAGCACTCAGAATAAGTACTATGTAGCTATTCTTTCGACAGCAGAATTTGGTGTGTTATGCCAACTCCTTTGAGAAGAGTCTAGGAGAAATGTGGTAGGCTGTCTTCCCCTCTGCCTCTCAGATCACAAAGTTGCCATTCTTTTCACCTGCAGTGCAGAAAGCTGCCAAATCTCGATTCCACAGCTGACTTTGCCTCTAACTAGCTGTGGGACGATGGAAAAGGGCCTCCTGACTGCCATGGGCCTCAGTCTTCTGGTCTGTAAAATGAGTGGTCCAAGGACCCTTCCAGCTCTGGAACTCTGTGACTCTGATTGTAAAAAGAGCTCAACGGCTTGAATACACACTGTCAGTCAGGAGAAGGGGCTCAAAAGTAATCTTTCTCTGACCTGTGAGTCAGTTTTCAGGACGGTCTATAACTCATCTTTCCAGAAAAAAGCAAAATCTGTTTGTACTTAAGGGCCCAGAAATCACAGGGTTCACCATATTGGAGTAATTATCAGGTTCAAGCTCAAGGAAGTAGCGATAGTAGCAGTAGTAATAGCACCTGACATATAAATAGCCCTTCATATTTCTCAGTGTTTTCTTACACTCTATTTCATTTCCATAAGTCAGGAAGTGAGCATAGAGCAGGACCCAATGTACTAATGAGGCATGTTCCTCTTTGCTGACCCCTAAGGTTTCTGGGTCTGTCTCTGACCTTGAGAATCTGAGCCCAGCAAGAGACCACTGTCAGCAACAATATGTGTCACCAACTTGGTCAGAGACATGGTGCAAGGAGACCAGGGCTGGGACCTCCACCTACTGCTATTATCCGAACGCTCAGGGAAGGGTGGCTGGGAGCAGCCAAGCCCCACGTGGATTGGGTAGGGACCATGGGGAGGAACCCTTGAGCTCTTAACAGCAGCCTGGGAGTGTAGCTGCAGGTCAGGCAGAATAAGAGCATAGCTCCAGGTTGAGCAGCTTGTTTCTCTCAGCCTGAACCAGCTGGGCTAAAGCACAATTTCTCTGCCCTTTTTTCCTTACAAAACCACTGCGTATGTCCTGTTATTGTAACCATAAAAATAACACAAGCTGTATCAGTTATCTATGGCTGACACCAAAACACAGTGGCTTAGACAGTAACAATCATATCTTTATCTCTCCTGGTACTGGGGTTTGACTGAACTCAGCTAGACCGTTCTAACTCAGGGTATATCATGAATTTTCAGTCAGACAGGGGCTGGGGCTGCAGTCATCTGAAGGCTTGTTTACTCACACATCTGGTGCCTGGGCTAGGAGATTCAACAGCTGGACACTAGAACAGCTGGGGCTCCCCAGGCATCTCTCTCTTTCCATGTGGCATTCCCATGTGGTCTCTCAAGCATGGTGACTTTGGCTGGCACAACTTCTCACCTGGAGGCTCTGGGCTCCAAAGCAAGTGCATCAAGAGAGAGAGCCCATGTAGAAGCTGTACCAGCTCGCACTGCCCAGCCTCAGAAGCCAGGCAGCGTCCCTTTGCCACATGCTATTCATTAAGGCAGTAACAAAAGCCCACCCAGATTCAAAGGGAGAAGAAATAGACTCCACCTCCTCATGGGGGAATGGCAAGGTTCTAGAAGAGCATCCAGAAATCAGAAGTATTACTGTGGCTATTTTTTAAAAATACAACCCACCACCAACTTACAAAAAATCCTGGCAAACACAAAAAAGTATCAAGAAGAAAATAAGGATTACCTGTCATCATACCCTAGAGAATTGCTGTAACACGTTGGCATATTTTCTTCATGGATATATTGTAAAACAAATTGGCAGTATTGTATATCTGCTT
>NW_012151063.1:7268618-7377487 GCF_000956105.1 Propithecus coquereli | reverse complement strand
AGCTACCTGGGAGGCTGAGGCAGGAGGATCGCTTCAGCCCAGGAGTTTGAGGTTGCTGTGAGCTAGGCTGACGCCACAGCACTCTAGCCTGGGCAACAGAGTGAGACTCTGTCTCAGAAAAACAAACAAAAAAAAAAAGACTCCATTGTGTGGCCATATCACATTTTGTTTATCCATTCATCAGCTGATGGCTTTGTGGGCTGTTTCTACTTTGGGACTATACAAGTCTTCGTATAGACATGTTCTCATTTTCTTGGGTATATGCCTAGCAATGGAGTTGCTGGGTCAGATGGCAACTCTATGGTTAACCTTCCGAGGAGCCACCAGACTGAAATCACTTTTCTTGAGTAAGCTTCTCATTGAAGTAAACATCTATCCAAAAAAATGCAAAAATCACAAGTGTACAGCTCCACAAATTTTCGCAAAGGGAACCCACCCACGTGATCAGAACCCAGATCAAGGGACAGAACATGAGGAGCTCCCAGTCCCTGCCCCACCCCTAAGGGTGACCACTATCCTGACCCCTCACACCATACATTACTGTTGCCCATTTCTCAACTTTAAATGAATGAAACCTTTTGTTTCCAGCTTCTGTTCTACATTATGTTGGAAGATCTGTCCATGTTGTTGAGTGTAATTCCTGTTTCTCTGTTTGTTCATTTTCTTTGCCCTATAACAGGGGTCAGGAAACATATTCTGTTAAGGGCCAGATAGTAAATCTTTGAAGCTTTGCGGGCCATGTGGTCTCTGTCGGGACTGCTGAATTCTGCCATTGTCGTTGCAAAACAGCCTGAGACCATGCACACATTAATGACTGGGGCTGTGTTTCAATAAAACTTTATTTATGGACATTGAAATCTGAATTTCATATCATCATCATATGTCACAAAAATTATTCTTCTTTTGGCTTCTTTCAATCATATAAAAGTGTGAAAACCATTCTTAGCCCATGAGCTGTACAAAAGCAGGCGGTGAGCTGGATTTGGCGCGCAGGATGATGTGCTTTGCCAACTCCTGCTCTACAGTATTTGACTGTGGGAATAAGCCCCAGCACAGTTATCCACTGTACTGCGGATGGACACTTAGGTAATTTCCCACTTGGAGCCATTATACAGTATGCGGCCATCATCATTTACACACGCCCATAAAACGCTGTGGTTGAAGACCTTCCACCTGCTCCCTGCCCTCTCTGCCCAGCAGTGGCCAGGTGCCATAGAAGCCACCAAGTTTTATGCCAGTATTCCTCTCCCAAATCAGACCATGTCATATTATTTGTCAATTTGCTCTATTAGCTAATCCCCAGATGACTTGGACAGATGGAATAGAAAGTCATAATTCAGAGTAAAAGATTAAAAGTCTCCAATGAGGCCGGGTGCGGTGGCTCACACCTGTAATCCTAGCTCTCTGGGAGGCCGAGGCGGGCAGATTGTTTGAGCTCAGGAGTTTGAAACCAGCCTGAGCAAGAGCGAGATCCCGTCTCTACTAAAAATAGAAAGAAATTAATTGGACAACTAAAAATATATAGAAAAAAAAAAAGTAGCCGGGCATGGTGGCGCACGCCTGTAGTCCCAGCTACTTGGGAGGCTGAGGCAGGAGGATCGCTTGAGCCCAGGAGTTTGAGATTGCTGTGAGCTAAGATGACACCACAGCACTCTAGCCCAGGCAACACAGTGAGACTCTGTCTCAAAAAAAAAAAAAAAAAAGTCTCCAATGAGCAAGGAAGGCCAGCTGTCCAAGGGATAAGGACCAGCAGTGTCCTCAGCCAACGTGGGCACAGTGGAAACTGTTACTAAAATCTCCTCCGGGTCTCATGAGCCTTTCTGACAAGCTGTTCTTGCCACCTCCTTCCTGTCCCCTCATAGTAACTAACCTAACTGATAGTCAGGAGCTAGCGAATGTTTCCGGAAACAGCCAGATGGGAAATATTTTCAGCTTTTTAGGCTATACAGTCTCCCTTGCAATTACTGGACCCTGCCATTATAGCACAAAGCTGCCACAGTCAGTATGTAAATGAAGGGGTGTAGCTATGTGCTGATAAAACTTTACTTATAAAAACAAGCTGGATTTAGCATGCCGGCTGTGGTCTGCCAGCCCTTGCTTTACACTGCAAGCATTTATTGGACATCTGCTACCTGCCAGGCCACTGTCCAAGGCACCAGAGCTACCAGAACATTTACAATTCTCGCCTCCCAACAGAACCCAGCAAACAAATCATCGTGATCCACTGGGACAGCACAAAAGTAAGTAGCCACAGCTATTTAAGGGAAGGAATGAGATCCCAGAAATGCAACTAAAGGACCTTGCTAGCAACATTTCAACTTTAAAGCTTTGGGAAAATAAAAAGTAGTTCCTATTATACACACACACACACACACACACACAACACACACACTGAGGTTTCTATGAGATTTTACAATCAGAAATGTTTCTCCAACTAATTAGCTATCCTAATTCTTCAATATTCCTGATGCCTTAGTTTAGGAATAAAAAAATACAATCAAGCCAGGTGTAGTGGTGCACACCTGTAGTCCCAGCTACTCGGGAGGCTGAGGCAGAAGGATCACTTGAGCCCAGGAGTTTGAGGCTACAGTGAGCTATGATGATGCCACTGCACTCTAACCCAGGCAACAGAGAGAGATCCTACCTCAAAAAAAAGAAAAAAAAATCATACCATAGCGCTAACAAACTATTCAAGGTCATGATAGCCAGAGGTTACCATAGTGTTTACATGACACTGTGAGAAGCATAAGACACAACAGAAATTTTAGAACCACACAGCCAGAGGAGAGGACCCAAGAACATCAAGTTCAGAGACAGGCTTTGGTCAGGTGAGATCTAAAAATTAAACACCCCAAAAACTTCATTTCTTACAGATTTTCCAGAAGCTCCAATGACTAACCAGCCTTTACAAAGTTCCTTTTCTTACAACCTACATGGATTGCAAGAGGCGTTGAGCTCAGAGGATGGTGTCTGCTGGCTGCCAGCTCCCTGGTGCTGTCTAATCCTCTAAAGGCCCCTGGTCTCAGGGGGTGGTCCACCGAAGCTCATGGCCACCAGGGGCCATTCCCTGGAGTCCACTAGTTCCGCTCCTGCTGGTCAAGCAAGCACGTGCCAGGAATGGTTCCGCCTTTCTCCATCTCGCTCCAACCTGTAACTACCAGGCCAACTCCTCCCTACCCTGCCCTGCCTCACTGCCATCCTTCCCTCAGTCTTTAGACTTTAGCCAGAGCTCTAGTGCCAATAGTGCTGAGGTGGGGAAATTCTGCCTTAATTCAAAAATGGATCAAATGAGACTTTCAGGCACTTCTCTGTAAGGGATATATTTGGGGTACCCAGAGCCAACTGGTAACCTTTAACCTATGTGAACCACAGGTTGTTTCTCCCCAACAAGGGTTTCCATAGTGGGCAAGCCTTGTTTTAGAGCCGTGGCATTCACCAGGGGTGACTGTGTCCCCCAGGGGATGCTTGACAATGCCTGGAGACATTCTTGGTTGCCACAACTGAGCAGGCGGCTGCTCCTGGCATTGAGTGGGTAGAGGCCAGAGATGTTGCTCAACATCCTGAATGCACAGGACAGCCCCACAGCAAAGAACGATCCAGCCTAGAGGTCAGCAGTGACAGGTTGAGACTCCCTGAGAATAAACAAGCAAGGGCTGCAGAGGTGCCTTCCGGCCCCAAGCCCAGGTTCCCTGGGTTCCATCAAATGCTATGTCAGCTAGAGCAGCGGTGACCAGCGTTCCCACACGTCAGTGTGCGTCTGAATGCCCTAGGCACCTGGGTCAAGTGCAGGTGCTGAGGCAGCAGGTTTGGGGCAGGGCCTGCGACTCCCCATTTCTCGCGAGCTCCCCCAGCTAGGCTGACACTGCTGGACTGACACCTCCTGACACCGCAGGTCTGCAGGCGACACTTTGAATGGGGAGGAGGTAACAAAGAAAGAAAAGAGACGGGATGAAGTCAGAAATCTGGGGAGACAGGTGGGAGCAGAGGACAGAGAAAGAGCCAGGAGAGCAAGGAGATTACGAAGTCACAGGCAGAGGCAGAGGTGTGGGAGGCTGAGGAAGGAGAGCTTCAGGGGGACACGGTCAGCAGGGCCGGGCTGGAGCTTTTGGAAAGCCCACTGCTCAGGCGTGCCGGGCAGATGAAGCAGGGCTCTGGGGCTGCGCCCAGGCAGCAGCGACTTTTTTTTAAATTTCAGGATATTACGGGGGTACAAACATTTTAGTTACATAATCTGCTTTTGTACAGTTTGAGTCAAACTTATAACTGTGCCCATTACCCAGATAGTGCTCACTGTACCCATTATGTGTGAATTTCCCCATCCCCTCTGCCCTCCTCCCACCTGCTTGATTTCCGTTGAGTTTTACTTCTATATGTGCACGAGTGCTGATCGATTAGTTCTAATTTAGTATTGAGGACATGTGGTGTTTGTTTTTCCATTCTTGCCATACTTCACATAGAAGAATGGTTTCCAGTTCCATCCAGGTTGTTACAAAAGATATTAGTTCACCATTTTTTATGGCTGAGTAGAACTCCATGGTATACATACACCACATTTTATTAATCCACTCATGGATTGATAGGCACTGGGGTTGTTTCCACGTATTTGCAATTGTGAATTGTGCTGCTATAAACATTTGAGTACAAGTGTCTTTTTTATAAAATGTCTTTTTGTCCTTTGGGTAAATATCTAGTAGTGGGATTGCTAGATCAAATGGTAGGTCTACTTTTAGTTCTTTGAAGTATCTCCATAATACTTTCCATAGAGGTCGTACTAATTTGCAGTCCCACCAACAGTGTATAAGTGTTCCTTTCTCTCTGCATCCATGCCAGCATCTGTTGTTTTGGGACTTTTTGATAAAAGCCATTGTCATTGGAGTTAGCTGATATCTTGTGGTTTTGATTTGCATTTCCCTGATGATTAGAGACGTTGAGCATTTTTTCATATGTTTGTTGGCCATTGGTCTATCTTCATTTGAAAATGTTCTGTTCATGTCTTTTGCCCGCTTTTTAATGGGGTTGTTCAATTTTTTTTCTTGCTGATTTGCTTATTTGTAGATTCTGGTTATCAGCCCTTTATCGGATGTATAGCATGCAAATATTTTCTCCCATTCTGTAGCTTTCACAATAGCAACAAAGAAAATAAAATACCTAGGAATATATTTAACCAAGGAGGTGAAAGACCTCTACAGGGAGAACGATGAAACATCGAGGAAGGAAATCAGAGGATGTAAACAAATGGAAGAACATATCATGCTCACGGATTGGCAGAATCAACATTGTTAAAATGTCTATACTACCCAAAGTGATTACAGATTCAATGCAATCCCCATTAAAATACCAACGTCGTTTTTCACAGATCTAGAAAAAATAATTCTACACCTCGTATGGAACCAGAAAAGACCCCGTGTAGCCAAAGCAACCTTAAGTGAAAAGAACAAGCAGCAACTTTTAAAACTCCCGAGGTGCTGTCAATGTGCAGCCTCGGGGGAGAAGCTGACTCTGGCCTGGGCGAGCCATGAATCCCTTGTGGGTCTTATTAAACTGCAGATCCTGATCTGGAGGGCAGCGGTGGGGCCCGAGACTCTGCATTTCCAGGAGGCTCTGGGAAGACTGGTCTGCAGCTGGCAGTTAGCAGGGCATCGGAGACACTGAGAGAGGAAGCCAGCCTTAAGGGGAAGAGGGCAGCCTTGCAGTTAGTTGCCTTTGAAGAATGTCACCTCGGTGCAAGGACTGCATTACCATGTCGTCATCAGACTGTCTAATTTCACTCCTTCCTGCTCCAGGCTCAACCCTTCCCCCCAGCCCCTCCTCCAGGGCAGCCAGGCCAGCTGGGCCCCTGCTTCCAGCTCTCCACTAAGTTCTCTGGCAGGCGGGTAACAGGAGCTTAAATCCAGGTGGGACCCCCACACTGCCTTTCCTCAGACCCGCGTCCCTGTGCACACGACGTGCCACACCTGAGGAAGACAATCCAATGCAAATTAACAACTATCTTGAAATTATACAACGGAGCACTGTTCTCTTAATTTGCTCATGTGGACAGAGGAAAAAACATTTTCTGCCATGACTGTTTGAGGCTATAGCAAACATTTTTTTATCTGCCTATTCATGCTGCTCAGAATTGAAAGATTCAAAGTGGAAATTTAAAATATAAAAAATGTACCAGGATTTTCTGCCCTGGAAATGCTCACACACACACATAACACGCACATATATACTTTCCCATCCCTCAGATGGCAGACACCAGAAGGAGGTATCTATCTGTGGCTCTCTCAGCACCTCCAGGCCCAGCAATGCCCTATACCAGGCATTCCTGCCACGCCCCAAGGAAGTTAGAGGGACACCTCGACCTTGGTCTCTTCACCCACAGTTGTAATACTGCCTCATGACCACATGCACGTGAAAACTGCCCTGTACACATGGCTTTGTTGTCCCCACCCAATTCCTAGAATAACTCCTGTATCCTATGCTACCAGTGCCCCACTCATATCATTCAAAACCTTCCAGTAAGCTCCAGCTAATTTCTAACCGTATCTCTGTGCCTGAGGTCATTGATACAGGACCCACAGAAGGTGGCTCTACTCACATGGCGTGCCTGAAGTGCATTACCGGGAGTAGGTATTAACTGATGACTCTCAACACCTGGTGTATACATACCCCCAACTCCCTTGTCCCTCAAATGGGATAATTCCAAGGCATGTGCTTTGGTATATATGCAGAAAACACTTAACATAGCAGGCCTGAGACCACTCTCCTTAGAAAGGCCTGCTTGCATGTGGGAACCTGGATTTCGGGAGGGTTCCCACCATTCCCGGAATCTATAAGAATGGTACACTATGCCTAAACTGTTCATCCAAATAATGTGATTTGTGCTGAGTGCCCACTTTCCTTCTGCGAGTCTGGAATTTTGATATGTGCTAGGCAGAAGGTGTCTATGTGACCAGCCCCTAATAAAAACCCTGGGCGCGGAGTCTCTAAGGAGCTTCCCTGCTTGACATTTCAGATGTGTTGTCTCAATCATCGTGGGAGGAATTAAGCACGTTCTGTGTGACTCCACTGGGAGAGCACTCTCGGAAGCACGCGCCTGGTTTCCTTCGGACTCCACCTGGCGCCTTTTCCCTTTGCTGACTGGCTCTGTATCCTTGCACTGTGATAATCACAGCCATGAACATGGCATGTGCTGAGCCGTGTCAGCCCTCCTAGGGAATCGCTGGACCCAGAGGTGATCCTGGGGGCCTGTGACACAGCAAGTCCATTTCCTAGAGCTTCTCAAGTGTGGCGTTAAGCTCCAGTTGCCCATTGTGTGAGCTGCATTAATAGCCCAGCCTCTAATGGCTGTCTTCTTTTCCTGGTGTCACTTCCCCACCCACTCCCAGGAGTCCCTGCACCTCCCAACTAAACTCCCTGCACGCACTGGAAACCTCATCTCAGATTCCACTTCTGAGAGAACCTAAACGAAGGCAGTGTTGCATGGCATTTCATATTTCGTCAACCAGCGATGCCTTTGACTGTGTAAAACCCATGTGAGTGATCTTTATGGTTTCATACAAATGGGCAAAATCTTTGCGACACAGGGCTAGGCAAAGAGTTACTAGGAATGATACCAAAAGCACAATCCATAAAAGAAAAAAAAAGGTTAAATTGTCCTAATGGGCAAAGTAAAAATTTCCCTCCATGTAAGAATTCAGAAAAACTCCCTGATATTATTGTTCAATGATTGCAATGGATGATCAGTCCCCCAGCAAAAGGAAGCAAGCTGTGTTGAGGCCTCTGGCAACTGAGGAACCACCTGAGCACCAAAATGGCCTGTCATAGGCTCCCAACAGAACACTGACCGATAGCTGCTCGTCGCCCGGACCAGTGGTTCTCAGCATTACCACGGGAGCTGGTGGAACACAGATGCCAGGCTCCTCCCTCACAGTTTCACATTCAGCATGTCTGGGTGGAGTCGCGGAATCTGCATTTCTACCAAGCTCCCAGGGAGGCTGCTGCTGCTGGGGGCTGCACTTTGAGAGCCATTGTCTAGTGTAACCTTTTGTTCCCTTGCTAGTTCACACTCTATTTCATTACTTGCATCCTGTCCATTGTGTTTTAATCATAATATTTTTAATATCAACCTTATTTATAAACTGCATTTTGTTGGAATAAATATTTACAAACTTGCTTCCTCCCATACTTGACTGGGAGCTCCTTGAGGGCAGAGGCCTGTGTGACTCATCTCTATTTACCATCTGCCCCTGCATAAAAGGAAGTGTTTGCTGAACCCGCTACCACAAAAGCTTAGCCAGCCACGTATACCCACCTCTATTCTACAAAGAGTGTTATTAATACTATAGCCATCTCTAGGTATAAAACTCTACTAAGCAGTCAGCTAAATGCTTTGGACATCACTGCATAGACACACTCAAGAATCGATATAAGAAAGATGTTTTATCTGCACATATACAAAGGACAAAAGACTAATGAACCAAACTGAAGTCACTGGACATGTAAAATGTGAGTGATTTTGCAACATGCACCATCATCCGTGAGTTTTATAATTTGTGGCAATGCATGTCTGAAGGGCATAACTTGCTTTTTCCTGTTTTTTTTTTAACTTCTGAATTCATCTTGATTTTTCTCTTACTACTTTTCACCCATAAAAAAAGTTGGGCTGACAAACAGAGACAGGTATCCTCCTAAGTGCAGCAGGTGAGCATCTATCTGGCTGATAACCAACCACACAGAATCGCTGGGTCCCTAGGGAGTGGACTTTGAACCCACAACGGAGGCTAAGAGCACCACAATCTGGCAGTTCCTTGAGCAGCCCTGTAAGACAAACCCTTCTTTGCCATTCTTATCCAAGTGAAGGAGGTGAGAGCTCAGGAGTGCAGTTGGCTTAATGATCCCTTTAAACTCTCTCAAGAAGTTTCTCTAAAATAAATTTTGATAAGCTGACCAGAACGTTCATTACAGGAACTCCTGTTCTACACAAAGATTTAAACTATTAGACTTTAATCCCATAGACACAAGAAGCTCAATGAACCCCACGCACCAAAAAAAAAAAAAAATGAAGAAAACTACACAAGGCGTATCATAATCAAATTGTTTTTAAAAACTAGTGAAAAGGAGGATATCTTAAAAGCAATGAGAGAGAAAAAGACACGTTACATCCAGAGAAAGTTACTAGCCAATAAACAACTATGAACATGAACGAAGTAGCACTCCATCCAGCTCACAAACCTATGTCAACTGAAAGGAAACAAAGAAAGAAGCCACAAAGGAATCCATGATCCCATTACAGTAAGTTTCAAACAAGCAAAACCAACCTGTGGAGTTATTCAGAATAGCAGTTACCCCTGGAAAGGGACATGAGGGTGGCTGGGAGCTGGTCATGTTCTGTTTCTGGACCTGGGCACTGGTTACCCAGGTGTGTGCACATTGTGAAAATTCATCAAGCTGCACACTTACACTTCATGCACTTTTCTGTACATATATTTCAATTACAAATTTACTAAAGGCAATCCACAAAGCCATCAGCTAGAATTAAATCACACTGCTTCACTTTACGAAAGTTAGGTTTTTTGTTGGCATGCTACAACAACTCTTTGAAGTGCCTCTGAAATACTTTCTCTCTGAAAATACACATTGTACCTCCTCTTATAAAAATGACCTCCCACTGAAATAATTCAGGTCAGAAGTCTGGAACCTCTGACAAAGCAAAGGCACTGGGGCTGGCACGCCCACGCAATGTCACAGGCTGGGGCATGTTTCGCTGGTGCTGGAGGAAAAGGGGGCTGCTCTGAGGCAAAATGTCACCCACACTTGCAAATGCTGGGGGCTTGAAGCAATAGCCAGACCGATGCCATTGGCACCTGGGGGCTATTTTACTGAAGTCTCCAGGCTATGAAGACATACATGTGGATACATATTCTTGTGAAATATAGACAGTTACCCATTTACTTAAAAATCAATGTACCACCCGGCTGAGCGCGGTGGCTCATGCCTGTAATTCTAGCACTCTGGGAGGCCGAGGCGGGAGGATCGCTCAAGGTCAAGAGTTCAAGACCGGCCTGAGCAAGAGCGAGACCCCTTCTCTACTAAAAAAAAAATAGAAAGAAATTAGCCAGACAACTAAAAATATATAGACAAAAAATTAGCCAGGCATGGTGGCACATGCCTGTAGTCCCAGCTACTCGGGAGGCTGAGGCTGGAGGATCGCTTCAGCCCAGGAGTTTGAGGTTGCTGTGGGCTAGGCTGACGCCACGGCACTCTAGCCTGGGCAACAGAGTGAGACTCTGCCTCAAAAAAAAAAACAATCAATGTACCCAAACTCATCCTCAATATACCCCAACTTATAATCAATATACCTAAACCTTGCAGGGAGCTCCTCTCCTCCCCAACCTGAGAGACAGAGAGAGAGAGAGAGAGAGAGAGAGAGAGAGAGAGAGAGAGAGGGAGGGAACACACCATGAACAAATACGGAACAATCAGATAAAAGTGGAGATTCAGAAAGGGCCAAAGGAAGGCAGCCGTGGCCACAGCCTGGGGAGCTGGCCCTCCCCTCCCAGAAAACCCTGGACGCTTACAGTATATTAGTTATCTAAGTCAGCATAACAAATCACCCAGAACTTAGCAGCTTAAACTGATAAACATTTATTATCTTACACAGTTTCTGTCGGTCAGGAATTTGGGAGCAGCTTGGGGTGTGTGTGACTCAAGGTCTCCCAGGATGTTATAGTGAAGATGTCAGCCGGGGCACAGTCATCTGAGAGCTGACGGGGCCCAGACGATCCACTGCTAAGGTGGCTCCTCACGTGGCTAGCAAAGTGGTGCTGGCTGTTGGCAGGAGTCCTCGGTTCCATCCCATCTGGGCACCCTCACAGGACTGCTTGAGTGTCCTCCTGATATGGAAGTTGGCTTCCTCCAGAGGGGGTGATCCGAGGAAGCAGAGCAGAAGCAGGAGAGTCTCTAATGATCTAGCCTCAGAAGCCACCCACCATCGCTTCCACAGTGTCCTATTGGTGACACAGGTCAGCCCTGAGTGGCTCAATATGGGAGGGGACCGTGCCTGGGCATGAATAGCTGGAGGCAGGACTGTGGGGGCCCATCTTGGAGACCATCAACACCAGTCAAAGCTTTCACCTCCCTTTTCCTCCCTGCCTGAAACCCCAGCAATTTCGAATTCATTTGAGATCAGAGAGTCTTGCTTTTAAAAATGCAGACACCTTCAGGATGGCGAGGGGGCTATGATTCATTCACCCCTTACAGCTAAGCCTCCAAACACCAGGCTGGGCTCCCCAGAGGGGAGATGACGGGGAGGCATTGACAGTGACAGGGAGCCCACTGGTGGCCAACCAGCAAGGGCCGAGGGCCACAGGACCAGGGAGTTTCAAAGAAAGGGAAGCTCACAGCAAAAGTAACAGGCAGAAAGAAACTGCCTGTTCCAAAATTTTGCCTCGGGCGGGCAGAGACACTTCCTCCTCCCACTTCCTCCCTGGCCCCAGCACCCTCCTTCCTACAGTCTGGCCAGCTGGGGCGTGACCATGGCAGGTTCCTACAGCCCCAGGGCCACACAGCTATCCCTCCCATTTAGAAACCCAGCCCGTAGGAAACAGGATGAGGCCAACCGCATGTGCCTGGGTGATGCAACGGACTCAGCATTCTCACACCGCCACCCGGGGGTGGAGAGCGGGGGCCAGGAGGGCGCAGTGCTGCTGGTGCCAAGGGCAAGGATTTAGAATTCCCCCAGAGCCTCCTTCCCATAATAATATAACGGCAAGCTTGGACAGGGCTCGAGGTGTGCCAGGCACCATTCTAAGCAGTTCACACATATCAAGTCGGTAGGGCTCCTGACACCCTAGGAATGAAGTACTGTCACCCGCAGACCCATGTTACAGATGAGCAAACTGAGGCAGAGGAGAGGTTAAGTCGCGCAGACAGTGAGGGGGGAGCCGGATCAAGCCCAGGCCCGAGGGCCTCCTCCACACCAGCCGAGCAGGCCTCTGTCATCTCACGACTCAAGAGCTACTGGCTTCCACGGATGGCGTTGGTGGCCGCCGCGCTTCTCCTAAACTGTGCCAGAGAGCTTCATTAAAGGCACCCGGGCTACCCTCCGCCCTCCCCGGCAGGGAAGGCTCACACGCCCACAAAAAACGCTGCGGTACGAGTTTGCTAGAGATGTCATCACACATGCCACAGACTGGGTGGCTCGGATAACAGAAACGTGTCGTCTCGTAGCTCTGGAGGCCAGAAGCCTGACATCAAGGTGTCGGCAGGGTTGGTCCCTTCTGAGGGCTCTCAGGGAAGGATCTTTTCCAGGCCTTTCTGCTCTTCTCCCTACATCTCCTCACGTGGTCTTCCCTCTGTGTCTGTCTGTGTTGAAATTTCCTCTTCTTATAAGGACCCGAGTCATATCGGATTAGGACCCGCCGAATGACCCCGTTTCAACTTGACTGCCTCCGTAAAGACCCTGTCTCCGAATAAGGTCACCTTCTGAAGTCCTGGGGGTTAGGACTTCAACGAACGAATTTGTTTTTGAATTTCCACTCCTGGGAGCTGTAAAGACAGTGCTACTGGGAAACGCCACCCCGTGTCCCTCGGTCTCCTGGGACCTCCTCAGACTGGCCTTCCCCTGACCATGTGCTGACAGGTTTTTCTCCACAACAACCTAGTCACATTTTCTGCTTACCTGAGGTACACGCCCTCATGGATAAAAACGATTTAAGTAGACACCCCTGACAAGCGACTTTGGGAAGGTGAAACCGCAGGAAGGCATCGCAGCCAGCTTTGATGTGTTCCCCTGGCGTCCTTAGACTGGCCGCGGCAAAGAGAACAAGGCGCTGTGGCCAGGTGAGGGCTGACATTTCCGTCAGTGTGCGTGTCTGGGGGAAAGGGGTGCGGGCGCGAGGCGTGACTCAGCTGGGAGGAAAAATAACCCGCCTGTCATTGTGGTGGCTGGAGCTCCTATCTGCTAACCACAGAGCCCTTTTAACCCAACCAGCGCCTCCAAGGGCTGTGGCGGAGGGGAAAAAATAACTCTCACATTTAGCCAAAGAAACCAGAAGAGAAACAAAGAACCAGGAGGTAGGAAAACACGGTCAGGCCATCGAGAAGCCTCGTGAAGCTGCTGGGCAAGCCCATGTGTGGGTGGCAGTGGTGGCCACAGAGATGAGCCACAAGCCACAGCACCCAGGGCAAGGAGGTGGCTTTCCCAGGAAGGACACAGAATGAGGCATGGGGGTGGCTGTCATCAACTGCCACTGATGGGATGAGGGGGACACCATCCTCAAAGGAAGACACCCACCCTGCAATCTCATCCCTGGTGTGGGTCACGGCCTGACCCCAGCCTTCCAGGACCCTCCTCAGAGGACAGGCAGTCCTAACATGTCACTCCCCAACACAAGAGCACCAGTGGCTTTCCATCACAGAATAATCAGGGGTGTCCCCACAACTGACAAGTTCCCGCATGGCCTTCCCCTCCCTCCCCTCTGAGCACCTTTCCCACCACGTGTTCTCTGGGCTGCTCTTCTTTGGACACACTGACCTCCCTGCTGTTCCTTAAATGCACTGGACCTGCCCTGCCTCAGGGCCTTTGCACCAGCTGTTCCCTCAAGCCTGGCTGCTCACTCCCCTCTCATTCACACACTGCTCTTTCACTTCATTCGGGCACCCACTCCAGTGCCAGCTGTTCAGAGGCCTCCTCGACTTCCCTGTCTAACTGGCATTTTCAGTCTATCGTTGTCCATCCTTTGCCTCCTACTATATTTCGCTCAGTAACAAACCCATTACACAGTTATTTCTTCTTTCCTCAACTCAAATGACAGTTCTGTGAGGGCGTGAACCTTGTCCATTTGGTTCCACCATGTATCCCATTGCCTAGACTGGTAGGTCTCAACTGGGGGCAATTTTGTCTGCCAGGGGGCACTTGGCAATGTCTGGAGACAGTTCTGGTTGTCACAACTAGGGGAAGGAAAGGGGCTGTTCCTGGCATCTAGTGAGCAGAGACCAGGGATGCTGCTCAGCACCCTACAGTGCCCAGAACAGCCCCCCATAACAAAGAATCATCCAGCCTCTAACATCCATAATGTCAACATTGAGGAACCCCAACCTAGACACATAGCAGGGACCCAAGGAACATTTGAATGAAGAAGTAATTAAGAGAGTGAATGAGTGAATGAATATTGAGGCTCATGTCTTACAGAAATGTCTTTGCAGTTCTCACAATATAGATGATCTTTTCTCAAGATACTACTGTTTCACTTATTTTTTCATTCAACAAATATTTAATGAGTACCTGCTATGTGCTATGCGCTGTGTTTACAGTAGTGAATAAGGCAAACGCAGCTTCTGCCCTCCCAGAACCTACAGTGGACAAAAGAAGATTCTGTACAGGCCATCAAGAGACCTCGGTTGTCCTGCAGTTCTGTCACTATTAGTCACGTGACCTTGGGCAAGTCACTTGACTTCTGTGGACATCTCTTCCTCTATGCAAAATATAAAGGTGGCTTTGACTTTGAAGCTCATTGCCAACATACAAATTCTAGAGTTTTTCCATTCTTATAATACCATCATCATTGATGACAAAAGACTGGCTAACCCTCATGCCCATCTATAGAAGACTGGTTAAATAACTGACCGTCCTGTCCACACAATGGGACATGCTATGTGCAAAATGGTCTCCAAACATTCGTAGTAAGAGAAAGAGGGTATACTGAGTGCTCCCATTTTATCTCTAAAAGTGCTATTTGTGAGAAAATGGAATGAGTTACTGCTACATGAACAACATGGATGAATCTCGAAATCATGCTGAGCAAAAGAAGCCAGATATAAAACGGCACATATTGTGTGATTCCATGTGTATGGAGTTTAAGAACACGAAAAACTGTGCTGACAGAACTCAGAATGGGGGTTACCTCTTGCCAGAGAGTTTGGCTAAAGTGGGGCAAGATGAGACCCTCTGGGGTACTGGTAATGCTCTCTATCTTCATTTGTCACCAATCGAATTAAGACCCATGCATTTTATTCTGTGTAAATTATATCCCAATAAAGGCAAAACAGAGGAAATTAATACATATAATTATATAGATGGAGTACATTTGCACAGATAATTTCTGAAAGAATATATAATAAAGGTATCGGTTGGCACCTTTGGAAGAGGGATTAGAAGACCAGGATGAGAAGGAGACCCATTCCTGGGTCTTTGTATAACCTTGAAGTTTTCACTATGTGCATGTCTTCCTATTTCAATGAAAAACAAGTATAAGTCATTAAAAAAATACTTATCGCAATCTATAAAGAAAACCCACTCCTGCATACAGAAGGGAAAGTCTCTCTCCAGCCATCCACTGAAGATGTGGTTCAGCAAAGGTCTGATAACAAGACCCTCCCCACGGCCAACAAGCCAGAGTTTGCTGAGGAGGTGGGAGAACTGTCCTGTCCCCACACAGCTGCCCCTACCAGTGTGGGAGGAGAGATGAGTCATGGCCATTAAGCCCCCTTGGCCTGGTGGGTGTGGCAGGCCTCGCAGCAAGCGGGGAAGGCCAGGACCCCAGGTTAAAGTACTCCCCTGGACCTCACCCCGGACCCACCCCATCAGAACACCCACATGCCCAAGAGTCTACATTTCTTTACTTTTTAAAAAACTTTTTGTTATGAACATTTTCAATTACACAGAACATCATACAGAAGAATCCAGCAAACACCAGCAATCAGATTCAATTGTCCACATTCGGCCATATCTGCCTCACGCCTTTCCCTCTCTTCATTGAACTGAACCATTTAAAAGTGAACTTTCTCTCATGAGCGTACAAGTGGAATTTTCCACAGGCTACAGGACACGTGATATGGCAACAGATTGACTGTAGAACAAGGTATGAGAGCTCATCTGTCTTCTGTTCAGCCATAGATTAAAGAGATACCAAAAAATGTTTAAAAAAAAGAAAAGAAAAAAATTAAATTATTGATACCATGACACTTCATCTCTACATACTTCAGCATGCATCTCCAAAAACCACGACTCTTCTACACAAACACATGTATTAGCTATCTACTGCTGCATAACTACCCCAAACACAGCGGCAGGAAACAACGTGTCTTATCTCCCCGTTTCTGTGTCAGATCCAGGAGTGGCTCAGCTGGGCCCCTCCACTCCAGGCCTCTCAGCAGGCTGCAACCACCTCAAGGCTCAGTGGGGGGAATGGGGTTAAAGGAGCTGCTTCCAAGCTCACTCATGCTGCTGTTGGGTTCGAGGGCTGTTGGACCGAGGACCTCAGGTCCTCCCCACACCAGAGGGACCTTTCTCTAAGGCTGCTCACGACATGGTAGCTCCCTCGTTCCATGTGCACCATCCAAGAGAAAACACACCCAAGGCAGAAGCCAGAGTCCCTTTGTCCCCTCATCTCAGAAGCGCCTTCTCATCACTGCTGCTGTATTGCACCCACCAGAAGCGAACCACTAGGTCCAGCCCAACTCAAAGGGAGAGAATGACGCCAAGTTGTGGCTGCCAGCGGGTGGGGATCGCTGGGCCCATGTGAGGGGCTGCCGGCCACACCATAGATGCTCATGTCTCATCAAAGCAACAGTAGTCTCCTCGTATCATCTAATAGCCTGTCACAACAAAATGTCTCCAAGTGTCCCTAAAATGCCTATTACACATGTTTATTCAGGCCAGGATCCAATCAGGGGCCACAGGTTGTATTTGGCTATTCAGTCTCTCAAGCCTTGTTTGATGGAAAATACCGTAGCTCCCTTTTTAAAATGTTCTTTCTTAATATTGACTTGTCGAAGAGACAAGGCCAGATGGCTCACAGAGAGCGCCAAGCCATGCCAAGGCACACGGGAGTTTGAGGCCTGCTCTGGGATAGCCTGGGGGGGCCTGAGGCCAGCTGCTTCCAGCTCCATCTCACTGAAAGCCAAGCCTCCCCTAGGGGGGCTTTCCTAAGCCCTCCCAGGACACAAATTTTTATGGGGCCAGGAAGGAGGAGAGGGTGAGGACAGAGAGAGAGAGGGAGAGAGAGCACCGATGGCAAGGGAATGTGGGGAGGAGCTCATCAAGGCCCAGGCCTGCAGGACAAGGAAATGTTTTCTAGCCATTCTAAGCAGCCGCCACATACACACACACCGTAACATGTCCCACGCCTGGCAGCGCCACTGTCAGGACCACTTCGTGTCTCTCGGGAGTTTCCCAGCTTGCAGATCCTCTTACACCTATCTCGTCCTCCCAAAAAGCCAAGGAAGCAGGACCAGCAAGCACAGTCGGCCCCATGTGACAGATCTGGCAACAGCTCAGAGAGGCGAAATGATGCAGCCACAGTCACCCTCCAAAGTGTCTCAGCCAGATCTTTAGATGCAAGTCCTGTCCTGAAGCTTAGAGCATGCGACCATCACTGCCCTGAGGGAGTGGCCCTGTCTCAGTCCTGCAGGCAGTTTGTGTTTGCCTCCTCCTAGCTGCGGGGCCACCGCCGCCATCTTGCCCTCATCACGTTCGGTGCCTGCACCAGACACCATCTCATTTCATCCTCACAATACCTCTGAGTGGACACTGTTATTTCGACCCTTACAGACAAGGAAATGGACTCTCAGCTGCCAGGTCTATCCCAGGGCCTGAGATGACACATATAGTGACATTCTCCAGGTCTGTTGAACACGAAGTCCCAGCAGGCTTCAGCACACATTCATCCAGTGCTTTTTTTTCCTGTTTCCCCGACACTCTCCTTTCTGCCAAGCCAGCCTCCCAGCTACACACAGCACACAAACAGCCCCCATCCTTGGTGATGCAAGCTATTTCTGGAAACCCACAGCATAAAAAGGCCTTCACATCGTATTTTCCAATATATACGACACTATGAAAGGGGATCAGAGTTGTGATCAAGGGCTCGGTATCAAACAAATCACAGGAAAATGAATTTTAGGATGTTGGAGCCAGAAAAACATTTAGAGGTCATCTAAATCAGTGGTTCTCAACCAGGCACAATGGAGCCCTCAGGGGACATTTGGCAATGTCTGGCGACATTTTTGGTTGTTACAACTAGTAGGGGGAAGGGATTTGCTAGTAGCATCCAGTGGGTGGAGACCAGAGATGCTGATAAACATCCTACAATGCACAGGACAGCCCCCACGACAAAGAATTATCTGGTCCCAAATACCAATGGCTGAGGTTGAGAAACACTGCCCTAAATCCCTTTGTTACTTAGAGGTTGAGAAAGCTGAGGCCCAAAGACACAAAGTGACTTGCCCAAGGTTACAGTCACAAAGCCAGAAGTAGTATCCAAGTCTCTATTATATCCACCTCTATCGTCTGCTTTGCTCTGTCTAGGTTTGGGCTGGGGGAGAAGAGAGGGTGGGGACCTTAATTCTCGTAACCAATCTGAACCAAAGGAAGAAAACTACAATAAAATAAATTACCAAATTATGCAGCAACAACACATCAGGGTGTCCCAAACCCTGAAAGAAATGACTTCTTCAATTATCGATGAAAATAGCATTGCTTTTCCAGTTCCCCAGAAGTTGCTGGAGGTAGGTCAAATTTATCATGATGTGAGTTCCAATACGGTTTACTGACTCTAAGGCTTCCAGAGGGGGCAGGTTTTACAGGAAAGAATGCCACATTCTCCTCCTAAGGGTGCCCACACATGTCCTGGCTATGGTTTCCTTTTGACTCTGAGAAAGGAATATAAATGCAGGTTGGAAACTGGAAAATACCCCCCACTGTCATGCAAGAACTGAAGAGTCACCTGACCCCCAACCCCCATCTGCCGCTGAGTCACCAAGTCCCTTCATTCACCAAGCTAATTATCCAGCAAGGGAATTAAAAAGAACACTGGGAATTCTTAGGTTTTGGTGTTATTTCCACGCCCAGTCTCTGCTAAAGATCATTTTGTTCTTAGATATGTAGCTGTCTCTTACACTCAACATGTTATCTTTGGAGGCTGCAATTTATTTTATTTTATTGGATACTGTTATTTTTAAATCTACTTAAAATGCCTGCAAGAAAAAAAAGAATACATCTCTGATGTACGCCCTGTAAACGCTGGAACCTTGCAAAATAATGCAAACCGATTTAGGTTGCACATCTAGTTCTTAAATTGCTAACCAAGAAGTTTCCATTCCCCAGCATGCTTTTGCTTTGAAAGAAATGAGGCTAACTACTGAGGGCCAATCACTGTGATCAGTAAACATGTCATCATTTGAGAAGCACAATGACAGTGGGAAGACAGTCGATAGGTATCTCTTAAAAGCCTCTCTCTCTCCTTAGAATGCACGCAGTGCGGTCACTCTATTTTTTTTCCCCTCTTGAGCAAGACGCCCCTGCCTTCCTGTCTGGCCCCTGCCCGCTTTCTCAGGGTGGGAACGCCGAGCCCCAAGTCACGCGTGTGCCCGCATCAGGCCACCCCCTGCCGGGTGCGTGCAGCAGCCCCAGCAGCAGCACAGTTGTGGGCGGCAAGCGCCGCCGCAGCCCGAGGCCCCGCTTTCGGTTCCTGGGGGACCGCCAGATCGCAGACCCGCGGGCGGGGGGCGCCAGGGAGGGGTGCGGGCGCCGCGAGCCCCTTACCTGCAGTGCCGCATCGCGCCGCTCGGCCGCCCACCTGGACAGCATCCTAGAGCATCCTTTCTTCAGCGCGACGGCTGCGAGCGCCGTGACGTCACGGCGGGGCGGGCCCCACGCTGCCACGTGACGCCTTCGGGCGAGGCGGGAGGTCGGCGCGGGGTCGAGGGAAAGACCCTGGAAGTCCCCGGAGGTCCGGGGCGAGTGGCCTCAAATCCTCCCTCGGGAGGGCTTTATGCTCGACGTGTGCAGCTCGCCTGGCCTTCCCCGAAGAATTACAAGACACAAACAGCACACAAGAGAAATCCAAATTATTACAGGCTCCGAGCGCCTAATAGGATTTCAAAAGAACTAGCAATGAGGGGATTATAGTGAAAGGAAATATAATGTAGTGTTTTATTTTAAAACCAGTATTTATCAAATGCAGTGGTGAAATAAATCTATTTTGTGCAAATCAAAATGACACTTAAAATATAGCGTGCGTGGACATACTGTGCAGATGTTCAATGTTTCAATCGTATATCAAATATCAAATGCTTTAATTCAAAGCAATTCATTATGGAATATTATACTAATTGCACTGATGAATAATGCTTTAATTACTCCCAAAAGCTGCATTCCAATATTAATTTGTATTTGCCAAAGAAAAAAATGGTACCACCACATATTTTTACTACTTGAATATTTGATGATTTAAACTAAAGCACTATTGTGTTTTTCTATTGCTGCATAACACACCAAAAAAAGCACTATTGCGTGAGCATGGTTGTAGTTGTGTCTGTGTTTGTCTTCTTAAACCTTCTGGCAAGGCATTTAATCTCTCAGCCAAGAAAGAGTTAATTCGCAATAACTCATTATTTCGCATTTTCTAATTTTTATCACATTCTGAAGAAGTGAGTCATTTTACTATCACAGAAAATATGCACAATGTCAACATTTCTCATTCACAACTGAAACAGCCTTGTCTAGAAAGCATTTAGAAAATTCCAACTGATCATTTCGTAAATTTGAAATAGCATATTTCAAACTTAAGCAGTGCACATATAAACTTTTCTTTGGCCAAACCACATAAACGTTTTTGAAATGTAAAAGGACAAAAGCAGAAATTGTTTTTATTTGTATTCCGGTTTCAAATAGATTAATCTACTTTCACTGGAGTTAAAATCACAATTTTAGCATTCCCTTTGCTCACACCGCTGAAAGAGATGTGCAATAGATTGTTTTACAGGCAAGCTGGAGTTAAGTTTACTTGCTATTTATTTCTGCAGCTTTCCTACCTATATTTAACCCTGGCGCTTACACCACCATTCCCTCCAGATTAACCAAATTTCTGTTCAGAAGGTTAATCTCTAATCTGGGGATAAATACAGCCCTTGCCTCTCACAACTATCTATTATTTTCAACAGCAGGTTTTAAAAATCAACAAAGTGGCAGTGTGGTTTTCTAGGTCACTCCTCTCGAGTTTGTTTTTCTGAGTGATAAGCAACTTACCTTCGGCTTTCAGATTCTGAGATACAAAGTTAAAATGCTACCGAAATCCCCTGCTCCTTTGGGTTGAGGGTCTGAAGGAGGCAGAAACTGACAAGCTCATTTTCCTGCCAGAGGCAAATGTCGATTTCAGCCTCAGGCACCCAGAGGGCCCGGGAGGCAGGCTGGGAGTATCACGTGCTCCGCCCAGCCACTCAGCCGTGCCCAGCCGGCCGGGTCACCTCTTGGCTTCGGAGGCCCGCAGTGCCAATGTCGTTGGCCTCCTACTCTCTGTGCATTCGTGTCCAGAGTGAGCCCGGCGTCCCCGAAACACAACGCTCCACCCCCAGAGTCTGGGCTGCTGGGTCCACTGTGACCGGAGTTCCCAGAATCTATGGGAGGTGGGTGCGGAGGGGGCGTATATAAAATGCCCTTGCGGTCTGAAGAGCACGGCAGGTGGGTGCGGAGGGGGCGTATATAAAATGCCCTTGCGGTCTGAAGAGCACGGCCGCAGGTACAAACAATCAGGCTCTGTGTTCTGGCTGGGCGGAACCAACTAAATACAGGCACCTTCCTCATCCTGGGGCAGTTTTTTTGTTAAAAGGTTAGTTCCACCTTCTCTTTTTCCAAGTGATTGCTCAACTGTAAAAAAACGTTACAGCAAACAGGCAATTCAGAAAAGACCTAAAACTGGGCCATGCAATTTTCAACAGAATGAGATAACTCTCCCAACACCTTCCACCCCCCTCCCCCGTCACACTGTCAATTTGGCAAAGATTTAAAAAACAAACAAAAAGCAAAACCTGATACCACCCATGAGAATGTAAATTGAGCAGTCTTTCTGGTGGGCTGTTGAGCAATCCCTACAAATGCCTTACAAGTATGCATAATTTGACCAATTACTCTGGGCCCCAACAGCTGTTGTTCCTGCATTTGCTCCCGAAATTTTATATCCAGGAATTTTCCCTAGGAGGGAAAAAGAAGGGTGTGCAAAGAACTGACTAGGGAAAGTTTGCTGCAGTGTTATTCATGATCTCGAAGCGCTGGAAGCAAGCGAAATCTCCCGAAACAGAGGATATGTTAAATTATAAGACATCTGTACAATGGAAGAATTAAAACTAATATGGTGGTAGGTACTTATGGACAAAATGAAAAATGAAAAAAGGAAGCTCCAAAAGTGTTATGTGCTGAGTGATCCGTTTTTTTGTACGTGGCTGTAATATACTTATATCTACACATATACTTTTCTATATGAACATAGAAAATAATAAGGAAGTTAATTCACTAGGGTATCAAACCTGGCATTTCACTGATTAGTGGGGATTAAGGGTGTTTTAAATTTTTCTTCTTTTTAGCTTAGCTACATTTTCTAATTTCTAACATGTATTGCTTTTGTAGCAAGAAAAAAGTTACTGTTTTCTTAAAAGCACTACAGTAGACATGATCATGGAATAACCATTTTTGGCTAATTTTTAATGCAGATTTCATTACTTGAAGATTCTCGAATCTTAACCACAAAGCCCCGAGAGAACAATTCCTAGCCGTCTGAGCTTATTCTGCTCACATAACTCTTTAGGGAAGAAGATTCGGGAACCAGTGTAACGTTTAACATCCGCGTGTCCACTCTCAGTTTCTTTTCATGTAAACTCGCTTCCTATTCTGCTCTCTCTGGAGAGAGAAAGTCAGTTGTTCCCATCCTTCGTGAAAAGATTCTTCAAATAGTTATGGAATAACCTTTGAGCTTTGATCTCTCTATGCTGGCGCTTTCTAGTTTCTTCACAGATTTCTTTTTTATCCCTTTAAATCTTTTACATTTTTTCTCTTGATTATCTGCCACTTTTCTACAAATGTCACACAAAATATAGAACGGTGGTTCTTAATGGGAGGTGATGTTGCTCCCTTTCCCCCAGAGGATATTTTTGGCTGCCACACTGGGAAGGGGGCAGCTGTGTGCTTCTGACACCTGATGGGTGGAGGCCAGGGCTGCTGCTCAACGTCCCATGGTGCACGTGACAGCCCCCACCCCCGCCACCGCGACAATGAAAGATCCAGCCCAAAATATCCATAGCGCCAAGGTTGAGAAACCCTGGTTTAGAATTATTTGTAAAGTATAATTTGATGCCCCAAATGTTCCATTTCCCAACCATTTTTAAGAGTTCCCCATTGTCTAATGTGCTGGAAGCTCTGTTTCCTTATGAATCCCTTCAATGTAGTACTACTGGCATGTGGGGAGGATAATTGCCCGTCTGCGCATACACCATCTCTGAAAAGAGACACAGGAAACTGCTAAGGGTGTTATCTCTGGGAAGGAGAATTGTGTGGCTAGGGCATGGAGGGTGGGTGGAAAATTTTCATAGATTTGGAATGCATTACATACTTAAAAAACAGACATCTTTCAAGGCCCCTTTATATAATATATATTTGAGACCGGGACTTGCTCTGTCACCCAGGCTGATCTTGAACTCCCAGCCTCAAGCAATCCTCCCGCCTCAGCCTCCCAAAGTGCTGGGATTACAAGCATGAGCCACTGAGCCCAGCCAAGTGCCCTTACATTAATGCCGCAAATGCACTTTGTACGAAGCACGTTCATGTCCGGTACGTCATTTGATTCTCACGGCAGCTTGTTAACAGGAGTAGGGTAGGTCTAATGCTCCGCTCCCATTTTGCAGACAGGCTCAGAGACAGCCCTGACACTCTGACACTTCAATTCCCTGGCTGAATCACCCTGTGGTCACACTGGGTCCCCTGCTTCTCCTCCAGGCACCTCTCTGACCATCCCCTCCATCCCTCTGCCCAGCCACAGTTCCCTGGGACCCTCCTCGGAGCACTCGCCAGGTTAGACCCAAACCATTTGCTCACATTAACCCCTGAGTTCCTGGAGAGGAGACAGGGGAGCTGGATTTTCATGTCCGAAAGCCCAGCGTGTAGTACTGTCTCCAGGGTATAATATTTGTTACACCAGAACTAAAATTGTCCCAAACGTTCTCAACCAAAAATTAGCACCTGTAATCGTATAACATCTTGAAACATTACATGACTGTATTACAATATTATAGTCTGTGCTATTTTGCCACACCTCTGCAAGCCTCTATTTTCCCTTCTGTAAAACAGGGAGAAGACAGTAATAGTATCCACTATTTGGGGGCATTTTGAGGGCCCCCTCACCTTGGGTGCAAAATTTAAAGGGACACTAAAAAATCAGTAATCAAGATAATATACTATTTATAAAAATCAAAATTAATGCAAAAATTTACAATACACAAAATATCAAATTTTGTAAAGGCAGGCTGTTGTTTGTTTGACAGCCTTGCATTATTATGCAAAGCGACCACTCATTTCCAGTCAGCTGGGGACTCACGGCCAGCATGTCTCTGAAGGGTGGGTTTCTGTGGGTTGACAATGGCATGCAAATAAATTGGGCCACGTGAAGCTTAAGTGAGAGATTCAAAAAGAGTAAGCAGTGCCTTATGGGAACCTGAGACACAAGGAAAAGTGTGTGCCCCTAGACACAATTATGAAAATATCCTCTTACATTCTGAGCCAAGTGGGAAAAGTTAATAAAGACTCTACAATCAAAACACACACACACAGAAACTACGTATAAAGCTCTACGCGGCCCAATTTATTTGCAGCCTCGATCTGTAGCGCGTGCTTATTCTCATGGCTTTGAACTGCTGCGTGCAGACTTGGACAGGGACGCTCAGCAGCCATCGTCGTGCAGTGTCTCCACCATACGCGGACAACAGAAGGCAACTGCTTTATTGCACCTGGACAAGGAACAGCTTCTCTCACCCCGGACCTGGCCTTTGAGAGAAGCTGTTCCTTGTCCAACTGCTTCGGATTGGAAATATGATTTTTCTACAATTGCACTGCTCTGATATGGTAGCTACCAGCCACAGTTGCTATTGATGTTGCGATTAATTTAACTTAAATAATGGTTAAAATTCAGTCCCTCAGTCATACTAGCCACATGTCAAGTGCTTAAGAGCCACATGTGGCTAGTGGCTACAGTAATTTAGTGCAGACATAGAATAATTCCATCCTCGCAGATAGTTGTATTGGACAGTGCTGTAAAGCATTTCTTTTAAACTAATTCCATTGCAATAAAACAATTTATGTTTATTACCCATGGGATTCTGCCTGCAATTGCAGGGTAGAAAAAGCAATCTGGCCAGAGCATCTGTTGGTGGAAAGGATGGAAAGGCATGGATTCCAGAAGGCTGTGTGCCTCTAGCCACGTCTCAGGCAAGATGCTTCCAAATGCCAAGGAATATGTAGCCACTGCCTTTGGACTTCACCAGGAGCCTGCAAATCTTGTCCCAAGAGGAGATAAGAGCATCCGATCATTTGTTCCACCGCAAACGGTGAGATGCGTGCGAGAGCACAGACATATGGGAACGCTAATTCCCAGAATCCCAGGAAGATGTTACCATACGTGACAAAAGGGACTTTGCAGATGTGATTAGATTAGGCATCCTGAGATGCTGGGGAGCTAATCCTGGATGATCCGTATAAGAGGGAGGTGGGAGGGTAGGAGTCAGGGAAGGAGATGTGAGGATGGAAGAAGGGATAGGGAGATCTGAAGATGCTCCACTGCTGCCTTAAGGATGGAGGAAGATAAGTGAACAGATGTAGCTAAAACAAAAAGACCAAAAATAAAGGACGTACAAAGATATGCAAGGAAAAAACAAATAAAGGGAAAGTAGCTACCACACTCTTGAAACCTGACAAGGTGGAATTGCAACCAAAGAGCACTGGGAGAGATAAGGCTGCACGTGCAATGAGGATTTAAGAGTCTTGCATATCTGTGCACCTAATGACACAGCAACAGCTTTCAAAAGGACAAACCACCAGTGATGTGAAGAAAAATAGAAACACTAACACATATCTGTCAATGCATCCAGGACGGCTCGAGTAGACAAGACCTGAGCAAAGACATAGAAAACCCAGACAACGTGCTCCATAATCAGTAGAGCTCGGGTACATACATCTGTAGGGAGGTACATGTAGTCTACTCCCAAAATTCCTGTCCACTCAGAACGTCAGAATAAATATAACCTTATTTGGAAATAGCATCTTTGCAGATATAATTAAGGATCTTTGAGATGAAATTTAGGGCGGGCCAGAAATCCAATGACTGGTGGCTACATAAGAGAAAGGAGGGGGAGATTTGGAGGCAGAGACCCAGGGAGAAATTCATACAAAGATGGAGGGGCATGGCCACAAACCAAGGGACACTTGCAACCACCAGAAGCTGGAAGGATCCTCCCCTAGAGCCTCTGGAGGGAGGCTGGTTCTGCCAATACCTTATTTTTGGACTTCTGGCCTCCAGAACAGTGAGATAAAATTCCTGCTGTTTTGCCACCTATTTGTGGCAGCCCTGGCACTAGAGCCATATGTATGTATGCATATATCAGCCTCTGAACCCTAATCACACACAATGTGCCTGCTTCTCACAAAACAGTCAGATAAACTGACTATATTATAGGCCATGAAGAAAATCTCAATGGATTCCAGAGAATAAAAATCACACAAACAGGATTTTCTGACTGTATTGCTATGAAACTAGAAATTAATAAGAAAAATTTGTAAAGACCTTTACACCTGGAAAAAAATTAAAAGACATGGCAATAAACATCTCTTGGGTCAAAGGAAAAATGCAAAGTGAAGTGACAGAATTTCTTAGGAATCATGATAATGAAAACTCAACATATTAGTTGGCAAAGAAAAATTTATAGCACTAAATTAGTTTAGCGATATAAATCTTAAAATAAAAAAACAAACACACCCAACTCAAACAACTACAAAAGAAGCAACTAAGACACAAGAAAGCAGAAGGAATGAATGATTCATAAAAATAAAAGCAGTATTTCATGAATTATAAAACAGAAAACAGGAGCCCCAACAAATAAAACCAAAAGCTGGTTCTCTTTTTAAAAAGGGTGAAAAGTTTTTTGTCTTTTGTTTTTTTTAAAATCCAATAACTAACCTCATCAAGGAAAAAACAAGGGAGAAAACACAAGCACAGAAAGTTGGAAATGACAAGAGGAAAAGAACCATCCCCAAAAGAAGAAAATTAGAAAGATTTAATTACTCTGTACAGTTTTTTTACAAATAAATTAGGAAAAGTAGATGAAATAGATACTTTTTAAGAAAAATACAACTTACCAAAATTGACCTAAAGAGACAAGTTTAAAAAGACCAATTTCCACAGAGGAAATAGAGAAAGTGATTTAAAGAGCTCCCCTGTAGGCAAAAAAGCACGGGGCAGGCCCAGATGGTGGCTTCCTGGCAGAATTCCCCCAAAGTTAGCCCCCGAGCCAAGAAAAAGGAGAAAACGTTCACATTTGTTTGATAACATTGATACCCCACCTGGCAAAGATTTCACTAAAAAAATTTACAGGGTATCAATACAAAAATCATAAATACTAGTAAACCAACTTCAAAGCACATTAAAATATATACATCATGACCAAATGGAGTTCATTTTACAAAAGCAAGGGTGATCCTCTATTAGGAAATCCATTAATATAATCAATCATGTCTTTAGAGCTAATAAAGAAAATCATATGATCATCTCAGTAGATGGAAAAAAGGAATTTGAAAAAAATCCAACACCCATTCATGTTATAAATACTCAGGAAAAGAGATATTGATGGATGCTTCCTTTACATCATAAGCGCGTGTGTGAGATGCACTCCCTAAAGCCAACGTCTTATTCAAGCCTCTTGATTAAATCCAAATTTTACAGAACAAATCATTTTAATAAACGGATTTGTTCTGTGAAGTTTGGATTCGGTCAAGGGGCCGCACTTGGGGATCTGGAGGGCCACATGTGGCCTTGAGGCCGCAGCTTCCCCACCCCTGCGTGGGGCAACACCAGCTTTCTTGCTAAAGTCTGAAAAAAGATAAATAGCCTTGTGGGAATATGTATTTGTCTTATTTTCTGCCTTTATGCAAAGACAGAAAACAAAATGGCAAAAACCTATCAAAAATATCCAAAATATATACGAGTAAAACTGTAAAGTATTCCTGAAACACACAAAATTAGTCTTTAGCAAATGGAAATATGTAATACATTCTCGGATAAGAGGATGCAACATCATAAAGATGTCAATTCTCCCAAATTTGTAAGTTTAATGCAATTCCAGCAAGGTTCCGTAATTTTTTTTCCTGGAGCTGATTAAGTTGATTATAAAATTCATTTGGAAGAAGAAATAAGCAAGAATAGCCAGGAAACACTGAGAAGGAAGACAGGAAGGAGGGCTAGCCCTCACGGACAGTAACAACAAGCCTCTATGATTACAGCAGCTTTGCCCATAAGTAAAGCACAAATTTAGACTATGCCGAGATGTTTTCTCACCTCTGCAAGTGGCAAAGACTCACAAATGTAACATTGTATTAGTGAGGTTGTGGGAAACTGTCTCACACTTTTCTGGTGAGAATCCAAAACGGTACAGCCCCTAGGAGGGAAATGCAGTGCAACCCAGCAAGATGCCATGTGCATTTACGTTCATTTACCCTTTGACCTGGAGGTCCCACTTCTAGGGACCTATCCCACAGGAACCCTGGCAAAAATGTGAAAGGATATCTGCAGAAGACTTTCACTGTTGAGCTATTTTTAATAGCAGAAGACTAGAAACAACCAGAACGTGGTTGAATAAACTATGGCGCATCCACCAATGCAGTGTGAGAGAGTGAGACAGAATAAAGAATACCCACTCGTAGCACTTTGGGGGATGTGGGGTAGATGTGAATTTTGGGGGGCCAGAGGGCACACTGTAGTGGGTTGAATGGTGGCCCTAAAGATGTGTCCACGTGGAACCTGGGAATGTGACCTTACTTGGAAAGAGTCTTTGCAGAGGTAATTAAAGATCTGGGAGACGAGATCATCCTGGATTAACCATGGGGGCCTTAAATCCAATGTCAGGTATTCATATAAGAGACAGAAGCAAAGACAGAGAAAAACACAGAGGAAAGTGCCATATGAAGGTGGGGCAGAAACTGGAGCGATGTTTCTTAGACAAGCCAAGGAACGTCAAGGATTGCCAGCAACACCAGAAGCCGGAAGGGGCAGGAAGGACCCTCCCCTAGAGCCTTTGGAGGGAGTGTACCCTGCTAACGCCTTGATTTAGGACGTCTGGCCTCCAGAACTGCCCAAGAATAAATTTCTCTCGTTTTAAGCTACCAAGCTTGTGCTAAATTGTTACAGCAGCCAATACAGATTTTGGTGGTCTCTGGGATATATATATATATATTTTTTTTTTTTTTTTTTCTTTTCTTTAGAGACAGGTCTCCCTATGTTGCTTAGGCTGGTCTCAAACTCCTGGGCTCAAGTGATCGTCCCACCTCGGCCTCCCGAAGTGCTGGGATTACAGGTGTGAGCCACCGCACCCAGCCTAGGATATATTTTTAAGTGGAAAAAGCCAGATGGAGAAAAGTGTGTTTATTGTGCTACTGTTTACCCAAGAAAGGAGAGAAATACAAATATAGATGTGTACATATTTGTGTATATAGGCACATGTACATATCTGTACATATGCATATATGTCTATTTAAAAAATAGACAATGCAAGGAAAAACATTATTTCTTAAATGGTTACCTATAAGGAGAGGAAAGGAATAGGGAGAGGGGCAAGAATACAAGTTAGACTCCTTTAAATATATCTTGTTTTGTATATTTGTCTTTCAAGTCATGTCAGTATTTTACATTAAAAATAATATTAAAAAGATCAATCCATAAGAATCCAAAATAAAGTGAAACACACATTGATAGCTTAACCCCACAGAAAGGAAATATTCCAAGTTACTTTACATCACAGTAATTTGACTGCACATTCCTAGTGAGATAAATCTTAAGGACTGAAATAACTAACAAAAATTTCAATAGTTTTTCAGTAATTACAGTATGTTGGTGGTGGTACTGTTGATATTGCTATTCTGAAACTCTTGTGTACGTGTGTGTTATGGGAGTAAGCAAATGGGGATTTATGTGATATTCTATCATCCTTTTTCTCCTTAAAAAAAAAATATTGTCTAACTCTTTCCATCGAAAAGGTCTGGCCAGGTGCAATCCCAGCACTTTGGGAGACCAAGGCAGGAGGATCCTCTGAGGCCAGGAGTTCGAGACTGGCCTGAGCAACATAGTGAGACCTGTCTCTATAAAATATAAACAAATTAGCCAGGCGTGGTGGCATGCACCTGTAGTCCCGGTTACTCAGGAGGCTGAAGCAAGAGGATCACTTAAGCCTGGGAGTGTGAGGCTGCAGTGAGCTATGATCGAACCACACCGCACGCCAGCCTGGGCGACAGAGAGACCTTGTCTCAAAAAAAAGGTCTAAAAAACAATGACCGAGCCAGTAGCAACAAGTACCCCCAGCACCAAGAAACCAGGTGGCCCGGGGGAAAAGAACAATTCCAGGTCAGACATGTCTGAACACATGGCTGTGGCGGGGAGGGAGGAATGGGGAGTGGCTGCTAATGGGGATGGAGGCATCTTTTTGGGGTGATGAGAATGTTCTAAAATTGATTGCAGTGATATTTGTATAACCCTAAACATACTAAAAACCAGTGAATTATATGCTTTAAATGGAATGTGAATTATATCTCAAGGAAGTTGTTACCAAAAAAACATAAAGAAATCCCAACAAGTGGGATTTAGATTCTGTTCAAAGGGTTAAAAATTGGAAAAGTATACCTTGGATATTTAGTACCAGTAAGGAATTAAATGCTAAGATGCGATGAGGGCATTGTGCATATGTTTTTCTCTTTTACCAATACATACTCAGATATTGAAGGATGAAATGATAAAGTGTATGGGATTTGCTTGAAGTCACAAGGAGAAGTGGGTGGAGGTGTAGATGAAACAAGATTGGCCATTTGAAGCTGGGGGAGGGTTGCATGTATGTTCATTTTACTATTTTCTCTGATTTGATACCTCTGGTCTTTATATTTAAAAAGTACGTGGTTTTGTCTGGGCACAGTGGCTCACGCCTGTAATCCCAGCACTTTGGGAGGCTGAAATGGGAAGATCACTTGAAGCCAGGAGTTCAAGGCCAGCCTGGGCAACATAGCGAGATCCCATCTCCATTAAAAAGTTTTTAAAACTTAGCAAGGAGTGGTGGCTCACGCCTATAGTCCCAGCTACTCGGGAGGCTGAGGCAGGAGGATCGCTTGAGCCCAGGAGTTCAAGGCTGCAGTGAGCTGCACCACTGCACTCCAGCCTGGGCAACAGAGCAAGACCCTGTCTCAAAAACAATAAATAAATAAAACATGTTTTTATATATTTAAGTCTCCATAATTAAACATTCTTTCCACAAAACACACATTTCCACTGTGTTCTTAAGGCAAGTTAGTTTAATTTTATAGAAGAAATACTTTCAAACAATACAAATGACACAATTAGAGAGAACAGTGACAAAAACAAAGAGATGAATACTGATTATAACTTCTTCCCACAACAGAAGCTTACTTATTTCTGCGATTATCAACCAAAACCTGACAGTTAGTGACTCGGTGAAGTGAAAGCCAAATTCTCTTTTACATGCAGTACTGTTTCTGAAGAACCCTGGGGGCAGAATTCTGATGGTTTCTGGACCAGAACTGCTGTAGAGCCTGGCAGAATTTTCATTGCAAGGCCCACTAGATGGCCAAATTTAAACCTCAGATGAAAACACCCCTTAAGCCCATAGGTCTTCCCTTTTCTGGCGTGTGGGATATTTGGGGGGGGGGCAGTGGTAACTAGGCAGAAGCTGCAGAACCGCGTTGTGAACGAGAAGCACCGTGGGGTGCGGCGCCACGCGCCTGCGCAGACCGCCGCTCGCTCTCCGCCGCCGTTGGCGCGACTGCCTTTCCCTCCCAGGGCTGCGCTCAGCTGCAGAGCAGACACCGGCAGGGGCCAGGAGAGGCAAAAGGGAAAGGTGGCAAGCACAGTGCTCTCAGACTGACCCCGAAGCAGGGCTGCCTTTGCTTCTTGCAGGGCAGCGGTGGGATTCTTCTAGAAAAACCTTAGTGGGACAGGGAGGAGGGCACTCCAAACAGAAATCTGCATAAACTGGGCAGTGAAACTGATTTGAAAACACTTGTGTGGGGCTTTCTGTACTGGCACAGTGGGTTTCCCTCACATTGCGACTTGAAGGAGCTTGGTGGAAAAGGTGCCTGCCTCAAGACCCCAGCCCGCTTAGAGAGCCGCTGCGCCACGGGCTTGGCGTCCAGGGGCTCGCCCCGCGCCCGAGGCAGCAACGATCTGTCCCCCCGCACACCCTGGGGTGCAGCCCGCAAGGGTTCATTGCTGGAGTTGAACGTTTCAACAGCCGGGGGCCTAGACAGATGGCGTGCTCCGCAGCGCCTAAGAACCCATGGGCACTTTGGGGCTGTCTATCTACTTCTGTGATGGGCACATATAAAAAGGAACTGGCCAAAAAAAAAAAAAAAAAAGCGAGACCAGAGGCAGAAATACATAGCGAGAGACAACAGCCGTGAAAAGCATAGAGTTTTCAGTCTTACCACCACTGACAAATTCCATTGTCTATGATAGGTCGCGTGTCAATGAAATGCTTTTACAAAATTCATTTTTAATAAATGTAAAAAGGAAAGTGGGTTATACAAGGGGAGGTTACAGACTGATGGGAAAGAGGAAAAACCTGATTAAAAGGGACATTTCCAAGGGAGGAAAGACCCAGGAAGAGAGAGTTCTGTTTTCTTTGACATTTCCTGTGACCCACCTCGTTCACTCATGCGAGGTGTCATGAAGCAGAGTGCATTTCGTGGATAATAAATACATATTAGGCAAAATATTTATATCATTTGGCATTTAAAAGAATAATGGCATGTTTTTATTACATTAAAAGGTTTTTTTTCCTCATGAGCTAGTTCTCAGATTTCGTGAGGAACATTGGGTAGACTGCAGCACGGGGGCGTTCTCATTTAAATCAAATACTCTCCTGCAACTGGGTAACTCCAGTTACCCGCGTCCTTCCCTCCCCCTGTAAAGGTGATCGTGTCTATGTTGTAACTGCTATGTTCACCCACAGAGGCACTGAAAACGGGCCTTCCCAGTTCCCTTTTCACTTTCCTTCATGACACAGTGGTGTGGCAGGAGTTCCCCACCACCCTCCTAGTCTGTTGCGATCAGACGGGGCGGGTGGGAAGCAGGCTGCCCGTGGTCAGAGAACGGGCAGCGTGGACAGCCACCGTGGACAGGCAGGCTGAAGCCTGGGACGTGGAGGCTCTGTCACCTGCTTCGGACCCATGGGGACACAGAAAGATGCATCAGAAGACAACACAGAAATGAGGAGCGGTCAGTGCGCAGTCCACACGGGAGACTGGCCTCTGCAGCGCACGCGTGCTTGTGAACTACGATCGAACTGCTGCAGGTGACATCTTGACATAACATGAAGAAAGTGAACGTGTACAATATGTGTGGTAAATGCACATATGAGAAACTGATACAAGTGACGAATTTAGCACATAGTGTTTGCATTTCAGGTGTCAAAAACAAAATCGGCCCCAAGCTCCATTCTACTGCATGACAAATACTGAAGAACAAAATTTCAGTCTTAAAATACATCTTAAAGTCAGTATTTTCCTTCAAGGAAAAAAAAGTACTATAAATAAATTACAATACAGTGAATTTGCCTGAACTCACTTCGTTTCTGTCTTCCAGCCTTTAAGTCAAATAAAACAGCATAAAAACTGTACATTCTTAACACGATAGTTGATCTTTTATAAAATAACCTGTCTTCAGAGATGTCGATTTCACAACAAGGAAAAACCAAGCCTTGTTGCCGTCACTATTATAAAATATATATGTATAGATATATGTGGTTTTCTTTTTTTTTTTTTTACAAAATGTGTATATTAATAGCTTTGCACAAATATTTTAAAGACGAATTTAGCTAGTCTAAGAACTTCATGAAAATAAACAGGCAGATAAATACTTCATGTGCACAATGCACTACATCAAACGTCGTCAGCTGGGAGAGGAGGTATGTTAATCCTTGGTCGTGTAAAAAATGCTATCTTCTCCCTGGGATTGGAAAGAATGACAGGTTAGTGGCAGATCTGAGATATTGAAAGCTGCCAGCTCTCGCATCAGTGATGACTTTTCTTACTCAAAGAATAAGTTGAGTTTAAATCCCCAACAGCACATCTGTTTGTAGAGATTCTCCAAATTTTAATATAGGTTATGAAGCCCCATAAGAGCAGGGGTTTATCTCCAGTGCCTAGAACAGTGCCTGGTATGTATCAGGTGCTCCGGAAATATTTGTTTTATTAAGAAATGATTGAAAAAATGAGAAACTATATGAATATTAAGGGTATACAAAAATTAAGGCTAAAAGTCAGGCATATATTATTCAGCCATAAAAATGAGTGAAGCACTGACACATGCTACAACATGGATGAATCCTGAGAACATTCTGCTGAGTGAAAGAAGCGAGATGCAAAAGGCCACGTATTGTATGATCCCATTTATACGAAACAGTCAGAAGAGGCAGATCCCTAGAGACAGAAAGCAGACTGGTGGCTGCCAGAGCTGGGAAAGTGGAGTGGAGAGTGACTGCTTAATGGGTGTAGGGTTTACTTTGGGGGTGATGAAAATGTTTTAGAACTAGATAGAGGTGGTGTTTGCACAATATTCTGAATGCACCAAATGCTACTGAACTGTCAGTTTAAAATGGTTCATTTTATGCTATACGAATTTCACCTTAATTTTTCAGACACCAAAGAATACAGGTATATCTGTGCAAATCCCCTCATAAAAAACAAAAACAGGCAAAACTACTCTATGCTATTAGAATTCAAGGCAGTGGTTACTCAAAGAACCACTGAGTGCTGGGAAATCTGGGAGTGCCGATAATGTTCAAGTCTCATCGCGTTGAGTTTTCAACAACTTGCTGGACTACGTACATGTGATAAGCACACTTCGCTGTACATAGATTTTGCTTCCATCAAAAGTTAATTTAAAAAGCAAAGGTGACATGTATATGTATGTAAATCACTGTTGTTTACAAAAGCAAACGTCTAGAAAGAAGCAGCATGTTACGAAATAGAGCAGTTGAATGAATTGCATCTACTAAAGGAAACATTACAGTCAAACAAGATAAGGATTACGCTGCAACAGGGAATCTTTCAATTTAAAAATGCTAAATGCAAAACTGAACCCACATCATGGCTACAGGTGACATGAAGAAAAGTGCATAGAAAAAAAGATCAGGAGAAAAGGCTACTGGTAGTGGGGTGCTGGTTACAGTGGACTCCTGTTTTGTTCTCGACTTCCATGGGTTTTTTCAACACTTCCTGTACTTGCTGTCACAGCAAAGGTACAGGAGTAAGAAGCAAGTAGTGCCAAGCGAGCCGGCAAAACTCTGCGTCTCTCCCATACCTGAAGGTCTGCACTGGGATGGGCTCTTTGTTGTTCTGTCCCCGCAGCTGGTAGATCTCCTTAGAGGCCTTCTTCAGCATCTTCTCCGCTGCCTGCTCCTGATGGTAGTCGAGTTTGCTCTGCCGTGTCTGGAACGGCAACATTTCATGCATAAGACATTTTTATTGCTATTTTTTAAGCAAGAATGAATGAGTTTGCTCCGAGTCCCGGAGCCCAGAAGAATCCACCAGTCGGGGGCAGGGAGGGGCCCTCATCCAGCCCCACAGGGAATTCTTCACAGGGACATTAGGGGTGGCTGGAGGCAGACTTGGGACCCAGAACATTCCCCCCACCACATGGGGAGGGCCCGTGCATCCTTCATCCAGCTCCCAAAGTGCATGTTGGCTCCACTGCAAAGGGCATCCTCCCGGCCCACGAGGGAGAGCACTGGCTCCATAAGACAAGTTCCTGGACCATTCAAATTACAATTTCATCACCAGAGACATTCATTTCAGAACCCGCGCGCAACTGGACGAAAGGCCATGCCACGAGCAGGCAGGCTGGGCGCTCACCTGCCTCTCGGCCTCCTTCAGCAGGCTGCGGAAGCGCTCGTCCCGCAGCACCCAGTGCGGGAGGTCAGTCTGGCCTCGCAGCTGGGCGTCCTCCAGCCGCTGCCTCAGCTCCCGAAGGGCGCAGAGCTCCTCGTTCAGCTGCCTCTGCCGCGTTCTCGATGCCTGGAGATCCAGCTCCAGGTCCAGGGACGTGCGGGCCACGAGCTCGGCCAGGGAGGACCTGCAGGACTGCAGGAGACAGAGGCCGTGAGTGTACGCCCTGGCCCCACGCAGGGCAGGCCCGGCCTTCTAGAAGGCTCTTCTACAACCAATAAATAGGAGACAGGTGAGGCACAGGTATTTCGCTAAGCATGGCCCAAGGTTAGAGAAACACCTGGATTGGGGCAAGATGAATGTAAATCTCTAGCTCAATATCAAGGTTAATAACAGCAAATTGTTTCTCTTTAATGATGACCTATGTATTTGCAAAAGTGTGGAGCAGCAGATGCTCTTATATGGGGCTGGCTGGATCAAAATTGGCTCCATTTTTCTGAAGTACCATTTGATAATATATGTCTAAAGCAAACTTGCATCTGAAAAGCAACAACTGTCAACATGCGAAGTGGTCCAATTAAGGTTTATGACAAAAAACAAAAACCCTAAATCTATAACAACAGGACAGTGATTAAATAAATCACAATGCCAGCATAAAGTGCAGCCATTGTAAAAAGTTGAAAAAGTATATTGACATGGAAAAATGTTAATGATCTACTGTACAAGGAGAAAAAATGTTACGAACCATGAGTGCTTTTCGTTTAAAAAGTATACACACGTACCCACATAAGTTGTCAAAAACTTTCCTCCCCATGTAAGCCCCAATACGCAAATACGCCATGTTCAAACAAGCCCCAAGAGGTGAAAGGACTGTCCGTGGCGCTGAGAGCAGCACTTACCATCCAATGGGGAACGGAACCCTGGGAGGGCAGTCACTACGCCGCGGCCGCAGCCCACGAGCACAGCACCGCCGGTCGGTGGCAGAATAACTGTGCTTTTCACACGCACAACACTATCTTGCACGTACACAGAATTTAAATGCAAATATGGGTCGTCATTTAACAAGTACAAATTCATTTTAAAACACTGCTTAATTCATAGCAGAGCTCAGTGGTTCTCAACCAGGGGCGATCTAGCCCCCCACGGGACATTTGGCAATGCCTAGAGACATTCTTGGTTGTCCCAACCGGTGTGTGTGGGGGGTGCTACTGGCATCTGGTGGGCTGAGGCCAGCGGTGCTGCTAGGCACCCTACGATACACAGGGCGGGCCCCACAGCCCAGAATGATCCAGTCTAGACGGTCCACAGTGTGGCTTCTCAGAAACACTTTTGTAGCTGAATTGTTTACTTTCTTCTAATTCTCAGCCAGCAGCTACTCTAAACACAACCACCACGTGGAAATGTGGGATTTTTTTTCTACACATGTTCAAAAGGATCCTTGCCTGGAAAAGACAGGGACCTACTAGCTTACAAACTAAAAGCACTAAAACTTTATAAACTGGCATGACGTGAAGAAAAAATGTGGTGAGTAAAGAAAATGAAAAACCATAGAGCAGACCTATGTAGAAGAATGCTATATGTTAAAAAAAAACTCAACTTTTCTAAACTATATATACTCTTTTGTGAAAAAAGAAGAAAGAGCCAGTTACATAGACATGGTTGATTACTTGTTACGTTTAAGAATGTAAAGATCATGAATTATCTGAAATCATGATATGATCTTAAGAAATACTAGTGACATTATGACATTATATCTGTTAAGTAAATAAGTAAATTAAAATGTTTCCTTTTAATTAATATGACTGTAAACATTACCTAAAGTATTATCTTTTAAAGTTTGTAAAAATGACTCCCAGGGCAAACATAGATTCCATATTCCTTTACATGGCACACACCTGCTTGTAGCGAAGGGTTCGTCTTTCCAGAGTATTTCGGACAAAGGGGGACTTCCGGGGCAGCGTCGAACTGTCACTGTCACTACGATAAAGCTGCACCAAAAAAAATGATGTTCAGAAACAATTTCTCAGAAATTCAGTATTCATTCCCTGTGTGTACTAGGAATGGGATTATTTCCCTTCTCCTTCCCAGGTGCTCAAACACACTTAGGACTTTTGGTGTTTTTACAAGGTCTTTGGGTTTCAGTTAAAACAAGAGTTTCAGGTAAAATGAAAAACAAAACAAAAAACAAACAAAACCTCCACCCCATTTCCAGGCTTATGAAGTCAACCAAATCTTCGTTTTATGGATACCAACTACGATTCGGTATCGTGTGCGGCTCTCAGGAAGGCCCGCACTGCCCTCAGCACACTTCACTTTTTTGGTTTTTTTAGAGACAGGGTCTTGCTCTGTCACCCAGGCTGGAGCGCAGTGGTGCAATCATAGCTCACTGTAGCCTCACACTCCCGGGTTCAAGTGATCCTCCTGCCTCGGCCTCCTGGGTAGGTGGAACTACAGGTGCGTGCCACCATGCTTGGCTAATATTTAAAACATTTTTTATAGAGGCAGGGTCTCACTATGTTGTCCAGGCTGGTCTTGAACTCCTAACCACGTGATCCTCCTACCTCCAAAAGTGTTGGGATTACAGGTGTGAGCCACCGTGTGCAGCCATGTTTCACTTTTTATCAACCGTTCTCATTTGTCATATTTCTGACTTTGGCCAGAACTGGAAAAAATGGCTTTCCAAAAAAGACTCACTCCTGGTAGTAAGACAAGCTGATATCACCAAGTGCCACTGTGTCAGTCAAGGTACAAGGTCTGCTTTTAAAATGCAGAATAAAGAATGCCTTCTTTATGGGAGCCGAGTCATTACAGATTTCATTTGGTGGCAGGGTGTCACCTCAGGATCAGTGTGTTCCTGTGTGAAAGCCACATCCTCGCCTTGTGGCTTCATTTTCTGGGCCAATTAACCCGACACACTCAGGAAATGCACTGGCCCGGCAACCTTCCTGCCCTGCGTTCACACGAACACATGCACACGCAATGAGGCCTCTAAAAGCGCAGCCACTGAGTGCGGAGCACAGCACAGGACCGGGCCATCTCTCTCTGGGTAAGCAACGTGCCGGCCTCTTTCGCGCCCCTCCTCGATAAGCAGTCGTGAGCCACGCCCTGCTGGCCCGGCAAGAGCCTGGGAGGAGGAGGGCTGAGGGGACGGCCTTCCGTCTGCATGTGGCCCTTCACTCCAGCGTCAGCCTGCACGCGGCAGAAGTGTGACAGGGCGGGAGGGCCTGGACCTTGTGCTAGCAGGTCAGCTGCCAGCAGGGACACTTCAGATCTGCCGGAACAGCAGCGGGTCTCTCGAACATGGCACAGGGGCAGTTCAAGCCATCTAGGCCGCCAGCTGCGGCTGTTCACACCTGTGCAGTAAAGGGGTCACCTTGCCCGGCTCCTGGGGGCAAAGTCTAAGGCCCCAGAATGTCCTGCCTGGTAAGTGTCCTGGCTTACCCGGGGGACGTGGGCCAGGCCCACATTCGATGTTAACGGTGTGATTTAGGTGGGGACCTTGACCCATCAGCTCCATCTCTGGAGGGGCTGGGAACTGAGGTGAGCCCTGCAGGCCACCACCATGCCTCCATGACCAACACCCCATAAAACCCTGGACACCAAGGCTCGGGTGAGCGATCCTGGTTGGCAATACTCTGCGTGTGCTGTCACCGTAATTACTGGGGGAAATAAGAGCCGTCCGCCCAACTGCGCTGGGAGAGAACTGGAACCTGCCATCTCCTGACCTCGCCCTCCGCTGCCTTCAGTCTGTGCCTCTCACTGTCGCAAACCGCGCCCGTGAACACGACAGCTTTCTGAGCTCTGTGTGTCCTAGCCAATTACCGCACCTAGGGCGGGGGTTGCGGGGGACCGGAGATCCCTGAACTGCAACTCCGATGTCTCCTCCAAGGGTCTGAGGGGCTTTTTCGCTCCAATGACCTGACGTTCGCTTGGCCCGAATGGAGCCAGCTCCTTGGCAGCCCCATCCGAGGGCAGGCGCTTTCGTCAACACACGCAATTCAGAGGTGCAGGAGGGGTCAAGGCTGCCCTCAACACAGACGGCCCATCCAGGCCACTGTGTCACGACCAGTCATCCTTAAAAGGCCTCTCTGTCCAAGTCTGTGCCATTGTTGTCACACTGCTGCTGTCAGCCAACCTCCTGCATGCTGTCCTGCCCTCAGTGACCACATGGCTCAGGTCTCCCCTCCACCTGCTTGGGGCTCTCCACCTCGCATTAGATGGTTGGGTGGTTCTCCCACGTTAGAACCATCTGGGAGCTTCCAAGAGCTCTGCTGCCCAGGCCCCACCGTGACCCATGGCGAATCTCTGGGGTGGCCCCCGGGCACCAGTATTTGGTGAGGCCGCAGCATGATCTGACTGCAAGGTGCAGTCAAGGCTGAGAACATCTGTCTCCCACCTTCGCCCACGGGCTGCGAATTTACACGTGGGTGAGAGCCCCCTGCCTCAGCGCCCAGACCCCTCCAGGCTGCTGCCCCCCCTCCTGGCCTCCTCACCACCCAGAGCACCCGGCTCCCCAGACCTCGGCCCGCTCAACACAGTCCCTGTTTCGACTTGCTCCTCAGATGGATGGAGAAAGAATTCACCCCACTTACTGAGCATGAGCCGACGCATGTGCGACACTGAAAATCTGGGGGAAAGTGAATGGGAATCCTGAAGAAACACAGAATCTGCTGAGCATGCGAGAAAGCAGGAGGCGCCTGCACAACACGGTTTCATCCCACGCGCCCACGGTGCTCACTCGCTGCTGTTATTTGTGCGACTACATGTGTCTTTTGGCATAAATAGTAAAACAGGAAACATAACAAAGAGAATAAAAAAAGAGTATGTTCCAGACAGGTCGCAAAGGAATTCCAACTTACTCTGCAAACATACTGGCTTCGTGCTCCAGGCGAGAAGGTCTGAGATCGCACGATCGTGCTACTCCGAACAAAAGGGGCCCCCCGGGCCCGGCGGCTGGGCCGCTCCTGCAGGAGACTCGCTGCTGCTTCTGGGAAGAGATCTTCTGTGTTGGTTTCCTTGTCAACCTAGGGAGTAGTGCACCATGACCGTGGCTTCTTCTGTAACATGAGCACTGAACTCAGGGGGAACCACTGCCTGACTTTTCCACTTGGAGGTTTAACTGGCGTGTCCCATGTCACACATGCAGAATGGAACCGCTGATATTCCCCCCAACCCCCCCCCCCACAGGGATCTCTACTTCTCCATCTGTTCATGCAAAAAACATCTTGGTGTCATCCTGACTCCTGATCTCTTTCGCATGCCCCATCTCTGGTTCAAGAGCAAATCCTGATGGCTCTATATTCAAGATCAAGTGGGTTTTGACCACTTGTTGGCAGCCCTTCCCCTGAATCGCCATCATTTCACGCCCAGATCAGTGCATGGGGGTCTCACTGGTCTCCCCTATTCCACACCCCCCTGCCCCTCATTCTCTTCTCAACACAGCAATCAGGGAGATCCCAGGAAAACCAGAGTCAGGCCCTGCAATTCCACTGCTAGGTAAATACTCCAAAGAGCTAAAAACAGGTGTGCAAACAAATGTTTGCGCACAAATGTTTGTAGCAGCACTATTCAAATAGCCAAAAGGTGGAAACAGCCCCAATGTCCACTGATGGGTGAATGGATCAACAAAATGTGTTCTGTCCTTACAAGGGAATGTCATTCAGCCATGACAAGGAATGAACTTCTTACACATGACACAATGTGGATGAGCCTTGAAAACATTAAGCTGAGGGAACGAGCTCAGACATAAAATGCCACGTTATATGATTCCATTTACACGAAACATCCAGAATGGGCAAATCTGCAGAGATAGAAGGGAGATTTTGGTGGCTGCCAGGGGGTAGAGGGAGGGGAATGGGGAGCGACTGCTGAATGGGGACAGGCCTTACTTCGGGGCGATGACAGTGCTGTGGAACTAGACAGAGGTGGTGGATGTGCGACACTTGCGAGTGTACTAAACGCCACTAAATTGTACACTTTAAAATGGTTCAGTTTATGTTACGTGAATTTTACCTCGATAAATTATTCTAGAAAAAAACTAACCAAAAACCCTTAAGTCAGATCATGTCACCACTGGGCTGAAAACCGCCCACCAGTTTTCCACACCTCTCAGAGAAAAGCCAGGGGCCTGAGTGGGCCCTGCTCAGTGCAGCCCCTTTAGACAACTCCTCCCTCCTCCCTCCCCGGCCCTGGCAACCGCCATGCCACTCTCTGTCCTGTGAATGTAACTACTCCAGGCACCTCACAGGAGCAGAATCACACAGCGTTTGTCTTTTTGTGCCTGGCTCTGAGAGTGGAAAGAACAAATCAAAGTGTTTTTTCTATTCTCTCACTCAACAGCAATCAACACAGAAGATTCTGCGATGACATGTGTGGGGCTTCTCCTCACTGACAAGCAAACCATCGATTCCGCAGCAGACGCCAGTTCAGTTCTGACAGTATCCGCCTGCCCCCCACATCCGAAACCAATCACAAGCTCCACGTTATTTTGGGCTTCTGACCAACTGGCCTAAAATAGGGGTTCCCACAATCCCCCTTCCTTGGGTTCCATTAGTTTGCCGGAATGGCTTACAGAACTCAGGAAAACACGTTTATTTGTTTATTATAAAGGATACAGATGAAGAGAGACGCGGGGCAAGGAATGGGAAGGGGTGCGGAACTTCCATGCCCTCTCTGTGCACACCACCCTCTAGGAGCCTCCACGTGTCCAGCTATCGGGAAGCTCCCTAAACCCTGACCTTTTGGAGGACAATCAATCATGGAGGCGTCATGACTGATTAAACCATTGGCCATTGGTGATCAACTCCATTCAGCCCCTCTCCCCTCCTCGGGAGCTGAGGGTAGGACTGAAAGTCCCAACCCTCTAGTCCTGCCTGGGTCTTTCCAGGGGACCAGCCCCAGCCTGAAGCTACCTAGGGCTGCCAGCCAGCAGTCAGCTTGTTAGCATACACAGAGACATTATTTTGGAGAGTCTAAGGGTTTTAGGTGCAGTATGCCAGAAAACGGGTCAAAGATGAAATATTATTTTACAATAACACACTGGCTTATTTCGCTCAGCATGATGTCCTCAAGGTTCATCCATGGCATAGCACGTGACAGAATTTCTTTCCTTTTAAAGGCTGAATCATACTCCATCGTATGGACAGACCCACTGTGTTAATCCATTCATCCACTGATGGACACTTCGGTTGCCTCCCTCTTGCTTACTGTGAATAACGCTGCCATGAACACAGGTGTGCAAGTATCTCTTCGAGATCCTGCTTCCGATTCTTTTGGATATGTATCCAGAAGTGGGATTGCTGGATCACATGGCAGTTCTATTTGTAATGTTTGGAGGACCTGCCATACTGTTTCCATAGCAGTTGCACCATTTTATAATCCTGACCTTTCTAAAATGTCAGTATAAATTTACATCTCTAAATGTAAACCCTTTCTAAAATTGCAAGCCTCTCTAAAATTGAGAGCCCTACTTACCTCCCATCTTATTCTCCGGCAGCCTCTCTGACTATATGAAACACTCTCGTACGCTAATGACCTATCCTCGCTATCTTGGCCTCCCTCTTGAGGGCGGGAGGTATGTGTGACGCCCACAGAGACAGAACGCAAATGTGGTAAAGGACACACACTTGGGGCATCTAGGTGATGAGTATATGGGTATTCGTTGTGTTATTCTAGCAACTTTTCCATCGATTTAAAGGTTTTTGAAATTAAAATTTGAGGGGGGGAAAACACCACACTGGCCTCCCAGGGCCACTCACTATGATTTGGGCTGTTGCTTGGCAAGGTCTCGGAGAATAGAACAAGGACAGTCACTGGCAGCCTGGCACAGAACAACTCTTCCAGGCCTGCTGTAGGGGCTGCAGCTTGGGAAGCCGCCAGGGGGGCAGATTTTACTTTGCATTTCAGGGTGAGGGCAGGGGCCAGGATGATAACATGTTCTTTTGAGCTGAACGGTTTGGGAAACAAAGTTTCAAAAGAGCACTGGTACAGCGTCTTCCAACCTCAATGGGCTCCAGCATTTGTCACTGTGGACGTGACAGATTTCCTCCTTGAAGATGTGGTGACAAGCACAGCTAAGATCAGACAATGAGAAAGGGCGAAAGCACGCTTTGCTGATCGCAATGTTATGAAGGAGGAAGAGTAACTACAAGAGTCCAAAACCTTCAGGACTTGGGAAACTTCCTGAAGACGGGAATGGATCAGCACATGCAGGCGTGTGAAGGAGTCAAAGTCCTCTTTTTCAGCACAGCTGGCCTTTCCTTGCGATCTAAAGTGCAGACATTTCTACCGTACCTGGCGTGCTCATTTTAAGCCCTTTACAGATCTTAGACCATTCACGTCTTTTCCTCAAATCTCAGGAAAAAGTGGCCTTCGCTGTCACCCCCAAATCCAACAGCACTGTCCACTGCATAACATGACTTCCCCACATGCCACAACGCCAAGTGTGTGTGTTTGCAGGCCACCCACGCTGTTCCCCTCCTGAGCCCATCAGCTCAGGTGTCCTTTAGAGCATCCCCTCTGCCCACCCCTCGCGCCTGCCATGAAGGATCTGGGGGCAAGGAGCTCCGCCTTCCAGGGCAGTGCCTGGTATCCCACAGCAAAATGTCGGGGGGCTCTGTGAAACCCCTTGACATTTCCTACTTACCTTAAGAGGCAGGGCCTGAAGTTTCTCAGGGCTGTAAGGATCTGCCTGGCCAGCAAATGCGTGTCCCTGGATGGCATCAACACCGACACAACAGGGCTCCGGGTATGGGGGGCTGGTCTGGGTGCAGTTGCTGCAGCCACTATCCATCGAGTCGGCCTGCCAGCTCCTAAGGGGGACATTGCGAAAGCCCACAAAATGGTCATCCAAGGGGCTTCTTCTGTGCAGCTTTTAGAGCACAGCGGTAGAAGCACGTGATGAAACCTATTTCTTTCCAAAGATTGAAGACAGTTGCTTCTCTCATAAAGTAAAGGGGCATTTGTCTGCTCTGGGGAAGACAACACTTCAAGGTCTTTCTTTAAACCGGTCTCTCTTTATCACCAATTGCACCTGCTGAAGATACCAGAAAACTATTTCCTGTCCATCCCTGAACACGACGCCCTCCCTCTCTGCTGTGCGCTACCCCTTCTGAAAATAAACTCCCCTGTAAGCTACATTCAGGCAAAGCCTCTGGGAGGAAGCGGGAAGCTCTGCAACATGACAGCGCTCTAGAGAGGACCGACAGAAGCCAGTCACGACAGCAGCTCGCTCTCCCGAGCTGTCCGGCTGCTTCATGCAGGTCTCCAGAGCGAGGGCTCGTCCACAGGCTGCTTCAGGTGAAGCATGACCCCATCTCAAGGAAACGTCCAGAACAGCCAACTCCACAGAGGCAGAAAGCAGGTTCATGGCTGCCAAGGGCTGGGGGAGGGGAATGGCAGTGACTGCTAACAGGTGTGGGGTTTCCATTGGCAGTGACAAAAATGCTCTAAAATGTACTGTGGTGACGGTGGTGACTGTGACCATCCTAAAAACCACTGAATCACACACTTTAGATGGGTGGATTGTACGGCACATAGCTATATCTCAATAAATCTGTTCGCGAAACCCCCAACAACTTCGGGTGACTTTATTGTACCTGATCCTGGCAGAGCGGAGTCACCCCAGAGCCCACTCCCGAGAGAAACTCCGGGACGGGAGGAGAAGGCGGAAGGCCTGCACAAGAGCTGGGGGACAGCTCAGGTCAGCACTAAGTGCCCGGCCAGAACCCCGGCTTCTGGGCAGCGGGACGGAAGAACCTCGCGGCGCGTCCTGCGGAGATGTGTGGCTGAGCAAAGCAACCGCACCCCGGGGAGAGCCACGGCTGCCCGGCTCCGGCCGCCCCATCTCCCCGCAGGTTTTCAAGAGCTTATTGCCCGGAGGTCGCCGTGCCGCTGCCGTGGGGAGGACGGTGTGGCCCGGACTGGCTCTTACCGCTCAGACACGGCCTCGGCCTGCTCTTCCTTCTGCGCCATCTGCAGGGTCTCCTCCTCGGCGCGCCCCAGCTTCACGCGCTCCTCGGCCAGCTCTCTCTCCACCGCCTGCAGCTGCGCCGTGGTTCTGGCCAGCAGCGCCGCCACCTCGTCCTGCAGGAGACGGGCGCTCAGCCGCGCCGCTCTGCCGCAGCTCTGCCGCACGGCACGTGGGCCACCGCCCCCACCCTGCCCCGTTCAGAGGCGTATATTCGTGTGGCCTTTTCCAGAGCTCCCAGGGCTCAAACACAAAAGTGACCAACGTGCCACCCGTGACCATGCACAAGTTTGCGTGAAAAAGGCATTCTCATGCAGTGGCCGTGAGCATGGACGTGTCTCACGTTTATCACCTCCCTTAACACTCAGTATCTTCATCGCCACGGCATTCTGCCTTTAAGCGTACATGGACGCTTCCTGGATATGCATGACTTCCCCAAGTAAAAGCCAGTCTCAGAGCCACGGAAGCAGTAGCTCCTAATAGCACGGCCAAGTACCGTCTTGCTGGAGGCGGGGTCCCCTGCCGAGCTGTCCCCCGCACACCCGCTCTCCCTGGTCCTCGGTGGCTCTGGGCTGGTGAAGACCTGGACCGGGTGCCAGCGCAGCTGCATGTCGCTGGAATTGTCGTAGTCTTCCAAGTTAATTTGAGCAATGCCCTGCGGGGTGTCAAACAAAGCCAGAACAGACACTGCATGATTTCACCGTAACTGGAGTCCTTTACAATACCAAGCTCACCCTTTAATCTTAACCAAAAAAGGCACGAAATATTTCATTGCTGTTAAAAGGACTGCAGCACAATGAAAGGGGTCTCAGGGGATCCTAAGGGCGGTGGCACCCTGGTCACTTGTTTGGCCCAATCAGAAAGTGCTCGAAAGGGAACAGTGGCAGAGAAGGGGCAGCCTGGAGTGCTGGGTCGGGCCTAGGGCTCTGCCACTTGATGAGCCACTGATTCTCTCAGGGACTGTTGAAATGAGAAAGCACTGCTGAACTCTGACCCCCTAATTCTTGTGGGGCTCAGGGGACGGGACTGAAGGGGAAAACTCCAGCGGTGGAGAGAAAGCACCCCCGGCTTCCAAACCCTGGCCTGGGCACTGGACACACCGCCAGCTCTCTGGAGGCCTAGTTCTAGGGTTGCCACATAAAATACAGAGCATTTAGGTAAATCTGGATTTCAAATAAACAATGGAGTTTTTAAAAGTGTAATTAAGTCTCAAATATTACATGGAATATACTTAAAGAGTATCCATAATTCATCTGAAATTTAAATTTGACTGACCACCCTATATTTTTATTTGCTAAATCTGTTAGCCCTGCTGAAAGGGGGGATAACATGGAAGCTATCTCATGGGGTTTTGCAAGTATTAGCTGAGATAATACATCCCTTTCTGTGTTCCCAGCCACGGAGATCACTTAGCATTGTGACAACGTCTAAGCAACTCGCCACGAGAAAAGGGAGGACGGGATAAAGGGAGGGAAAGAGAGACAGGGGCAAAAGAGAAGAGAGAGAAAGGCAGAAAGACAAAGACAGACAAAAACTGAGGAACAGAGGGTGACAACAGAATACAGACAAAGACAGAGAGAGACAGGCGCAGGGGGGCCCGCGGCCCGCCGCGTACCAGCAGCTCCTCCTGCAGCTGCAGATTCAGCGAGCACACGTATAACTGAAGGGACTTCAGCGCCAGCAGGCCGGACGGCACAGGGACTCTGAAAACTTCGTTGAACACCAGTGGCGCCTGGAATTCCAGAGCTTTGGAGCAGTAGGTGCTGGGCGTGCCCGAGTCCAGCGGGGGCAGGTAGACGCGGACGTGGCTGGAAGCAGGAGGAGGAGGGAAGACAGGCAGCGCTCCCTGGGGGAGCACAGACCCGCGCACTTGCCCTCTTCGGTGCCCGTGGGCAGAGTTTCAAAACCCTTTGGAGAAAGCTCCTTTCCCGACCAAGTGTAAGCCCAGAGAACTGGTGTGCCCTGGAGACAGGTGGCAATCGCCCGCAGAGAGACAGACGTCGCAGGCAGGACTGAAGGCAGCGGCGGAGGGCAAGAGCCCCTGGGCTCTCTGCACAGCCCCCCTGCTGGGGCACCTTGTGTTTCCCCGCCCTTTCGGCCCCAGCCTGGAACTCGCCCAGGAAGGCTCAGACATTTGTGAGCTGTGCAAAGGTACCAGCAGGCCGAGCCGAATCCCAGGACGGTCCTCAGCCGCTTACACCGGGACCTCCCAAGGCCTGTAGAAGACTAGTTTGCAGAGAAGACGCCCGGAAGGGGGCCCACTCTGGGATCTGAACGGGCCATTACAGGTGTGGTCACCCGCCTGGGTAAGTGGGACCCTCTGTCAGGCACCTATCTGGGGCCATGAAGCCCAGAAAGGTAGCGATCCCACTACCAAGGCCAAAGTCACCAGGTGACCCCAACTGGTCCCACCATATATTTCCTTTTCCTTCTCCTCCCGTCAGCTGAGCACTCCCAGAGCCCAGCCAGACTCCGCTCAGCGCACATCAGGACCACAGGGCCGGGTGTGGCTGCATCATCGCCACCCACTGCTGGGACCAAGGAGGACATTTTCGGCCCAAGTACTGCCAATGACGGGTAGGGACTTCCTTAGCGTTGACGGCATAGCACTAGCCTGATTCCGTCACCTTCGCCTGCCTCAAATATTAACCAGACCCTTTTACAAACAGACAATCCTCCATACCTCAGGTAGACATTTATCCTGGTGTCTTACTGTAAACTCAGGTGCCCCGAGCGCCCCCTCCCTCCCCTCCCGGCACCGCGCGGGAGGCCGTGCCAGGCCCGGGGTGTCGCTCACACTTTGCAGTCCTCCTTCACCGCCAGCCCCGCGGGGCTCTTCAGCTGCAGCACGTGCACGAGGAGACACTCGCTGGCGCCGTCGTGCCTGGGAAACCGACCATGAGTTCACGGACACTGTGGTGGCCGTCAACTGAGGGGGATTTGTCCCGCCCTACCCCAGGGGACATCTGCAACATCTGGAGACATTTTTTATCGTCACAAGTGGAGGGGGTACTGCTGGCATCTAGGGGGTGGAGGTCAGGGACGCTCTCATAACAAAGACTGATGGATCTGGCCCCACATGTCAGCCGCGCCCAGGTGAGAGACCCGGGCTGCAGAAACGGGAGAGGGAGAAGGAGCTGCTGGCACCCGCACACCGCCCCGCCGGCAGGAGCGCCGCGGTCGCTGCCTTTCTTGAAACTGCGATCCGAAACCGAACAGTGCTATGCTGCAAGCCACCGGGTTATCTGCTCTGGGGATGAGGGAAGGACCTCGCTAGCTATGCTGCAGCGAAAGAATCAACTGCTCATGGGAGTGCGCGAAAACGTCCCCAGGCCTTTCCGGACCACCTGTGTTACTGCTCTGACCCCCCCCCCAGTCCCCCGAGGTGACAGCTCCCAGCTGTGAATCTCAGCGTCAAAAGACAGCAATGGAGCCACTGTCCCATCACTCCTTCCCGCCACCTCTGTGCCCTCATCTGAGGCCTGGGTTGGGGCATCAAGGTGGGGGGAGCAGCAACCAGGTGACGTGGGTCCCCCTGTCGCCGGGCCTGTGTGCAGAGGTGTGAACCACTGCGTGAGCCCCCATCTACGGACCATCTGTCAGAACAACAAGGAAGGAGTCTTCGGTACTCACAGGACACCCACGTGGATCTGGGGGTCTTCGTTACCGCACGTGTCCCCAGCGGCGCACTCCTCGGCATCTTCACTCCTGGCACAATCGGAAACCCCCCGGCTCGGTTGCACAGGGAACTGATTACCACGGGTCATGTAGAAGCGCTCTCGTCTTAAGAGAGAGCTTTGTTAAAATGCAACATAAATAAATAAAGACGTAAAGTGGCTGAAAGGACATGGCAGGTCCCCGGATCCATGGGGGTGTCTCACTGGGTACCTGCCTACAAGCTGGTGTTTTTTTTGTTTTTTTGTTTTAAGAAAATAACTTTGGGCTGGGCGTGGTGGCTCACGCCTGTAGTCCCAACTACTGGGGAGGCTGAGGCAGGAGGATTGCTTGAGCCCAGGAGTCTGAGGTTGCAGTGAGCTAGGATCTCACCACTGTATTCCAGCCTGGGTGACAGAGCAAGACCCTATCTGTTACAAAAAAAAAAAAAGAAAGAAAATAACTTCATATACCTTTCAAAACCACATGTGATATTCAGGAAAACGTTTAACAATTAACTTTTAAAACGTTTGCAGTAAGTGAAATGTCCAAACAAAATAAAGCACAGAATTCCAAAAAGTGTCTTCGTTGCAAAGTGATTCCTATATCTAAGGAAAGAAGGGGCGGAAGGGAGTTCATTTCTAGCGAATGTCCTTTCCAGAACAGCGGGTCTCTCCCATACATTGATTCACCTTGTTCAGCTCTGTCTTTTTTGGGGCCAGGGAGAAAGAAGTTGTCGTAGAACTGTGGCCTCCAAATGCCACATAGAAGCTAGAGGGGTTTGCTTTGCAGGTCTCTAAGGCCCAACCTCCCAAAGTTGAAAGAAGGTAGAAAAATGTTCTACCCCTGGATATAGAAACAGTTTCGATACATAAAAGTTTCAGTATGGACCCTTTTTGCGCTTGACAGTAACATTGCGCTAAGTCCGTGCCGGGGGGGGAGGAAACAACAAAATCAGCTTCTAACCTCTTGGTTAGGGGTTCAAACACCCCACTGTCGCTGGCCAGCGAGTAATCCGACAGGCATGCAGACACGCGGCGCGCTCTCCTCTCCAGCCTCTTGGCACTGTCTTCTCGAAGAGTCACTGCTGCAAACAAGGGACGTACCCAAGGTCAGGAGATTATGGCATGGGGGACCAGGGACCTCTAAGTTAGAGCACATACTAAGTCACTAAGTGTTCCTGTGACACACCACAATGTGTACATACATATAAACACCCTGCACTCAACTTTCTTTTTTTTAATATTGAAAAATTGGAGAGATAGATTTCTGGCTACGTTAAGAGCTTTCGAACTGTCTGGAAAGACACCCGGATGCATAAATCTCTTTCTACCCCCCCCCCCAATGAGCACAGAGAACGAAGACAATGGTGAGATGCCCATCTGAATGCACTGCGAGAAGGGCTCTCACGCCAGCCCAGATGGGGACACGCACCATGCTTGCCGAGCGGTGGCATTTCTTACTCCTTTCTTTATGCTGCTTGGCGTTTTCCATGTTTATGCAATAAAAGACTGCTTTTACAACCAGGGAAAAAATTTAATTTCCCAAATAAGGCCTAACAAAATTTAATGACCTTCAAAAGAGAGGACACAGTTGGACTCAGACTCATCCTTCAAAAACACATCCCCAGAGATCTGTGGCCCTCAGGGGAGGACGCAGGACTCAGACTGGCTGTCTCAGTAACTGCAGTTTCCTCCCCGGGTCCCTGGGGCCAGATTTGCTTCTGGAACTGGCTTCCTGGGAGAGGAGGCACTACCACTGGGCAGCTTAGTGTCATGTTTAACATCTATTTTAGTCAACGGCCAAAGACAACCACTGAGATTTTCCCTTTTAACGTTTCATCAGCTGTTTCTACCCCTTACCTCACAGCAGTAAGTTCCTTTTAACAAAACCAATGGAAATGGGCACGTGATCTTTCTACAGTAAATGTGGACGTGTGCACAGAAGTCTTAGCGTTTCATAGAGGGGCACGCTCATTAGAACACAGACTAAGACAGGAAGTGCCAAGCTGGCGCCGCCCTGCCAAAACCGTTAACGACGCAGGTCCCTCTGTGGTCACTGCACTTCTCTCGGGCTATCTAAGCTCCATGAATTCAAAGTCTTGACATCTGTACATTCCCAAGTTGAAGGAAATGGTGAGTCCATGGATGACCACCCTTCTTTTCCACCAAGTTATCACTCACGACAAGTAAACACAAACACGTTAAACAGTGCACAAAACAGGGCCATGGCCACTGGTCTCACGATGTCACCTAGAGACAAGAGTCAGCAATGGCAGCATGGGGGCGTTACCTACTTCTCTCCTGTCACCCCGGAATGGAAGTGAGCTCCCTCCTCTGGCTCTCATTGTAGGCCGGGACTCCCGAGTCCAGCCCTCCTCTGCCTCCCTGCCACGGGGAGGGACCCCAAACCCCCGGCCCTGAACTGCAAATGGAACCTGCCAGTCTGCTGACTCAATGCCCAGCAAACAAAACCAACCGCTCCTTCCATTGCACATCCTGACCCCTGACACAGTGCCCCTCCAGCTAACCCAACCTGACGGTGTAATTCTGACCACACTTCCCTCTTGCCTTTACAACGGAAGTCAATGAAGAGAGAAAATTAACGAACAAATCCTTATGGAGCCCAGGCTGAGGCACCGAGTTCACAGGGCAGCCAGAAGCTGGAGCTGCCAAGAGCAAGCAGTGCCCTGGGGAGAAGGAAGCACGTGAAGACCCCACACCACACACCCCCGAGTCTGCTCTTGGGCTCCAAGGCAATGGGGTTGACGATGGGGACAAATGCTAAGGAAACAAGGCATAAAAAATCTTCCAGTGTTCATTAAAAAAATCCCTGAGCTACTCATCATTACAGACAGACACTGAGACCCAAGAACACCAACACTGATAAAAACGAAAAAAGTACGATGAAAACCACATCGTGGACAAAGCCGGAAGCCGGCATATTAAAATAACAAACACCATTACATTCTGGAAACAAACATACAGAGAGAGTAAGTAGTTAAAGTTCTACACAACTTTAGCAGTCATCGTGAATATTAATGTCGAAGTAATGATAATAATGACGACAAGTTACATGAAAGTGAAGCTATATGATACACCCTCCTTGGCCACACTCCAGCCATCCTAAACACATCAATTCACTGCACAAAGATGTCCCCACAGCTGGAGCAACAAAGGTGAATGAGGGAATTCCAAGGCCACTTACAGTGAACGTTTCTGTCGAGCCGCATGAAAAGAGATTAAAAAAAAAAAAAGCACAAAGTGAGAAAACTGTACAATTTAAGCCAGTGGTTTTTAACAGAGTATGAATATAATAAAAATATCAATAAATAGATGAGCAAAGTCAAGATTTTTATGGATTCTGATTAGCAAATACTAATGGGTAGATGAAAATGGGAAAGTCTTCCAAAATCATAACACATCTGACTTACAATCCAAGGAAGACAAAGCTAGTAAAAATGTAAATCGTGTTCCAGGTCACCGCACATTGCCTACCTCTGTCCTGCCTTCTGGCCCCTCTGACTGATTTAAACCTCAGTGGAAGAAATCGTTCAGAGCTTGCTTTGCAGGTTTGGGTGATTCTGAGTTTTATCTTACTAAAACTTGCTTGGGGCTCAGCTTAGCCTGCACTGCTTCCAACATGACTGATAAATAACTGGGTGGGGTAGTACGATGGGTACCAAGATCTAACTTTATGAAGCTACCATGACCCTGGGCCCAGGAGTTCCCACAAGCATCAAGAGAGGCAAGGAGCCCCCTGTGTCCATGCCTGAAGCTGGTTACTCAACCCAGCCCTCTGGAAGCACCCAACAAGACCCATTAACTGGGTCAATTATTTCAGTTTCTAAGGATAAAACTCATTGTGTCCTTAGAACAATGTCTTACAGGAATCCACCACCAGGCGGCAGTGTTATTTAAAAACTCCACTACAAGTGTAATATAAGAATCCACCACCAGATGGCAGTGCAAGACAAGAATTCGTCACACGTGTAATAATAAGAAACGACCACCAGATGGCAGTGCAAGACAAGAATTCGTCACACGTGTAATAATAAGAAACGACCACCAGATGGCAGTGCAAGACAAGAATTCACCACACGTGCAATAATACAAACTGACCACCAGATGGCAGTCTAACACAAGAAATGACCACAGGTGTCATATAAGAATCCACCACCAGATGGCAGTGCAACACAAGAATTCACCAGCAGCAGTATATAAAAATTCACCACTGAATGGCAGTGACACACAAGAATTCGCCACCAATGTGATACAAATATCCACTTTGCTGGTGACAGTGTCTAAACGTTGTGCATACAAATATGCCCCAGTCTAAGAAGTTTGAACCAATAACGTCTGCCACAAAGTGGGAAGGAAAGATAAAGAAATCAGGGTAAGAAATTAAGTTTGCTCTTCTCCCTTCCACCCTGCTTCTCCCCTGGCCCAAAGGGGCCCTTGGGCCTTGTATGGATTTTACGTATAACCAGACTCATATTCTTAAATCTCATCCTTTAAAGAGAAGCTGCTGATGGGAAGAGGAGGGAGACTAAGAGAAAAGTTAAGCTTAAGCAATGACAGATGTGCAGTTCGGTCCTTAGTACGTATTTTCTTTTTTGAATGAAAGGAACGAACATAGAGCAATGACCCTATGATTATAAAGAACAAAGCCAATGAAGGTTACCTGTATATGAGAATTACAGAAACAATGTACATGGGGATACCAAAACGCGCTTGCAAACACAGAGAAAAAGACGCTAAAGTAATAGAGATGCCACAAAGCCATGGGGCAGCCCCAGAGCATACTGGCCTCTGTGAGTGCTAACAGACTACTATTTCACAGATGGGGCGATCACAGATCAATCAGCCTGTCCCTCAATCTATTAATCGATCTATCTCATGGGTAACAGAACAATGGCGAATGGAAGAGACCATAATGATCACCTCGTTTAAGGGCAGGGAAGGTGAGACTCGGCCAAGTCCAGGGATATGCACAGCTAGCAGTTGACAGGGCAGGGGACAGAATCTTGGCCTCTAAGCTACTAGTCTGAAGGTGTTTCCACTACACGACACCACACTAGTTTTATTGCTACCCTTGGCTGCATAAATACTCAGCAGTATGTCAGGGTTTCTCGGCCTCAGCACCATTGACATTTTGTGGGGCTGTCCTGTGTACAGCAGAATGCTCGGCAGCATCCCTGGCCCCTGCTCGCTAGATGCTTGTAGCAACCCCTCTTCCCCCAGCTGTGACAACCAAAAATGTCTCCAGGCACTACCAAGTGCCCTCCCCCACCCTGGGGCAGGAGGCAAAAACACTCCTGGTTGAGATCCACTGTATCAGCCAGGATCTACACAAATTATCTAGTGTTTGCCCAAATGGGATGTCTAAAACATTTTTGCTGTGCAAATAGAAGTTGATTAAATGATCTGAACTTCAGGAATGGGAGACCTTGTTCTTGATCCTCTCTAAAACTGAAGGAAGTTAAAGTTGCCAGGGGCTGGCGTGAAAAAGCACACAGGGTCACTGTTCTCTCCAACAGTAGTTTGGTTTTCTAAGCGGGCTATTAGCTGAAAGACTCTGGCATCAATCAAGGAGGGGCCCAATTAACACCAACCAAGTGAAGCTCCATGCAGCCACATGTTCCTCGATTTGCAGACTCCCAGAGAAATCGATCTGCTAGACATGACCAGTGCTCACAGGCACAGCTCTTGAAATTACACAATTACTTTTACTTCCGCATTTGAAAGGATGACATCCTTAAAAACTATGAGGGGTGGGGCGCAGTGGCTCACACCTATAATCCCGGAACTTTGTGAGGCTGAGGCGGGAGGATCACTTGAGGCCAGGAGTTTGAGACCAGCCTGGGCAACATAGCAAGACCCATTTTTACAAAAAACTAGAAAAATTAGCCAGGTGTGGTGGCACGCACCTGTAGTCCCAGGTATGTGGGAGGCTGAGACAGGAAAGATGGCTTGAGCCTAGGAGTTTGAGGTTGCTGTGAGCTATAGTGATGGCACTGCACTCCAGCCTGGATGACAGAGCAAGACCCTGTCTCAAAAATTTAAAAAAAAAAAATTCTGAGGACAAAAAAATTAAGAGATGAAGTCAAAGGGACAAATGAAATAGAGATTTCTACTGGGCTTCAACCAGAACCAGTCCAGTGCTGGTCTTAGGCAGGCACACACAGAATGTTCCACGTTGGCACACAGCCTGCAGAGTTCATTAAGGCCCTAATACATCTTCATCAGCCTCTGAATGTGGAGGACCGTGTGGGTCTTACCCTGGTTTTCAACAATTAAGTACATTCTAAAAACCAGCCAAATTCCCAGAAAAGACCACTTTGCGTATTTCAATTGTCTTTCCCCAACACAGATTGCAAAGACTAGAGCAGGTGTATTTCCTTTTCCTAATCCTATGAAATATTCCTACATTTAAAGCTCACTATGTACCTGAAAAGCCAGCCAGCCTCAACGCGGTTGCCCACAATTTCTCCTTCCCTGGGTCGAAAGCTGCCTTCCCAGGACGGTCTATTAACACTTACTTCCACCCACGGGAGCCCCGGCCAATTGGGGTCCTCGCTCATGCGGTCCTTCCCCGTCCCCAGGGAATCCGTGTGGCTGAAGAGACACCGTGGCCTGCGAATCTTCGTCCCCCAAAGCGGAGGCCTGAGCCCGCAGTCTGTCCAGGGCACCCAGGCCTGGCACCTCAAAGCCATCCGCCAGCTGCGCCAGAGGCGAGTCCCGCGAGGCCGGGAGGAAGGGCGTGTCCAAGGGCGAGCTCGGGGGCGACAGAGAGGACAGGGAGGAGCGGGAGGACAGCGACGCCAGGGACTGGGGCGTGTCCAGCGACCGCCTCTGCCTGTGGAAGCCCGGGTGGCCCGGGGGGTCTGCGAAGGGGGCGTCCCGTCCCAGGCAGTCGAAGGGGACGAGGTCGAAGCGCAGGAGCTGGCCGCACTCGGCGTCGGCCTTCTCGTACTGCGGGAGGCCGTAGATGTCGGTGAAGCTGATGGAGCTCAGGGACCCGCGGCTGGAGGTGAGCGAGCCTCGGCTGGAGGCCAGGGACCCACGGCTGCTCCCCGAGGACACCGTCAGGGTGCTGGCGGACAGGCTGAAACGACAGAGCGCCGCGGTCTCAGAGACGCGGCGGGCAGCGCGCTGGCCGCGGGGCGTCTGCAGGGCCTTCGGCGGGACTTCTCTGCTGCTTGTGAGTGGCGGGACAGGGCAGAGGGCGACAGCAAAGGCTGGAGCCTGAGCTCGAGTCCCAGGTCAAACGCACGCTAGCTGGGCACAGGGGGCACACTTGCTCGGGTTACTCAGCCTGAGCCCCCCTGCCCCGGGGACTGCACCGGTAACAGTCGCCCCCTGGCCGCACTGTCGGGGGGAGTAACTGAGAAAACACCACAGACAAAGCCCTGACGCTGCGCTTCCCACCGCAGTGAGCACTTGAACACGGAGCCATTCCGGAGCACCCAGATCTTATCTTAAAATTATTCATGTCCTTAAAAAAAAAAACCCAAAATAAAAATGTGGACGTGCCTATATGCACCCTCCTGAAGCTATCGATTGGATTACGCAATCCTTGCATAAATCTGACTTCGCACTGGTTACTTATCCTGACGCCAAAGTGGGTGCTCCTCATGTTCCCCGACTGTCGCGTCAGCATCTTAAAAATCTGTGTCCACTTTTCCATTCTGCATTTAACGCCACTTCAGCTTCCACATTCCAGCAGAGAAAATCCGAGCTAAAAAGAACTCTGCAGTTCACGCACGTGGCACCGCAACACGATAATCAAGTACAGTTTTCTCCTTTAAGAGAACCCACCTCTTTAACTGGGACTGGAGATAGGATGTTAGGCGGGTGGCTTCCTCCAGCTGCATGAGTAGACAATTTCTCTTTTCCTGAAGTAGAATCCTGTAGGAAAGAAAACAGCCAATAAGTGGATTGGAAAGACAGGGAGTATATTTTCATAACAAGGCATTCGACTATAAATTCCCCACAATTGATTTAGGTTGGCGTGACTATCAATTCTAAAAGCACCTAGGTCCTAAGTGCCAAGATAACAGACTGACTGTGTCCTATTCGAAAAATACACCCGGGCACCCTGACCAGTGCCTGCCACGCTGTGGAAGCTCGATCCGCCGGTGCCCGGGGGAGCGGGCGGGTGGCTGAACCACGGCAGACAGGCGGATAGACGGATGAGTACGTGCACGGGGGGAGGCTGGGCGGGGTGGAAGAACAGATGACTGGCCTAGAAGACAGGTTCGAACGCAGAGCATGTAGGAATTCCTCAGAACAAGTCAGATTCCCTCATCCTTGGCCCCCTTCTAGGCAAAAATAAATGTAATTCCAAAATCTATAGAATTAAAAGATTAGAAGCAAAGAAAACAGCAATTGTGGCTGTCTCTAGGTCATGGGGTTGGAAATAACTTTTTTCCTTCCTTTTACTTTTTTCTACTTCATAATTTTCTCGGACAAATTTTTTGCCCCACTACATTAAGCCCATCACCTAGAATAGAGCCCAATAGGTACAGGCATACTTAATAAACAGTTGCAGAGTGAGCGCAAGAATGGATACATTTGCCTCTAGAAGAAAACACTCCTCACTTACAAATCAGAACAATGGCATCGTGACATGTGGCCACAGTAGGTACCCTTAAAACATTGCTCTTTCCACCAACAGGGAGGGGGACGTGCAAGAGTTTGAGAGAGCTTGGTCAGGGTTGGAGTGAGAGGAAACCAGAAACGGACAGGAGATGACGGCAGCCTGGGATTCAGAGAATCCCACTTTGCCACCCACTCACAAGCTGTGTGGCCTTGGGCCAACGTCTTGCCTTCTCTGAGCCCTTAGTTTCATTACCTGTAAAAATGGAGTCCACAATCTCTAGCTCAGAGAACTGATGCCGCACAAATAGTGTATGGTGAATGACAAGTGATGGACAGACAGCAGCCTTCACCAGTAATGGAAACGCACACACCAACAGCTTCTACTCCACTGAACATCGGTGTCACTAGAGCCACTACCCAACCCACTTTAAAGTCGAATACAATATATTAAAACTGATGGCTTTCAAAGTGTGGCCCAAAGACTCCCGGGGATCCCTGAGACTCTTTCGGGGCTCCTGTGAGGGCCCGCCTTTGCCAGCCACACAGCGGTAGGCAGCCGGCTCTTCACACATTCACCCCAAATGGCCTATCGCGATAGCTGAGTGCCCAGGCGCTGCTTTCTAGGAAGCCAGCCGCTGAAGAGATTAATAGAAATGTAAAATAATACCACTCTTCTCACTAGTTTTTTGTTTCGAAAAAGTTATCAGTCATAAAAATGCTATTAACGCATCATGGGGCTTTATTGTTATCTTTAACAAACAAATATTTTAGAAATTTCTCAGTGCTACTTCCTAAATCGGTAAATATTGACAGATAAAAATCCACATAAACAAAAGCTCTTTGGGGCCCTTGGTAATTTCGGCTCTGGAAGGAGGTCCTGAGACTCAAAAAAGTTCAAGAACAGCTATAATAAAGTTTAATGAGTAGAATGTTTTAAGATTCTACTTACCTATAATATTTTAATTTTTAAGAGAAATATTTTAACTTATGGCGTATACAGATGAAAATAACTTTTAAAAAGCAATTGTGTTCCATTGAGCGGATTTTTGTATGTCATCCCAGAGGAGAGGTGTGAGCTTATAAAAGCATAGTGCTATGGGGTGCTTACAAAATGCCAGCCGCTCTGCACGCGCCAGCTCATCTCCTACTGCTCATCTGATTCCATCCCTGCTTTACAGATGGGGAAAATGGCACTCAAGGAGCTAAAGAACCTTGCCTCAGCGATGCAAGTTCAAAGCTTGGCCAAGTTGGCTTGAACCCAAAGCCGAGCCAGGTTACCAAGACACTGCACTGCCCCACCGCCGCCTGCTGTGCGATTCTGTTGTTAGCACGTGCGCAATGAGGGGCTTCCTAAAGCCCTCTCAGTATTGCGCTCTCACAACCAAAGGGACACTATCAGGTCACAGAGGATTCCAGGGGCAGGGATGACACCAACAGAGCACAACGTCCTACTGCAAACAGCAACCAGCCCCAGAAAGCAATTTGTTGTAGGGAATTTGCCCAAGCTTGGTATGAGCCTAATTCTTTTCTTAATGCTTTTTCATAAATTTCAACCCAATCTGAATTCTATTAGCTCAAATCCCAAATTAATGGAATCTAAATCGAATTGAGTTCTTAGTGAAAACTGGCTCCACTCTTGAGTGACCAGGGTCGGATTTCCAGCCCATTACTGAATCTGTCCATGCATTCCATCTCTCTCCATTTCCATATATATTACATGGAGACACAATTACATGTATGGCACAATTTTAGATTGTCTTTAATCATGACTTATTTTCAGATTTTTTATCCGCAGTGAAAATTGGTTTAGATCAAATTCCCTACTTCTATCCAATATGTCACACTTGTCATTGTACTGAACAGGTGCATTTCAGAGCAAGCGAGCGCGAGAGAGCATGCTTGCATACGAGACCGCGTGCGAGCGCCCACGAGTGACCACATGCACAGTCTAATTTTACGCTGGTTATTCTGAAAGTTGCAGATGACTAAAAATGTAGTGTCCTTACCAAATAGGGGTGTGAGCATGTACATTAGCTGTGCTGTCAATAACTGAGACACCTAAAAACTGGGGCATAAACTGCTAAAACAGGAGTCTTAAATATTTGTCTTATTTTGTACACATTTTTCCAACTAAAAAGAAAAGGGGATACAGTTTCCTAGCAGAAAACTGGCCAGGGCTCAACCCCAAAAGTAGACAGCCTCATGCCTCCACATCAAAGGAGATGAACTTCAAAGAATATTAAGAACCAGTGCTATGAAGAAGAGTATAAAAATAACCTAACAGATTAAGAAAATATAGATTCTAATTTACTGTCTTTATTTCCTTTAGATAAAGTACTTTATTGTAAAGATGTCACTAAATTGTGACTGAAAGGAAAATGTGACTCCAGTTTTAACAAAATTCAAATTTCTGCTTTTTGATAGACCTTTCATTTTCACAATCAGCCTTATACTTAAAGTTATTTGTCATTGGAGAGAGAGAACGTCTCAGGATGGCATCTCACAATAGAGCCCTGGCGTTCTCTGCTGAACTTCAGCATCTTGCATAAATGCCTGCCACACCCTAACTCCAGCAAGCTAAATAACAAAGGATGTTATTTGTTGAGTCTCCACAGAAGCCGTCTGAAAGATCACCGAGGGCATTAGTCCCTTCCTGCTTCCACATCTCCGGGAGATGTGCAGGAGCTCCCTCCAAAAATGCCAGCCAGAGCAGGGGCCATGCCTGCTATGTGTCATCGGCCACTGGCAGGAGGCTTGACGAGGATCTGCATCTCTCCAACCCCCTAGTGACACGCACTATCCAGCTCGAACTTGCCATTTGACAGTGATGACACCGAAGCTGAGATGGGCAAAGATGGCCCTGGTCGTACAACTGGTACATCTCAGCCTTAAGATGCCAACCTCGGTCCCTTCCTGCCCAGCTCACACTGGATCTCCTTCTAATGCCCCCAGCATGTGCCGGAGGAAGCCTCCTACCGTGTGGTCCCACGCTTCCAATCTTCAAGCACACCTCAAATGAAGGGAGGTGACATGGAGAAATGGGCCCTGCATCCACCTGGCCCAAGAAGTCGAGAGCTGCAGGAGCCCCACCTCCTTGCAATGCAGTGGAGGTCACACACAGAGACGCTCACAGGAGCAAAGTGTTATACTCGGCATGAAAGTGCTTAGCATATGTGTATGCTCCCCCTTGGCCAAGGTCATTTAGTGGCAGATTCAGCAAACACACCTGGGTCAATTTGGTCCCGTTGAGGGCTGAGTGCCAGGACTTAGCACCTGGGCTGGTCCCATAAGAGACCCGTCTGGGTCACAGCTGATCCAGCTTTGGTGTCCCAGCCCTTGAACCCAGGCATCAGGGTACCCTGGCTCTGCGGAGTCCTGCGGATTTGTCCCTTGGGACCACAGTACTCGTGCATGTTGGGCAGCCAGTCACAGAGCGTGTGTATGGGGTCCTGAGGATCAGGCGGCATTTGTGGGACGAAATCCACCCCCTTAACTGAGAACCAACAGAACTCTCAGGCCCTCCTTTGCAGAACATACACGCGAGAACATCAAGGACAAAACAGAAGATAATGTTTAACTAAAAAAAAATACAAATGCACAAGAGCACAGAAGAAAACTTTAGTTGATAATCCCTTTCCAGACTCAGAATCAACTCTTGGTTGAGAGGACAGGGCATGCCGTCATCTCAGGCAAAATCAAATCCACTCCTCTCTGAACACCATGGCATCCCCCCACCAAGGCTGCTATGAGCCCCTCATGCCAAGCCACACTCGTCTACCATAAAGATGACCAATGAGGCCAGGTGCAGTGGCTCACTCCTGTTAATCCTAGCACTCTGGGAGGCCAAGACAGGAGGATGGCTTGAAGCTAGGAGTTCAAGACCAGCCTGAGCAAGAGCAAGACCCTATCTCTTTAAAAAATATTAATAGAAAAATTTGCCGGGCATTGTGGCACATGCTTCGACTCCCAGCTACTTGGGAGGCTGAGGCAGGAGGATCGCTTGAGCCCGGGAGTTTGAGGTTGTGGTGAGTGAGCTATGATGACACCATGGCACTTGAGCCTGGGCGACAGAGTGAGACCCTGTCTCAAAAAAAAAAAAAAAAAAAATCAAAAAACAAAGACAACCAATGGATATCCAAGAGTAAAGAATACCCAGCAGATATAGAGAACGGTCATAAGATGTGACGAAATACTAGTTATAGGAGCATCTGAACAGAGGACATCATTCGGGTGTCCCTTACGCTGTATGTAGAGAATGCTCGCCCACAGCCAGCTTAGGATCAGGTTAACACACTGAACTTGAGGGAGCCAGTGCACTAACACATGGGGTCCCCCAAGCCTAGCAGCTATCCACAGATAACCTTCGTCAGCTGTTACGTGTGGACAGCAGACCCAGCCTTTGACACGATCTGAGATCCCGCTCCGCAAATGGAAACGAGGAGACGTGGCACACGATGAAAGGCTGAACGACTCGGTGCTGAAGAATACAAAAGACACCATGCTGGCTTCGAATGCCCTGAGCAGTGAAAGAGCCTCAAGACCAAAGAAAAAGACCCACACCGGGCTGCCGACTTCCTACTGCAGAGGAAAGAGCAGGCTATCCTGACTGGCAATCAAACTCGGAGATAAAAGCAGTAGGTAGGCATCCCGAACGCCGCCATGTCAGCAACAGGGACTTGTTTCCCAGGCAGCAGAGCCCGTGGTGCAGCACCGCAGCACCGCCTGCCTCCCACCTTCTGCTGGCCGCCCAGCCTGGTCAGGGCAAAGCACCCAACACCTGCAATGCCAAGGGTGGGCCGCAGGCCGGGGTGGCCGATCTTCCCTGCTCCTTCCCCCTTTTCCATCATCTCTCACTTCGGGGCAGGCACCTGGAGCCTGCAGCTGTGGGGAGCTGCTGGCCCCCTGGGGCGGGGGTGGGGTGGGGCAGTGCTCTGGCCTCCCACCCAGCCTCTACGTGGCAAGGGGCTGCCCCAGGCAGTGGCTGCGCTGAGTAATAATCCAGATCCTCCTCAGGCCCCACTCGGCCCATCCGGCGAGCCCGCCCACCTACCTCTCGGTGGCGCCCTGCGCGGAGGTGGCCCGCGCGCGCTGCAGCTCCTCCTCCAGCCGCCTGCGCTCCTGCTCCAGCCGCGCCACGTCCTCCGCCGGCCGCCGCTGCTGGATGATGAGCTGCAGCTCCTGCAGCAGGGCCTCCTTCTCCTTGATGAGCTGCAGCCGGTCCCGGTCGGCCTCGGCCATGCCGGGCCAGGACTCGTTTTCGAGCTGGGCCAGCTGCTGCTGGATGTTCGAAACTCTGCAGGAGAGAGACAGACGGGAAAATCAACGGACTGAGAAAGCCGTCCTCACACTGTCGCACCGTCACACTGATTCTGTAAACTCACTCTGCTGAATAGCGAAGGGACTGCACCAAGTGAACCTTACACTTAAAAGGATTTGGGAACGATGGGTCGTAAAAGTGGTGCATAAGTCCTTTGCGAACCTCCCTCATCCTGAGATTCAGGTGATGATAACCATATCATGCGTGTTTCAAAGAACTGACAAAAAGCCTAGCGGCCCTCAGCGTGCCCATGCCCTGTGCTGCTCAATCCCGGTTTCCCCCTACACTGTCCGGGAGCAGGAGGAGCTGGCTCATTTCCCCTGCCCACTCCCATCAGTGCTAAACACTGTGCTCGGCCCTCGGAGATACTGTCAGCTTCTGCCTCCTTGGCTGTGCCTAACCGCTGAAAGTAGCCTTGAGAAAATAACGAGACAAATACATCCAGCAACTGGGCTTCTGAAGAGAAAGCCTCTGAAACCCAATGCTCCATGCCTTCTGATTCTGTGCGCTCCTTCCTGCACCAGAGACCCTGGCCGAGCATGAATGCAGGACGCCCTGCGGAGAGCAGGCACTCAACAAAAGCTGAGTGACTGAACAGTGACTCCTGCGAATGTATGAGGACGAGAGGCAGCCCCCTGAGCGTGGATGTTGGGGTGAGATATCCCAGGCAGATGCAAACCAGTCAACCTCGCCAAACGTATCGGCACACCAATCCTCAAGGTGGAAAAACGGAGACTCTTGTCAGTTTCCACGCCCCTAAATTTCCCAGTGCTTGCCTGGCAAACGGACTGCATCACTTTTTGTGTCCTGAGGTGTTGCTGAATGCAGATTAAGTGAAACGGATGTGGCTTGTATTTTTAAAGCATCCTTTAAAAATAGTAGTAGAATGGTTTTAGCCCTGTAAGTAGGTTAAAGATGAGGGATATCTGTTTCCAGGCAGAAACTAGGAATGCCAGACTTGACCTGAACCCAACAATGTGTAGGACAGACTTTGGCACACAGGCCCAAAAACAAAATCCAAAGACTTGTCTGAGATCACAGAGAGCTGTGAGAGCAGGGAAGCGGCAGGCACGCATATCCCTATAGCCCCTAAGGTAGCAGTCCTCACAGTGGGGTCCCCAGACCAGCAGTCTCAGTAACCCCTGGGAGCTTGTTACAAATGCAAGTCTCAGGTCCCACGCTAGACCTGCTGAATCCAACACTCTGAGGATAGGGTCCAGCAATCTGGGTTGTGACAAGCCCTCCAGGTGCCAGGTGCTTCTGATGCTGGCTCATGTTGGACACCCACTGCCCTCAGACAGAGCTGCCTGCCCTGCAGCCTGGCCTGGTGGTTACTAACTGGCCTTGGAGTTCTTAGGGGTTTGCACGGGGCACCGATACGATGCTCTTCACTACGACAGGCATGGCAGCTGCAGGGCCAGAGTGCTCTTGAGATGCCCCCTCCTGTGCCCAGGTGCATGGCACTAATAAAGGCTGGCTTCCTGCCTGCAGGCTCCTCAGAATCCTTCTCAACACTGCTCCACGTGGATACCCCCAATTGACTAGCGTTGCCACATGTTAAAACCTGATGCCCAGCCCTGCGCCAAGTCAGGTTCCACCTGAACTAGACATGAGCACAGGGATTTATCCACCTGGCTGGAGGGCTGGGCACAACTCCTTCTGCAGGTTATTGAACCAATCTGAAAACCCAGAGTTATGAAAAGAAAAAGGTATATAAGTTATAGTTTAAATGTATGCATTTTATTCAAGTCCCATTCTCCAAGAAGGTAAAGAAACTAGTTGAATGTCAGTAGCCTTATTAGACAAGTTCTTTGCTAACTTAAAACTAATTTCCGGGAAATGTGTTGGAAAATGGTGCCAAATCATGTCACTGAAAAAACTAATGACACAGGCAGCTGAACAGGGTTAGGAATCCAACTGGGCTTAGGCGTCCACCTATGTCTAATTAGTGTAATTAAAATTTATGGCAGTCATATAACTGAAGCCCAAGGAAAATATACTCCAAGCAGACCCATAAATAAGTTAGTGCCAAATCAGATATTATACCAGTGAACTTTCTGGAACATTTTACTGTAGACCAAGGCAAGTTAAAGGTGAAGAATGACTATAAAAGACTTGGAGAACAATCAGCAAATCTTCTCTGTCTGCATACTTTTTTAAATTTCAATTTATCTGATCCAAAGGAAAGTGGATCTGAGCCTAGCTAAAGTTAGCCAGATCATTTTGTACTTATACTAATTATTAGACTTTGAATACAAACAGACATATTTTTAACAGCACTCCTTTTGAGTTTTCTGAGGTTTAAATGTGAGGAGATCAAGATTCCATTTGAGTCTGCCAGCTCTAGGTTAGCTGCTAGTCTATGATGATTCAAGTTGCTGAGGGTGGCAGAAGATCCAATTCCAGATAATCACAACCTTTCCAGGAAAATCTCAAGTAATATGCACTATCAGAAGGAAAGAAGGAGGGAAAAAAATGAATTATAGGAGGGAAAGGCACAGGGCAAGTTTCAGAAGGCCTGCCCACTGCGGGCATAAATAAACGGAACAGCAGCCAAAATTAAACCAGGTACTGTAACTTTCCACGGCTGGCAGGAAAACTACACGAGGACATATGGCAAGGGACAACCTCTCCAGCAGAAGCAAAATCTGGATGAGGCTGACTTCTTGCAACCCATCTGGAAATGTTGTTTGAGCTGTGCTGAACTAGACAAACATTTTTGTGCTTAAGAATCGTGCTTTTTTAATAATAAAAATTCACAACAATGCAAACGATTGCATGTTCATTTTACAGCTATATGTGAATCTAGAAGATTACTGGCATATACTGGAAAGTGTCTCCATACTCCAGATATAGACATTTGGGGCCTGGTTCAGCTAGGTTGAGAGAGGCACATCTGTCTGTCTGTACTGGAAGCCAAAAGCTTCCTTCAACAATCGCTTGCTCCTACATACCGGTGGGATAGACAAGACTTTAAAACACTATGCCATGTCTGCCGTGCTGCGAGCCGGAAACAAGCCATCTGCAGGGAGTATCTTTAGTATGTTAGGTTTACTTGAAGAAACAGACTTCCTGCCTGAGGCTAAACACAGATGTACTGAGTTTCAATGCACCTTCTTCTACATCCCTGCCAAGCAGCTGATCTGCTGGTTGGAACCCCACTCCTCTGAGTGCCATTGTTCCAATTCTGGGTTTTAAAGGAAAAACAATTTCCAGAAAAGCTTTTATTTGAAATATCATTTCAGTGAAATTAAATACATGGAAGCGAAGCAAGGTCATGATTAAAATTTGCAAAAAAAATTTCCCAAGGTCATTTATAAAGAGAACTGAGAGCAACTTAAAATCGGAGGTTTTTTTTTTTCTCCAAGTCAACTATAGTCTTTAGTGATTCTTGTTTCTGATAGGTAATACATTTTAGGCCTATACATAATCTCCCATAAATGGCTTTAAAAGCTTTAAAATTTATGTCCCCATGCCCTGATAGTGAAGAAATGAAAGTAAATGCTCAATCAAGCATTCAGGTTTCATATTTATTATGTGATTTCCAAATTCTAGTCCCTGAGCAGGTCTAATGTAGACAGATATAAAATATGAATCATTTTTCCCTTATAATTTTTGCCCAAACACCTTTTCTGTTACAACCCAGGCACCATTAAACCATGAATGGAAACCTGCATTTATGCTGCAGAAACTACTCAGGTCCTCACAATCACATGGAAATTTTAAGTCTGATTTGCATTTTTTTCTAGGAAAAATATGCATTCAATAATAATAATTTCTGAGCCATGTCAAGAATAAGCCCCAATTATTTGAATTTATACCTAAAATCTGCACTCTGCTGTATGTAATTTCTCATGTTCCTAAAATCCTGCTGCTTTCTGGATGAGCAAACAGAACTGCAAGCAACCCACGGTCCCACCTGATGGTGATGAGTTGGAACGCATCCCAATGCTGTATTCCAGGATGTGGTGCCAGCTTAGAGCCTGGTGCCTTCAGATTTCAATTACGGCTACAAGTTTGATACTTCTTACGTTTTCTCTTAGCTTTCTTTTCATAAATATCCATTGAAATGAAAAGCACCCTGACTTCACCACAATGAAATATATCAATGTAGCAAAACTGCACTTGTACCTAATAAATATATACAAATAAAAATAAATAAATAAAAATGGCAGCTGAGATCTAAGTCAGATGGACAATGGAATCATTTTAGCTGATTAAACACTGATAAACCAGCGTCCACTCAACTCTTCATGTACGAAATTCAAGTCTGACCCTAGACTACATGGTGTAAGAAGGTTCTACTAATACACCAATATGCTACCACATCCTCAACTTCCCTGCCCTAACATCTTCTCCCCTTGTAATGTACAGATCTTCAGAGAGCAACTTCTTTGCTGTGCGTGGGGGTTGTTTGTTTTTGAGAGGGGGACTCGCTATGTTATCCAGGCTCGTCTCAAACTCCTGGGCTCGAGCAATCCTCCTGCCTCAGCCTCCCAAGTAGCTGGGACTACAGGTACGTGCCGCAGCACCTGGCTAGAAGGCAACTTTTTTAAATAAAAAGCAGAAAGTGCACAGGTTTCTTCATCTGGACCCAAATGGGGAAGACGAAGCTGCAATGGCAAAGATGCTTTTCCTTGTTTCTCACAGCTGCGCCTCACCCCCCAAAACCCAGATCCAAAGTCACTGGAGAAATGGAGGAAAAACCCATGTGACTGATGAAATTCAACTGCCATCATAACACTACACTGATTCCTGACAACTGATGAACAGCAGGACTGATCCTGGCAACAAAAACCAAGACGCAGAGAAACTGGATGGACCAAATGTTTTGTTCCTATCTGGACTGAGTGTTTCTATGGTAACAGCTACAGTTTGAGCACAGTTCTGGAACAAGTGCTCTTGGGTTAAAAATAAGGAGCCATCTGCGTCATTGGGATTGCTTCAAAAAGGCTTGCTTTTTCAACTTCACTTTAAGAAATTCTAAAATTTTTAAACCAGTAATGTGAAAATATTCCTATCATAAGGTCCGCCTTGGGAATCTGAAGAGATGCTCCTGAAGGGAAAGGCAGAAGCAGTCCTTTTGGTACATTTCATGTGACCCAGAGTTGGAAACACAAAACCGGTCACCATGATAGTGGTAGTTTGGTCAGAGAGTTCTCTAGAAATCACACCACCACTTGGGTTATGAGTTCTACATCCATAAACTTCCTTTAAATCGGAATACATATGAAATCCCTCATTGTCCAGAACTCTGTATTCTGATAATTTCCCACATGTTAAAAGCAATCTCAAATATAGATATACAAGGAAAGACTTCTCCAAAATGCACAAAGGCATAAACTTCTCCACCATTTAGAAGTGGCAAAGCACAGCATGTTATGCAGAGGACAGGCAAGATGATTCACTTTATGTGTCACCTTGCCTGGGCTAAAGGATACCCACATAGCTGGTAAAACATGATTTCTGGCAGTGTCTGTGAGGGTGTTTCTGGAAGAGCTCAGCATTTGAATCGGTAGACTGAGTAAAGATGATATGCCCTCCCCAGCGTGGGTGGGTACCATCCAACTTAACAGAACAAAAAGGTGGAAAAAGGGTAAATTCTCTTTCTCTTCTTGGGCTGGGACATCCACCTTCTCCTGCCTTCAGACATTGGAGCTCCTGATTTCTCAGGCCTTCAGACTCCAGGACTTACACCAGCACTACCCACCCCCTGGTTCTCAGGCCTTCAGACTTGGACTAAATTACACCACCAGCTTTCCTGGGTCTCCAGCTCGTAGATGGTGGGACTTCCTGGCCTCCATAATCACATGAGCCAATTCCTATAACAAACCAATCTCTCTCCCTTCCCTCCCGGCCCCTCCCCCCATTCCTACTGGTTCTGTGTCTCTGGAGAACCCTGAATAATACAGTAAGGAAGCTAGACTTTGCAAGGTGAAATGATTTCAGAAATGAGAGCTGGGAGGCTGACATCCAAGAAGAGGTCTTTTCATTAAAGACCAAATGCTGAATTGTGGCGCTAAAATAACAGAAGTCCACCTGGGCAAAAGAAAAGGACACATTATGTCCTTAGCCTCGGAGTGAAAGAGCAGGGAAAGACACATTATTCTTTGTTAATGCTGCTACAGAAAGCAATGCATTCTTTTTCATGCTCTGCGGGGTGGACGGGGTACATGATGCTTTCCTGTACATGGGACACTGCTTCCCCAGTGGTGCTCATGGGGGTATCAGGGACTAGCGTTCCAGCCTGATCAAGGGGGCCGAGTGAAGACTCCACAGACAGGACCTCAAAGCCGTCGTGCTCTGGCTGTGGTGCTCATCACACAGATCTTAGAATGTTAACATCTGTTCTAGATTTAGTTCTTGCCAGAGAACTGCTTGCTGCTGCTCTCTTCCCAAGCCTATATTATTCTAATTGTGTGCCTCATTCAGAGGTAACCCAACGGAACACTCAGAAAAAGCAATTGTAATAAAATCCCTGAGCTGATGCTGGGTGAGACCCAATGACATTAACCCTCCCTAACTTTCAACCTGTCTACAGGGATGGGACAAAGGTGGGGGTGGGAAGGTAAGGTTGCCCTGATGGTGCCACAAGGTGTATAAAGTCTAGTGCTGGCCAGTGCTGCTGGGGACCGTATGACCCATAGCTGAGTAGTTACAAGTCAGACATGCTCTTCCTTACTGGTCAAGCCTTAACTCTAAGAACCACCTTGGAATGACTGGGGGCAGAATGTCATTATTCCAAGGGGACTGGAACATGCACTGCCACCACATCAGGGGACCAGAACCCAGAGGGGGTTGCAATTAATGACCTAGTGAACTGTGATCACCGTTAAGGACTCCACCGATAAGAACACTTCAAGGGTGTTTTTGAGCAGCTTTAAGTCCATTAAAAGTACCAAATTCATTGTCAAAATCAAGCCTTTCCTTCTAAATGACCGTCAATCCTAGCGTGAGCCCCGGAAACTCTCTGTGGGGCCATTCTTCTTTAATCCCAGGCAGAGTACCGTCTCTGTCACACTTCCCACAGGCCAGTATAATTTAAGAAAGGAGGTGGGGTGGGGGGACTAATTTAGGATTGCCAATTTTTTATTTTGCCAAGTAAACACTTTGGAAAAAAACCACTCACATCAACTACCATCATTTCATAAGAGAAAGATGTTTTAACAGAAAAAATACATCAGAGTTCTTTAAATGGCACTTCTTCGGCCATTCTCTTTCTGTTCCTTTGCAGCTCCTCTCCTCTGTTGCCCGGCCCTTGGAGGTAAGAGTTTTCTAAGGTTCGCTTCTTCTTCTTTTTGTCCTCCCACCCCAGCCGTCCTCTCTTAGACTTCTTACTGCACCCCTCTGGCCGGTCTCAACCTTACCAGGCCTTTTATTGGCCTTTCTCACGGCTCAGTCCTGGAGTCCCTTCGTTTCTCAGTGCATTCTCTCTCCTGAGGTGAGCTCAGCCATTCGGTGACTTAATTTATGTGCTGAAGATTCCTATATTGGTACCTCCAATTGCCCTCCTGCACATACCACCATTTGAATGGCTCCCACTTAACATTCCCGACTCAAAAGACCTAGTGTGCCCGGCAATTCCGACTCCTTTCCAAGGCACTCATGGCCCTCATAACATGGCCTGCCTCCCTGCTCCTGGCAGCCTCCATTCCACCCCCTGGCTTGCCTTTGTTCTGCAATTCCGGTCCCGTCCTGCTGCTGCAGACTGATGCCCCTCCCCCATCCGACCCCCGCTCCCCTCTTACTTGAGAAAGTCCTTCCCCAATGTACGGGCAGCTGGAATCCCAGCACTCCTTCAGGGCCCAGCTCCAATGCCATTTTCTCTAACCCCCAAGAAGAGAATTTATTATACAGAGTTCAAAGACCACTAGCCTTTCTGAATATCCACGAAGGCCCAGAAAGTATGAGCTACTCCAAGGCTTGTACCAGCATGGGGGTCTTGGGGATGGGAGCTAGGAGCAGAGCAGGTAGCCTGGAGTTGACCAGGGCCCTGGGATGCCTCTGATTCACCCACTCCCAGGGGCAAAGGCCAAATAGCAAATGTGACCAAATGGGACCCTCACTTATTCATTCAATACATGTTCACTGACTACGTAGCTACTGGGATTATAGCAATGACTTATAATTCCTGCACTCATGGGGTTTATTTACATTTTCACAGGGAAAGACCGACAATAAGAAAGCAAACACCAGCTAGGTAGTAACATTTGCTCGGCCAATCAGGGTGATGGGGTGAGGACAGGGTGGTACGGTTTTACTCAGGATGATCAAGGAAATCTTTCTAACAAGGTGATCAAAAGGAGAGCAGAGGCCATGTGACAATGTGGGGACAAGCACTCCATTCCACGCAGAGGAGGCAGTTTGGCCAAGGGCACTGCTTGGCTTTGCTCTTGCTGCTGCCAACAAACTACCACAAACTCAACGGCTGAAAGCAACACCCAGTATCCTCTTATACTTCTGGAGGTCAGAAGTCAACAACGGGCCCGCAGGGCTGCTTCCTTCTGGAGACTCCGGGACAGAATCTGTTTCTTTGCCTCTCCCAGGTCCCAGGGGCTGCCCCCTGCTTCCATCCTCATATGTCCATCTCTCTCTGCCGCCAGCCCTCCTGCCTCTCTCCTATAAGGACCCTTGTGATGACACTGGGCCTGGCTGGGTCATCCAGGATCCTTTCCCCATTCTGGATCCCTAACACCATGCCATCTGCAAAGTCCCCTCTGCCATGGGAGGCAATGCATTCACAGGTTCAGGAGATCAGGACGTGGACACCTTTGAGGGGCCATTATCCTGCCAACTGCAGGCGCCGAGTCAGGAATTTGCCCGGCAGGTTTGAGGCCCAGCAGGATGCCAGTGGAGCTGGTTGGTGGAGGCACACTCAGTATATCTGAGGAACACGGAGGAGGCCAACGTGGCTGGAACAGGTGAGCAAGTAGCACTCGGTGCAGTGAGCTGACGCCCGTGAGTTAGCAGGCGACCTGCTCACGTAGGCCCCTGTTGTTCATGCACAGTGAGGATTCAGGAGTAAGACAGGAAGAAGCCCCAGAGGAAGGTTTCTCAACCTCAGCTCTAGTGACATGCTATGGGGCCGTCCTGTGCACCGAGGATGTCTAGCGGCCCCCGTGGCCTCTGCCCACTAGACGCCAGGAGCACCTGCCTCAGAGCTGTGATAACTAAACATGTCTCCAGACACTGTCAGAAGTCTCCTGGGGGGAAAAGCCCCCACTCCCTGTGTTGAGAACCACCGCGCTAATGGGAAAAGAACAGGCAGTGCCTGTGCGAGCCCACCCAGGTCAACTTCAAAACGTGTCTCTGATTTTTAAATGTTCCAGTGCAGCTCAAAAGGTGGTTTTCTGAAAAGCCCCTACTGTCCCACAAAGCTCGAAACACTGGGGACAGGACCCTCCTTGGTAGCTGCAGTGCATTTCCTAACAAGGTTCTGGCAATCTTCAAATAATACAGTACTTTTATTCAAAAGTATTGATGAAGTGCAGTGCCCAGCCCCCAAAGAATTTTTTTAAATACTCGACTTTTCCCCTAAACGTCTTATCGCAACATTTAAAAGGTTACTCACTTCACACTTACACCATCTCTAGAAAACAAAGAAATTACTTGTTATGTTCAATAAATGTCACAGCCAAACAAATAACAATTATGTTCCTAAAGTGTAGCAATGATCTATTTGCTACGTTTAATACAGCACAGCAAATTCTAGCACCCACACTTTGCAGCTCCACTAGAAACATGCAAGAATGAGCAGAGGAATATTCAGCAGAGACAATCGCCCTTCACAAAACTCCAGCAAGCTGAAGAGAAGGAATGCATGATAAATGAAGAATGTGACCACAGAGACAACCAGTTTTGATACATGAACTTGGAAACATTCCATGGGGAAATTTAAAGCCCACCACGAGGCCATCCTAAAAAGCCAGGAGGAATTGAGTGTAAAACCTCCTAGCAAACAGAAGGCCTGTGTCTGTTTAAGTTGGCCTTGTAGCACGGAGTCATATGATTTGCTTTTGTTGCTATTTTTACATTTTCTAAAAAACCAACAAAGTAGATTTCCAGACATCCATGAATGGTACAGTGTACTGAGTAGGCCTAACTGTTTAGCTTCCAGAAAGGACCCCTTTACCCCACCGGCATTCTGTTCCTTCCCCCCAAGATAATATTTCATTTTCAACTAAAGAAACTTTTTAAAAAAAACATACGCTTCACACTTTTCCGAAGCACATATTTTGCAATAATTTGGTTTTAAGACTCTTTCCAGAAGGCACAAAAAAGAAAATCTCTAAAAAAAGGACATGAAAGCCAGAGAGGGTCAGAATATTGAAAGCGGGGGCCCTGAGCGCTTGAGAAGTGCAACGTGCTAAGGGTTTTGGAAGCCCCGTAGCTTCACCCATGTCCCGGGAAGAAGAATGGGAGGGAAGAGGGAAAGAGCAACGCAAAGGCACAAACTCAGTCAAGTCATAATTTGCCAAAGGCAGATGATTTACAATATAGGTCAACGTAAACCACTTCGTGTCGATTCTCTCTGACAAAATGCAATCAATGAGGTCCTGCTTATCTGTTGACCTAATACTTGTTAAATGTCCTTTAACCAAGACACGTGGCTTTGCCCATTAACCTATGGAGTTAGAAGCCACATATATAAAAGATGAAATGGCTTCCGTGATGCTGGTCTGCGAGACTGATGCTCGGTCTACTGGAAGGAGGGAATGGGAGGAGGGACCCGAGTTCCGAACTACCTGGTATGCTAAAGAAAGCCAAGAAAGTCTCTATTCTTATTGAATCACATTTTTGCAACTGTTAAAATGTGTACTACTCAGTACACAATATTGAGAATTTCAGATTTTAAATGCACTTGAAATTTTTCATGTGTATTAAGAAGCTACATGTAAATGAAGATCCTTTACTTTATATTCTATCACACACGGCTTTCCAATAAAATGTGGACAATCACACATTGGAACTCTGCCAAACCTCTTTCCATGGGAGAAAGTAAGTAAGCAAAAGGCAAGATCGGAAAAATGCACTTCTTACCTCTTTCTGGCTTCCTCATACTGCCAATTAAGTCTGACTCGGTCTACGAGCCTTGTTTTATCATCAAAGACAAACTTTCCGGAACAGAAGAGAAAAAAAGGAAGGAAACATGTATTAAAAACATATTTTTCAAAATAGAAGATTCGTTTACACTTTCAGCAACAATGAAAAACACTCTTTTAATTTGTCTTTCACTTTCAATTTTTCAAAGGTCTGGAAGGAAACACACCAAATAATACTCTGCTGCCACCTCTGGCCAGTGGGGGTTGGGAGTGGGGCTAGGAAGACATTTGCTTTTCTAAAGTGGGTAGTTTTTTTTTTTTTCTTTTTTCAAGTGGCAGTATATCCATCTATTATGTAATTCCAAACAATAACAACAAACCAAGTGTTAAATAGGGAATTACTCAGTAAAAGTTGATACAAAGGCAAAAAAAAAGTCATCCCATTTTCTGCAATACATTCTCTAATTCAATAATAAATATAAAAGGTCTGAAGTCCCAAGGTCTGAAAAAGTTGGACTAGCTGCGTGAGGTACGAGCTAGCAGATGCCTCCTGATGCCACGAGGTACATTATAGAACCAAGGGCAGGAGGACAGGAAGCAAGGTCTGGAAAAGCCTGGGATCGGAGACTTTCAGTGTGGTGCTCTGAATGTGATCAGTGGTTGTACTTAAGTATTTTCATACCGATTACATCGAAGGCAACAAAATCCTACACAAAACAAAACAAAAAAGACACGTACAGAAAGCAATTATAGCACATGTTGGTTCATTCTTCATTCGTGGAAACATCATACAAACTCTAGTTTCAATAAATGGGCTCCACCTGCAGATCTGACCTTACTAGACCATATGTTATGACCACCAAGTCTTTATGTTTTTGAAATAATCTCATGTCAACAAATATTTGAAAATATTTGATTTGAATGATCAGTAATAAATTTATTAATATGAGTTTTGATCTATGTTGATGGGGAATTTCTTTCTTTACAACTGTATTGCCGTGAATGGCAAGACAAAGAAGTTTATGACAGACTGAGCATTCTCCAATGAGATGTGTCACAATTTCACGTTTAAAAAGTCTTGTCCAATGACCTGTCCACAGTTTCCTCAATATGAATATATTCAGGCTGTAGCACCCCAGCCCCAAATATTGTTTCCAGTGGAGGTTAGCTACTTGCCACCTCATCCCCTCTTCCTAGCGACCCTGCAGTCAACTGTTCATCAAGACCAATAAATGTCATCTCTTTAACGTCTTCTCAAAGCTATTTATGGACCTCTAAGCTTTGTTTTTGTATTCTTCTTTGAGAACCAAATGGATGTTTTAGTCAAAAGAAAAGACAGCCAGTCAGATCCAAAAGGTTACCGTTTCACAGTTCCTATGCAGCTTTACAGCATGTACAAACCTGTAGCTGCAAATCCCTGGTCTTGAAAAGCATGTCTGATATACATCAACACCTACCCCACAAAATTGACTCAAAGCAAGAACTAAGTGAGGTAGGCAGATTTCTAAGATGGCTCCCAAAGGTCTCTACCTCCTGGGATTCACCCCATGTGAAATACCCTCCCCTTGAGAGTGGGCTGGGTCTATGACTTGAATCTAATAGACAGAATACAGCAAAAGGAGGACGGGAAGTCATTTCTGGGAATAGGTTTTTACAAAAGATTGTGACTTCCATCTTGCTAGCAGAGTCTGATGGTTGGCATACTTTGATTAAGCAAGCTGCCCTGCTAGAGCAGCCCACATGCCAGGGAACTGAAGCCCTCAGTCCAATGACCTGCGATTGCCAACAATCACATGAGCTTGGGAGTGGATCCTTCTGCAGGTGAGCCTGCAGCCCTGGCTGACACCTCAATGGCAAGTTGCTGAGACCCTGGAGAAAAAGACCCAGCCCAGACTCCTAACCCACATAAAGCATGAGATGATAAAGGAGTGCTGTTTTAAAATGCTAGGTTTAGGGGTAATTTGTTATATAAGTAATGGCTAAACTAATACAGTTATAGCCTTTTGATATATTTTTCTATAATAATGTGATGCAGTAGAAAGTATAAGGGTTTAGGGATCAGAGATGTTGACTCAAACCCAGACCTTCCTCTCCTCAGCTATATGACCTTAGGTAACTTGGCACCTCAGTCTTCTGCATGTCAGACAGGATAGGAACAACTACTTAAACTGAGACAACAGCTGTAAAACTGCCAACCCAGGGCCAGCCCCAGTAAAAACTGCAGGGGCTCATAAACAATGACAAGTTACTGCTAGAGTAGCATAACCAGCCACCAATCTCCACCTGACATTTTAAAAGAATGGTTTACCTAAATCATTAGAGAACCTTCAATCTTACCTGTTTCTCTCAAACTATTTAAGAGTCTCAAATTCTAATTCTAACCTTATAATAAACAGCAAGCAGTAATGGATTATTCATGGAAATCAATGAGTCTTGTACTTCTTTCCTTCCCTCCTTCCAAAATGTTTAGGCAAAAATGCCAAAGACATAAAGAGTCATTATTTACTATATTACACTCCCCTCGAAGAGGCATTATTTGCCAAAATTTCAAAATATTAGCTAATAATTTAAAATCCAGAGTTTTCTGCCAATTGTTTTTCCCCTTTTTCCTTTCTTTTCATTTATTTAATTTTGGAGGGTGGCACTGTGCGTTCCTTTGATACTTCACCTTTACTTCATAAGCCTAAAGAGGAAGAAGCCCTCTAAACTGCTTTTCCATTTGGTAACGAATTAATGTCAAACTTCACTCAATGCATTACAATAGCAGTGTCTTTGAATATCCAGCACCCTGCTTCAAATGGTGACTTTCCCAACTTTGTTTTTGTGGCTAACTCAAGGCTTCACTAATTATCAAAAGGAGCATTATGAAATTCTTCCAAGTCTCAAACAAAATTACTTTAAATTCAATTCAATTTCCTGACATTCTTTCAGAAGAATAAGAAATAGCAACAAAGTATATAACCCAAGGTGGCACAGCTACAAAGCCTTTTGGAAATCACTGGTCTAAGGCAGGGATCTGTAAACACTACAGCACACAGGCCGAACCCAGCCCACTGCCTGTTTTTGTAAGTGAAGTTTTACTGGAGCACAGCTACGCCCACCCCTCATACATCATCCCTGTAATGGCTGCATTTGCACGACAGTGACAGAGTTGAAGAGTTTTGCATGGCCTGCGAAGCCTAAAATATCTAATATCTAGTATATTTACTGTCTGGCCCTTTACCAAAAAAGTTTGCTGACCCATGCTCTAAAAAGTCATATGTCTGTCAAAAAAGCATTTAAACTCAATTCTCACGAGGAGCCTGGAGTTTTTAAGAATCCAAATCACAAGGACAGAGGTAATAAGCAATTCAATTGCATCACATGGCTGGATGTGAGAGATGATATTTTCTTCTTCAAACTTAGTGGCACAAAAGTGAAACCATTTCTGAAGTGAAAATGGAAAATTAAAGCAAATGAGTGATGGCAACACAAAAGCAGCCCTCATCTCTCTCGGCACACGCATTCGTTGCTTCTCCCCAGGCAGCATACCTCGGTCTGAGAGCCAGCATCGCAGAACTGCGGAGGGACACCAGAATGGCCGAGAGCACCTGGATCGTGTGGGAAATCTTGTAGCGAGTCAGTAATGGAGCAGCTGTTCTTGAAGCCATCGGTCAGCTTGACCAGGCTCTAGAACGGAAGGAAACAAGCTCTTTGAATAGAGATGGCAATGTTTCCCCTCCCTTTAGAAGTGGGCTTTTCATTCCGCTTCTAGGTCTGCAACTTCATTTATTACTGGAGAGTCATCCCACCCCTAGCCCCCCGTGCTCATTAGCTTTTCCCCCATGCACCTTTAATAGCATTCTTAGTCATTTAAATCAGACAGCAACTGAGTCCTTCTGGCAGCACGTGAATAAAATAGAAAATAATTACAGTACCATTTTTTACTGGTGTTTAAACCTTTGTGTTTCCTAAAGAAAAAAATAAGCATTGCTATGTAAAATGTTCAATCAGTAAATGAGTCTGACAGAGATGAATGCCACCTTGAGACTGTTATAGATAAACCACAGAGACGGTGAAAATAGCTCCCAGACAATGCTTATGTATTTTTATAACCTGATTTTTCAGTCATAATTCTACATGCTCAAAAGTAATCTCACAGGAATGTTAGTTTGCCAAAAATTAGAGCAAGTATATATTCTGGCATATGGAACCCTTCTGTGTGAAAAGTTAACGAGAAATCAAATTGTTGACCATTTCTTTTAGACTTCTGAGTATGTTCACCTTCAGCAGATATTACTGCGGACAGCAGAAGGGGCAATGTTAAGTTTATTTAAGGAAGACAAAACAACTCATTCAATTTTCATGGAAGAGGACTTTACCTATGCCTCTTCCTAGAGTTTCTCAGAGTTTGAGAGGTTGTGGAGACCTCAAAGAAGATGCTGGGGCCTGAAGCTTCTTCCAGAAATTCTATCTCTTGCCTCCATTGGGAGGAAGTCAAGCAAGGCAATTGGGTGGCTGGCTCTAGCGCTGCACACTGTGGCCTCAGAGAGGCCAAGGCAGGGAGCCCTGCTTAACTGCCACTGTGAAATACCACCTGGGTCACCCTGGGGTGTTGGCTAGCATGATATGGGTAATGAACATAGGGCACCTTGTCCAATGCCACATACACAGAAATCTCAGTAAACAGTAGCTGTTCTCAGAGCTACCAGCATGCCCCCAAAAACCTAACAATTGACCATTTACCTAGCACAACCTGGAGAGGTCATCTGAAAATACAGATTACCGGGCATCACCTTCAGAGATTCTAATTGGGTAAGTCTGGGCTGAGGCCCAATAATCTGCATTTCCACGAGGACCATGAGACAGTCACTCACAGCCTCGACCTTAGGAAGCACTGTGGAGGCGGGGTAGTTTTTTGCGCATCTGCCTCATTTTGCTGAGGAGCCTAAGCTTTGCTTTACGTGTCCTCTGTGTCGTACATTCTTTAGAATCTAAAAAAATGCCTACCAGGTGTAGGTGTTCACTTAGGGTGTTGAGTGAAAAATAAAAGCTGTAACAGAAAGCACTGAATGCATTCCAGCACCAAGTGAAAAGACCAGTGTGTGTCCATCTGCAAAAGTTCAACTTTTTCTAAAAATAATGGAAACTACAAGATTCAAGGGGCAAAAAACATAAAGCAATATAAAGCTGCAATGATCCCGGCTATATAATTCATAGTAAAATACCATGCAACTATATAAAGGAATGAAGAAGCTCTTTGTGTGCAGATATGGGAGAAGGTACAGGATATTATCTTCCATAGTACAGTCCTGGCTTTGTGTGAGGGCAGTTGGACATGTATTCATATTTTTGTGTGTCTGTATAAACACTGGAAGTGTATACAAGAAGTTAATAACAGTAGTTATGGAAGGTGGGAGGATGGAGTGATAGCAAGGCTTCTTATCATACACCTTTGGACTTATCCTGATTATTAAACAATATAAATGTATCACCTACTGTTGTGATTTGAATTGTGCCCCCCCCCAAAGATATGTTCAAGTCCTAACCCCAGGAATCTGCAAATATGCCCTTATTTGGAAATAGGATCTTTACAGATGTAACCTACTTAAGATAGGGTCATATTGGATTAGGGTGGGCCCTCATGTAATGACTGATGTCCTTACAGGAAGAGGAAATTTACAGACACACAGGGAGGCCATGTGACCATGGAGGCAGAGGTTGCAGTGATGCATCCACAACCCAAGAAATGCCAAGGACTGCCGCCACCGCCAGAGCTGGAGGAGGCAAGGATGGATCCTCCCCTGGATCCTTCAGAGAGAATGTGGCCCTGTCCACACCTTGACCTTAGACTTCTGACCTCCAAAACTGACAGAGCAAATTTCTGCTATTCTAAGCCACTCAGTTTATGATATTTTATGATGGCAACCCCGGGAAACTAAAATAGCTGGCCCTCCATGTCCGAGGGTCCCACATCTGTAGATTTAACCAACCTCGTATAGAAAATATTTGGGGGAAAAAAACAATAAAAAATAATAATACAACAATAAAAAACAATACAAATTTTAAAATACAGTATAACAACTATTTCTATAGTATTTACATTGTATTAGGTATTATAAGTAACCTAGAGATGACTTAAAGTGTATGAGAGGATGTATGTAGGTTACATGCAACTACTACATCATTTCCTATCAGGGGCTTGAGCACCCTAGAAATTAGTATCCAAGGGGTGTTCTGGAACCAATCCCCCAAGGACACTGAGGGACGACAAGAATACACTTATTTAAATATAATGTGGCGTGTGTGTATATGTATTGTATATTAACATAATATTAGATATGAACTGTATATACAATAAATATATAACATTTATAATAAATAAGTATATTTAAAACATTTTAAAATAAAAGACAGGCAAGCAGGTAGGCAGGTGGCTTCCTACCTGCATCAGGTCCCGCCTCTCCTTCTCGCCTGTATAAATGGCTTTCTTGATGGTCCGGAGCTCAGTCATGATAGCCTGGGCCTCATCCAGTTTGTAGTTGGTGTGAGTACTTGACATCTTCCGATCGATCCTGGTTCAAACAGAAAAATAAGAGTCATTCCATACGTAATCATAACATTCCATTCAACAACAACAACAAAACCCAAAGCTTCACAGAAAGGTGGGAAACAGCTAAAAGCAATGTTCTGGCAAAGAAAAATAAAGACCCTATGAAACCTTCCTTCCTTGTAGTAAATAGGACTCCTCCTGTGCCAGGAGCATCCCGAGCAGGTGAGGACTGTTTGAGTAGGGATGCCCATGTCCCCTACTGCCCCTTAGGCAATGAGATTGCGGCTTTGAGTAATTTCCTAAGATTATAAACTCCCCTCTCTGAAAGGAGGACCATGTCTCATTTATCCCCAGCATCCAGCTTTGTGGTCAAAATGTTGATGAAATAAATATAAGAATGAGATTTGTGTGCAAGGAGAATATATGGGAAACGGCAGTAAGCAGTGGGCTTCCAATAATGGTGCCTTGCACAAAAGTTGGAAACTCCTTTGTCTCTTCTCCCCTCTGTCTCTCTCCTTCTTTCTCTCTCTCTCTCTCCCCCCCCACCACTCTCCCCTACCTTCCTTCCCTTCCTCCTGCCAACCCCTGTGTGCACCAGGCCTGGCTGTGGGTGGTGGAAGCAGAACACAGAACAAGACAAGACTTGGCTCTGCCTTCAAAGAGCAGGCAGCCTCCGGAGCATGTCCTTTGTCACGTCTTCCATACCTACATCTTGAGCCTTGGAAGCCCTCAGGGATAAGGAACTTGGGAAACTTCAGTCCAGTAATGGAATGAATTCTTTCTCTGGAAAGCAACTAGCTTGCTTTTCTAGTTCCAGGTCCACCAGGACACAGGCTCTGGTTCTAATACTTCCCCCTACGTTATCCTGAATATCTGCAGTGTTAACAGCCAGCCCAAACTCCCTTATTTTCCACTCACGGAAACCTCTGGTGTGCTGGTGAGCACGAGTGGCACCCAGCTCTGCCATTCACTGCCTGTGGGACCCTGGGCAAGTCACTTCACCTCTTTCTACCTGCTTCCTCATATCTCAAATGGGGACACTGAAAATACTTTTCCCATGACATAGGTGTGAGATTTAATGAGAAAATGCAAGCAAGGGGCTCACTCAGCAGGAGGCCTGGTATGCAGTGTCTATGGTGGTTATCGTTATTATCAGGATAGTGTGGAATCTACTTACTCGGGGGAGAAAAAGTAAATAATTTTCCAACTCCAGCAGTTTATTATCATTAACAAATTCCTTGCCGAATATGTCATAACTCACAGCAAAACTCAGCACCAGAGTTGACCTAAGCTGTCAGCATCCTTGGAATAGGAAAAAGGCACATGAAACAAGCCGGAAAACGTTCCCTCCCTTTGGAACAGAGCTGTCAGGCTCGGCAGTATTGCTGGGATTGCCATCAGCTACCAATAAAATATTTATGAAAACTGGTCCTGAGTCCTGTCCTGTGGCGAGCAGATAGAGGCACACCGTGGGAGCCCATGCGTTGAATGTGACACCCCTAAGTCCTAGTGTGGCCTGACCTTGTAGGCGCTTCCATAATGGCTAGGTTACAGACTTGCAGGCTTCTCAGACACACACTGCCTAGTCTGTTCCTACAAAGCAGAATCATTTCTTTATACATTTTTATAGAAAGGTACAGGTATTTTTAACTACAGAATGTTCCATGCAGAAAGTTAAAATGAGTGAGCATGAACTAATGTCTGGCTGTGGGCATGTTTTTTTCTTTTTTCTCTGCTCTCATTAAGTCCCTTCCTTCACAAGCACCCACGTGATGGCGGTGGTCAGTTTTAACTCTATCACGTGACAGCCCTCATGAGATTCAGCAAGAAAATATAAAAAGTTCCTAGCACAGTGCCAGCTAGCCACTTGGTGGCTACTAAAACATGGGAGCCAATAGCAAGGATGGCGGCAGTAGACCCATAAGCCCCTTCTACATATTCCAAACTCTTTTGTTTGTCATTCAAAACCAGCCCCACTTCCACCAAAAGGGCTTTCTCCCTCGCTGCAAGTATCTTACCCAGACCTATATAAGTCAAGTGTCATAATCAGCAATGGTCCATCTTATACTTTCACACCTGTCACAGCTTCACAACAAAAATCAGCGTAATTCACTGAAATGTTGCACAGGGGGTGCTGCGTGGCTAAATGGTGTGATGGAAAGGGAATGGAACTAGAAGTCTGGGGACAGAACAGGGCTCCCAAACCCAGCTGATGGCCAGAACAAATACAGACTCCTGGGTCCCTGCTGCAGGTGGACCTCTACAGGTGGAACTAAGAGGTTTGTTGATCCATCAACCAGGTCCCAGACCACCAAGTTGAAGGAGCCTCTTCTCACACTAATTATTATGCACTGAAGGACATCATATAATAGTTATAATTAAACTGAACTCCATGGTCTCATCTCAACATACTTGTAAACACCCAGAAAATTGACAGAAGAAAGAATTCTATAACAGAGAACCATTTGGGCATGAAATCACTCAAGGAAAAAGCAACACCAGAAACAGAGATGAAATTTTTCCACTCTATGCCCAGTTCAGGAGCTCAGGCTAGGGGTGAGGTCTCTTGTAGAGATCTCAGAAACATCAAGATACATGATGTAGGAAAACATAAAACAGAAGGAAAGCCCGTGTGCTTTTCCCCTTTTAAATGCTGCGTGGAGCACCAAGAATCTCTAACACAAGCAGAAATAAAAGGACATACATCTCAAAGCACTAACTCTGTCAACAAGGTCGCTAACCTTTTCTTGTAGAGAAAATCTATACATGCTGACGTAATAATGTCTCCTTGCATTCATCTTCTGCTAGAAGGCTTTCCAATACATCTTTTTTAACGTCATAAACCACGATCCACCTAGCCTGATGAAATCCATAGAAAAGGGTTACAGCAATTCCAGACAAAAACCCTGCAGCCAGAAAAGCCTCTTTGTTCTCTGAGAGTTACGACAAGTGCCTGTGCTAACCGGGCCCACCGGCTCCTCCACAATGAAAAATACAGCAAGTCAGTTATCACCTGACACTGACCCCAATATAGAGAAATGAAACTCTACTACACTAAACAGTTTTTTTCATGCACCCGGAAATCAACGCTAATATCCATAGAAATATAGACATATGCCCATTGTTAAAGGCTGCAATGTGAGAGGCTAACCATGTACGTAGCACTTTTATACTTAAATATTGTGATTTCCTTATGGCTTGTGGCAGCTATAACGCCTAAGTGGGGCCATCAGTAAACCCAGGAATTGAGCCAGCAGCCTCTCAAGGCTCCAAGTTCTATGATGGGAACAGCTGCCACCCCAAGGAAAACAGGTCCCAGTTCCCATCAAGAAGAGGACCATCAGTACCCATTATTCACTCCATCAGCGGACACTGCAGAGTGCTGCAGAAGGAAAATGTGGCTTCGAGGCCAGGGACCTGGGCTCTGGCCTTAGCATTCCCAAAGTGGCTCTCAGATCTTGAAGAAGAATGCAGAAGATTAGACTAGAGCAGCTGTGTTGACCCTGTTCCAGAGGCACCCTGGGGTGGTCAGCCTGAGTAGCTGTGGGAGGAGTCCCTCACCCCTGCTTCAGCAGCAGCTCTCTGTGCTCTGTCTCAGATATTCCAGTTCCACATAAGGGGTTGTGTGCAGGGAAGGAAAGGGAGAAAGACTCCACTGTTATGAAGTATGACAACCATTAGATAACAGGATCTCAAAGCTAGGAATCTCTGAAATATTATTACTTTTAAATAGTTATATATTATAATATATAATATGTAAGTATTATATAAAACATATTATATTTTAATATTTTATAGTATACATTATTTGATTACATAATTATATTATGTAAATATTATCAAAAAACAGTTCAGTATATCAAGCATCTATTGGGGACAGGGTCTTGCAGCATGTTTTATACTTGACATCTTTAACATTTAACTCTCTCAGTGGCCTTATGAGATGAGCATAATCTTTTCAGATTTTATCATGAAGAAGTTGAGGCTCAGAGTGATTAACTAAGTGGCCTAGACGACAAGCAAATATCTGGCAGAGGCAGGATTCAAAACCACATGCTCTGACTCCAAAGCCTGCACAGGGTCATGAGGTGCGGTGGTGCCCCTTCCTGCTGAGCGTGACATCCGTCACCCGTCTCAGAGTGCCCATGGTGGGTCTGGATGCTTTTATAAGAGCAAGCTATGTTTCAGAGAATTCAAACCACCTCCATTTTTCAATTGTAATCAATTTCCACCTAACAAAAACTTCAAAGGACAGGAAACTTCTTCTTTTACTTCTGCAAAATTCATTTATTTGACAGCTCTCTCTCTTTTTAAGAATACCCCATAGAATTTTGGTCAAATTTAGATGATGTGCTCAATGATTTGGTATTTTCTAAAATATCAATGTATTCCAGCTTGTATTAAAAAATCATAATATCTGTGGCTGCCAAAAAACTATCTTATTCTGTTTTTAAGCTTAAGAGTGCAGACCATTTTTGTTGTTAAGACAAGAGGCCCATTTGCCGTTCTGTGGTGAATGCATCTTGCTCTTGCTCTGTAATCCTATCTTTCTCTCCTCAATAAACCTTGTTTCGTGCTTAAAAGAAAAAAAAAGAGTGTAAGGCAGTGGTTTTACCGTACATCAGAAATAATATGATAGAAAAGTGGTGACTGCTCAAGGAGAATAAACAAGGATATAAAGTTATTACGCACTGTGAAAAAAAATTCAGTGTGCAGACTCACAGTCTTTACTTTTCCACCCTCTACATTTTGCACACTTCAGGGAGGTTAAGTGACTTGTTCAAGGTCACACAGCCAGTTAAGAGGCACAGTGAGGTTCACAGCCAAGGGCCCCAACATCAGTACTTGTCCTCTTCATCACTGGGTTAGCACTACACTCAAAGTCAGGGCCTCCAACCACCCACTGTGTCAAAACCTGAAGGCCACTCACAGCCAGTCAAAGGTCATCCCAAAGTAAACTGGTGCTGTTCATGGTTTGCTTTTGAAAGAAACGAGTTGGAGAGAAAAGGAGAAAACACAGTTTCAGATGAGGAAACTAGTACCATGAAAAAGGCATTTTTGAGATGTTTACCATCAACCTCCACCTCTTACTGCCCTACAGTTTCCATATTTGTTCAATTTAAGATGTCAAGAGAATTGCACTGATAAAAATAAGAGTAAAATCACTCAACTTCTTAACCCCACATCTTGAAGAAGAGCACTGCCAGGCCTCTAAAGATATTCCATGTTAATATCACAGATTACAGCCCAAAAGAACGGAAAGTTTTATTACAAATTCTATTCTACCTTTTACATCAGCAGCTCTGGCAGAGGGCCTTGGGTGAAGCTCAGAAAGCTTCCGCTGGCTTTCTATCAACAGCAGGTCCTGTGTGGAACACCAAACCTGCCCCACGACCAAGAACAATGCTCCTTTTGTTTCCGCCCCCATTTCTGTATGTTTTACTATTATCTGAATATTGCCAGGATTTGCGCATGGGCTGTACCTTATGTGATATGTTAATGAGAGATGGTTAATCTAAGCCTGTACTAACTGTGAATGATCCCATTCTCTTTGGAAACTACTAAATCCCCTCAGACAGAAAATGCTGATTCTATTAATAATATCCAGTAATCCTTGTTCTGGCACTGAATGCTTAGAGGTGCGTAGCTGCTCTTATTGAAGGAGATAAACGGGTTTAAGTTCACTCACACCACCCCAATGGGGAAGCTAAGCAAGCATTAAAAGACTTGAGACAAAGAGGCTCACCCAGTGGCTGAGAATGTACCTGGTGGAAGCTGGTCATTGGAACATTTGGTGAACACCCCTTTCTGTGATATGCATAGCAGTAACAAGTAACAGGATTCCTTATAAAACCGAGGCCAAAACACAATAAAACACAAAACACAAGAGAGGCAATGCTGGAGGACAGTTAAGAAGAAGGTGACTGGGCCAATGTAGAGAGACCTCCCTGAGTTCCTCACAGCCCAGGCAAAGGTTCTGGCCCAGGAAAGATCTGCCCTCACTCGGAGCAACCCAGTGCCCAAGAATGAAGTGGGACCCAGTGACAGCTACCAGCAGGCAGGAGCGGCAACACCAGCCACTCCAGCACAGCACCCAGGCAGCCTCCATTCATTCTGCCTCATGCTGGGAACCATCAGGGGCCTCAGGATCAAGCTGGGAACAAGGCAAAGTCCTTGTCCTCATGAGTCAGGGAGATAGACAACAGAAAGCACTGTTAGGTCAGGCAGTGATCAGTGTTTGAAAGAAAATGAAGCCAAGTTCAGGGCTGGAGCGTCACAGAGAGAGCACCTTTTCAGACAGGATGGTTAAACAAGAGCCTCAGTGAGAGTCACTAGCCAGAGACCTACGCAGAGGAGGGAGCAGGCGCACAAGAACTGGGGGGAAAGTGCTCCAGGCAGAGGGAGCTGCAAGCATCGAGCTAAAGGCAGAGTGCCCATGGCATGCTGGGCAGTCAGCAGCATGGCTGGCCTAAGCGAAGAAGGGTGAAACCAGGGGGAAGTGAGGTTGGGCCAGGGGGCCACCTCATCTAGAGTCTGGCTTGTGTTCTGAGAGAGAAAGCCACAGGAGGGTCACAAGCAGAGGAAACATCTTAAAAGAATCCCTGTGGCTACTGCGTGAGAATGGTGAGTCATAACAGTGCTTGGCCCAGAGTAGTCACAGTAGAAGCTGGGAGAAGGATCAGGTGCCGGGTGTGGAAACATCACACCATGATGGATGGATGTACTAACAAGGCAGTCAGGGCAGTGTTCCCGCAAAGCGTCATCTGCCATTGAGCCAGTGCTCAGGGACGTGATAGGTGTCATGGCAGGAAAGGGCTTCAATGTCCCATAATCATGAGAAACTCAGGGTGAGGCAATGTTAAATGAGCTTCCTTGCTGCAGGACAACTCAGAATCTAACACAAGGAATATTCTAGATCTCCAGGAGGAAACTTGTGAGGTGAATCTGCCCACATCTATTGGTGTGCTCAGCCTGATCTCATGGATCACCCATTTTGGAAACCCTGTATACATCCTGGTTCTGAGTCCTTCCCTTTGCCTCGGGACACTAGTGATAAGTTACATTAAGGTAGCTTTTCAAAACCACCTTCAGAAACTTCAGGGCAACAGAGTCCAGCAGATCTTTCACTGGTAGGCTCAATTTTTCTGAAAATTTTAATTACTCATGGTAAAAGGTGCTCCTATTTTCTGAAGACTTTTATAAAGGGCCTCAAGAGGAATGCAAATTACAATTACACTGAGATACTATCTCTTACCTATGAGACTGGTAAAAATGTAAAAGCTTATCAACACATTCTGTTGGCAAAGCTATGGGAGAAGTGAAAACTCATATGTTAGTGGCAGGAATGCAAAACGATGCAATCCCTAGAGGGGGGAATTTGGCCATATCCAATATAGGTTGAGCATCCTTAATCCAAAAATCCAAAATCCAAAGTGATTCAAAGTCTGAAACTTTTTGAGTGCTGAAATGATGCTCAAAGGAAATGCTCACTGGAGCATTTTGGATTTCAGACTTTCAGATTAGGGATATGGCACTAGTACTTAGTATAGTGCAAATATTCCAAAATCTGAAAAAATCTAAAATCTGAAACGTTTTGGTCCCAAGCATTTTGCATAAGGTTGACTATTCCTTAATAGTCAACCTGTAATACCACAAATGCATTCACTTCTTCACCCGGCAAGCCCATTTTGAGGAACTTATCCTGAAAGATACATATGCACAACATGAGGTGAAAAACTGATGGGAAACATGATAAATGGAAGCATCAAGCCAGCAAGGCCAGAACCCACCAATAATCGTCACACCACGGAGAGACAACCAGAGAGTATGGGCTTCCTGACGGAAATAACACCAGCACCACTTCCTATAAAACATTCTTACGGAAAAAAAAATAAAAGAAAAATAAATCAAACTTGAATCAGATCAATCCTCTCAAACTAATTACACCCATTTGCACAACTAACAGAAGACAGAGGAACATGTTCAATTCACCACGTGAATTCAAGCAGCAAAACCTAACATCAGGGAAATTCTACAGGACAAGCAAATTAGTTTCTTCAACAAATAAGCTGTCATTAAAAAAAAAAAGGAGGGGAGCAGAGATTAAAAGACTTAAGAGACACATCACCCAAATGCACTGTGTAGGCCTCATCTGAATCTGGACCCAAACAACCAGAGAAATGGGAATGTTCACAGGAAACAGGATGCCTATTAAGTGGGGCATGGCCATTATAGTTATGTTTTCAAAAGGAGCCCATAACTTTAGGAGAGATATTTATAGATTAAATGTGATTCTGGGATTTGCTTCAATTAAGGCAGTGAAAGCTCAGCAGGTCGGGCAGGGTCACAGATGAACCAAGATTGGCCATTGTGTGGGTAAAATGGGGTGAGGGGTACCCCAGGGTTTCATTATACTATTCTATTTTTATGTTTGACATTTGCCATCATTAAAAGTCAACATGTATACTTTTTATATGTATCGGTATATAATACACATATATACACACACGCACACGCTCCGTCATTAACTCAGAGAATGCATCCATGGCCAGCTCCCCTCTATGACAATTAACAATGTATACAGATTTAAAATAAAATACAAAAGGTTCTTTTTTCCTCACTTGGATCCAAGCATAACGATGGATTTCCTTGCTAGCCAGGAAATTCACCAAGGTAAACAAGTCAAGTTTAAAATGTTGTAAGCGGCCAAACTCCTGGTGAGGTGCTCTGAAAAAGAATACACTGGATATTCTGGGAAGCAAGAACAGCAGAAAATCTTCTGGAGGAAAATCTAGGGCCACTGCCTTAAATTGATGTTGGTAATAAAATCAGAGAAGCGTCATGTTTATGTACAACAGCTCAAGTGCTGTCTGTACTTATAGTCAGGATTTCACAGTAAAAGTGGGATCATCACATTTTCAATGCTTAAAAAGAGTGTTTGAAATTTCTCAATAAATGATATAAATTTGCATGATCTGATCCAAACATAAAGGCCCAAGTTTCAATACCAAAAAAATAATGAGGCTGTTTTCATCTTATAGCCTGTGGAACTCAGAGAAAGGCTACTAGACTTTTTTTCATTTGCAAAGAATTTTAAGGGTGGCAGAAGTGCCCGTGTTTCGCTTCTTCCAGTGAGGCTATGTCACAGAATAAAGTAAACATGAGCAGTGACAACATAGCATCAAACAGAGTGGAGGCAACATACCTACGGGCGCCTGGGAGGCTACTGCCAGGGATAGGCCCCTCAGGACCAAGGCCAAGTGCAGGGCCTTCCTGCATGCCACTCCTCAGCCTCCCCAGGGAGGGCGGGCATCCTCAGAGCTCCGGCAGGCACCAGAAGCCTCCTCTTGGCAAGGGGCAAGTTTACAATCACTGCTCCCACGCATGGGATCTTGATAATGAAAGCAGAAAGAAAATACAAACAGCACTGGCCCTTCTGCCTTCCAGGAGCACAACTCATACTCCATTTGACTGCAGGTGTAAAGTTAGAACTCTTCCTGTACTGCCTTCTGCTTCTCGGTCTAACACACCTGGAGAAACAAGGACCGCCTTTTCCTATTCTTCAAACTGCTGCAACTGCAGAAGATGAATTTACTTCCTAGCAATGCCAAGGAAAGGGGGGGTTTCTCAGTCACTAGCACATTTTATTTTCTAGATTATTCAGTCTTAGGCTAACATTGCAATATAACCTTTGTCTTCAAATAAGGAAATGGAGTTCATAAGAATAATGGAGCTCAGGTGAAGGAACAGGCACTGGGCCCGCAATCCCGCTACAGAAGCCACAGCCAGCAGGGAAAAGTGCCAGGCATGGCTCCCCTCTGATATTCAGGGGTCCCATGCAAACCCTGACCGTTCCTGAACCCCAGTCACCTTCCTCAGAGCTGCTCCGAGTGTGAATTAAATTAACTGCAACCTCCAGCATACACAATGCCTAGCATTAAAGCTACACATTATCCACAGACACTATAGAGCAATGAGAGACAGCTATGGTGTGGCCCAATGACAGTAGGAAATCAACCTCAAAATTTAACTAGGCAGTTCTGGTCACTTTTATGACCTGTCAAATCAAGTGATTTGCTTGTGCTTGTTCCTTGCTTAAGCCACCCAGTCTACGGTATTTGTTATAGCAGCCTAAGCTGACTAAGACAATCACCATTCACAGATGAGAGAAGTAGGCGCAGAAAGTATGAAGCCCATGCCCAGCTTCAGCAAGCGAAGCCAGTGAACCAAGAGAGGGTGACTTGGGCAACAAGCAGACAATACCCTTTATTAAGAAAATGAATTCTTTCAGACCAATACTATTGCCATTTGTAAAAGAGCTTTAGTTCATTAAAATTGCTGATTTAGTATAGCTCACTAATTATAAAAAATTCATCTCTAAAGTCTTAGCGGGGCTAAAGTTCTAATTGTAAAGATGAGAACAGGAGAAAGACCTACAGACCGGACTGTCCAAAAGAACTTTCTGTGATGATAGAAATCTATCACCTGTGCTGTCAGTAGCCTCAACTGTAAGTTCTCAACTAGGGGCAAATATGTCCTTTAGGACTGTGGTCCCCAACCCCTGGGCTGTGGACCAGTACTGTTCTGTGGCCTGTTAGGAACCAGGCCGCACAGCAGGAGCAGCGGGGAGCCAGCGAAGCTTCACCTGTATTTACAGCCACTCCCGATCCCTTGCATCGCTGCCTGAGCTCCGCCTCCTGTCAGATCAGCGGCGGCATTAGATTCTCATAGGAGCGCAAACCCTACTGTAAACTGTGCATGGGAAGGATCTAGGTTGCACGCTCCTTATGAGAATCTGATGCCTGGTGATCTGAGGTGGAGCTGAGGCGGTGATGCTGGCACTGGGGAGCGGCTGCAAATATAGATTACCATTAGCAGAGAGGTTTGACTGCACGGAGACCATAATAAATCAATTGCTTGCAGACTCATATCAAAATCCTAACAGTGAGTGGCAAGTGACAATGTAATAATAATAGAAATAAAGTGTACAATAAATGTGATGGGCTTGAATCATCCCAAAACCATCCCTCCCTGCTCCCTGCCCATGGAAAAATTGTCTTCCATGAAACTGGCTCCTGGTGCCAAAAAGGTTGGGGACTGCTGCTCTAGGGGACACCTGGCAATGTATGGAAACATTTTTGGTTGTTATAATGGGGGTGGGGGTGCTACTGGCATCTAGTGGGTAAAGACCATGGATGCCGCTCAACATCCTACAGTGCACAGGACAGTTCCCCCAAGACAAAGAATGATCCAAATGTCACTAGTGCCAAGGTGGAGAAAATCTGCCCTGGCTACATGTGACTATTGAGACTAAATTTTTAGTTTTCTTTTACTTAAATTTAAATTTTAGAATAAAAAAATTCAGGAGGATAAAACCAACAAAAAACCAAATTTAGGTGTAAATAGACATAAGTGTCTTGGACCATGCAGCTATAGAAAATGTGCATAAATATAAAAATAAAGGTCTTGTTTCCCAAGTGTTTCCATTTAAAGGAATGAAGTATCATCAAGGAAAAGAGAGATTCTGATGCTTAGGACTAGGAAACAATGAGCACAAATAAAGGCATAGAAGCGAGGGTGATGAAGCTTTCAAACTGGTATCCAGGTCCCACACCGGTCAGGACAAGAGGAAATCACAGGAAAGTGCTCGGTCTGTAAGCACTGGCAACTCACTCTTGCAGGGTCTCCACCCCCTTTTCTTTGTACTGCAGTTCCTGCTTCATTTGGGTCAGCTCTCGCTTTAATCTGGAAAGCTAAAGACAAATCACATTTTTTTTCCAAAAACAAGCTGTGAAAAATTATTTCTACAGTTGTTAGTAGCTTTGTCATCTAAGTTTCTGATTGGCTTGCAATTCAGTGGATCATCCATTCTCTTCATGAATTTCCGTTCACGTACATAATCCCAGACTGCTGACAGGTTCCTACTCAAGTGTGGAACCAGTAACTATTTTTTTTTTCAAGATAATGATTTACATATTACAATTAGGAAACTTTGTGATACTTTATTCATCTTTCCTTCTACTTACTACTCGGGATCCCACATAAGAAATTCTGTTTCTGAAAGCGTGGTCTCGGACTACCTGAAACTCAACCGGGCCTGGAGTGCTTATTTAAACAGATTCTGGGACCTGCTCCAGACCGACTTCAAAACTCAGGGGGTAGGCCTGGAATCTCACACTTCAAACAAGCACCCCAGGTGTTTTCCTAGGTGCGCTAAAATTTGAGAGCCATCGCGCTAAAAGGTATACCCTCGTTCAGGGAACGAAACACCAGGAGAGGAGGAGGCTTCACTGCCAGATGTTTGCTTTGTTGCAAACAAAAGTGTCCCCCTTCCCAGACAACCAAGACAAGGCTCTGAAGAGATGAAGCAAGGTAACCCATAAATAATTCAGGCGTCTCCAGGGAAGGAGCATTGACCTTCTGGTCAAATGCCACTGTAGGAGCGATCCCTCTAGGACTAGCGAACCAGGGGAGAAAGCAGCTCCAACGCTGCCCAGGGCCACGGCAGCATCCTGCTGACATGGGGAAGCAGCCCTGTGAGACCCAGCCCTGTGGTCACTAAACCCTTCCAAATGGTTGGTGAGTCCACCCCTATGAAACATGCACAGGGATACAGGCTACTTTTTGTTAGATGAGTTAAGGTTTTAAAATAAAACTTTTTCCTCCTATTGGGAAAAAGTGGAAAATAAAACAAAATGCAATAATAATCCATGAAATAAAAAATCTTACTAAAATATGAGCATCAGGCACACTGACTACCATGAAATGAACCATGATAAGTGATGTTACACAAAAATGCATGTGGCACTTCCAGTTGTGAAAACACTGGTTTTACTCACCCTATCCCGACGACTTGCTATTTCTGCTTTAATTTGGTGTGGGTCATACTTTGTATTTGTTGAATATCCAGAGAATGCTAAACACAAAGAAGATATTTTATTTTATAATGGATCCTTTAAAATAAATACATATGCATAAGGAACTTCTGATGCACTGTATTAAATAATTAATTCTAAGTCCCAGATTTACGAGCGGGCACTGGCTCCTAAAGAATTAACATTTCACATCCTCAAATCTTCTTGATGTTTGATTTTTGCATCAGAACTTTATCATATAATCCCATATAATAAAACACATGGCTGTAGATAAATCAAAACTTGGTTTAGTTCTACTACAAAACTACTAGAGTTAAACACCCTATATATATGCAGGTATGATTATAGTACAGAAAACTGTTCTTAATATGTGAGTAGTATATGCAGTACGAACCCATTTTTACTTCCTTTTAAAAAACAGACACAGAAGTCATTGGAAAAATAGAACCAAAAAGTTAACTGTAGTTATTCTCAGTGGTTGCATTACGAATGATTTTATTTTTATTTTCTTCACATCTATATTCTCCAGTTGAACAATTTTTGACACAAGAAAAAAAATATTAAATATCTGTAAAATAAAAAAGACAACTTTCTAGTATTGTGTCAGTACTTGGCAGGCTTGAGAAAAAGCTGTGCCCCCAAGTTGTTTGTCCCATGGAAACTGGAGTGAGGCACTGCCACTTTCATTCTCACAGCTGGTTTTCGATAGATGTTTAGCTAGCTAAAAGACATCACATAGCTCAACGCTTTCTTAAACAGTGTAGTGCACATGGTTTAAACTCTTTTTATAGACATGGCATCATTTTCATGATTAGCCAATACCTAGGGGTGAATAAGACCCACAGAGCTGTTTACACACTAGGCGCAGTCAGCCAATTTCTGTCCACACAGAGAGTTGCAAGCCTTTTCCAGTGTTCCAGCAGCTGGAGCAGCGAGTGGCTGTTCCTAATTTCTACCAGCCCATCCATTTCTCTGCATTGCTTTTTCTTGATGTTTCTGTCTCCTTTCTTTAGGCTTCTGAAGCCATGGGCTTTTACACTACTGCAACTTGGCTTCCATTTTCTTCTGCAGCTGCTGGAATGTTCCTTTGTCTTCATTTGTGAATCTCCCCACACTGGTGTCATCTGCCTCCTGATTAGTGCCATTAATATCACCTGCTCAGAAGACACATCTGTAGGGCCAGCATCCTTTCTTTTACTCCTTTGGTCTGGGTACCAAAGGCTGGCTGTCATTTGGATAACTTGGGTGCCAACAATTAGAAACTAATTCAAAATCATTTCCTGATTTTATATTGGAAAAAGATGGCTCAAAGCCATCAAGTAGCTTAAACAGCAAGAGTATTTAAAACCTCAATTAGAACTACATCCAAAATTAATTTCGGCAGTCAGATCTCCCATTTTAACAACAGTTTTATGGAAAATCTATTTCTGGCCCATTGAGTTAGAATTTCAAACAACTGAATCTACTGGAAATAAATAACTAGAGGAGCTAAACGTTTGCCAACTTTATCTCAAATTTTCTTAGAATTGCAATCTCTCAAAGACAGGGAGTAAAATATTTTTAAAACAGAATTATTTCTTAAATAAGACTGCCTATTTCCAAATCCTACATCTTCCATCTTGCCTGACTCTGGTTTCATTTAACATCAGTAATGAATAGAATGAGTCTGGTGGCTCACATCAGTAATCCCAGTACTCTGGGAGGCTGAGGTGGGAGGATCACTTGAGGTCAGGAGTTCAAGCCTGTGGTGAGCTATGTTTGCACCACTGCACTCCAGCCTGGGCAACATAGTGAGACCCAGTCTCTACAAAAAATAAGAAAAATTAGCCAGGCATGGTGGTATGTGCCTGTAGTCCCAGCTACTCAGGAGGATGAGGCAGGAGGGTTGCTTCAGCCCAGGAGTTCAAGGCTGTTGAGAGCTGTGTTTGTGCCACTGAACTCCAGCCTGGGCAATAGAGTGAGACCCTGTCTCTAAAAAAATAAGCAAATAAATAAATAAATAAGATCAGTAATGAAAGCAACATCTCAAACAATGCCCTTAAGAAGCACAAATCATTTAAGAAAATCTCCACATTAAACTCCTGGGACTGAAGTTTCCCAGACCTGAGCTTAAAAGGCCTCCCACTTGGGATGGAGAGAATATGCCACTGAGGCTATGAGCCTGGGGCTTGTTGACTCCTGGCTCACAACACCGTAACACGTGTGTCAACTTGTCAACTTGCAGTGGGAGAAAGACAATGCCAAGTTATCACCTGGGATCTTTCCCATTAACAGTAGAAAGCAACCCCACCACCAAAATTCAACAAAGTTAACTGCAATGTTAAACATCAGTAACAATGACCTGAAATCACCACCATCACAATTTTTCTGTCTGTGCAATTTCATAGGAAAAATTAGTGAAGAGACTTGAAATATACACAGGAGGTGTAGTGGATACTGTCAGACATCTATGTACACAGCAACCTTTCTCCCATTTCTCCTCCTTAACTAATAGAACCCCGATGTTGTCGATTAGCCATCTCTCCACCAGGAGACTTGGCGTGTACCCACTCCTAGACGGGGAAGCTGATAAACCAATGACACCACCTAGCCACCAAATCTGCCTATGAGGGACTCCACCCCACCTCCAGAGGCCTCTGTTATGTGACAGTGAATTTCCTTATTGTCTAAGCCTATGGGATTTAGTTTTCTCTGTTACAGGTGAAATCATCCAAAATGATAAAATAGGTTTTACTTCTATTGATCCCATTCGCGTTACCTTTGCTATGGTCTCTATGAAATTCCAGGACTGAAGCCGGGCATGCCAGTAATCCTAGCACTTTAGAAGGCTGAGGTGGGAGGATGGCTTGAGGCCAAGAGTTTGAGACCAGGCTGGGCAATATAGCAAGACCCCATATCTACAAAAAATAGAAAAATTAGCCAGGCATGGTGCCGTGCCTGTATTCCCAGCTACTTGGAAGGCTGAGGTGGGAGGATCACTCGAGCCCAGTTGTTTGAGGTTGCAGTGAGTTATGATGATGCCACTGCACTCTAGCCTGGGTGACAGAGCAAGACCCTGTCTCAAAAAAAAAAAAAAAAATTCCAAGACTGGGATGAAGGAAAAGCCCACTCAAGTACCTAAGACAGTGAATACATTTTATCTTCAAATGCTCAGGAGAGTTGTGAACACTGGCATCACTTTTAATAATATAATTTAATTTATAAATAAAATTCTCAGTTCCTTCTATCTGTCCGTAAGTCTAACAGAACCATTTACAGAGTCCTCCAGACTCCATTTTTAATAGCACGCACTCCATTACATTTAGAAAAAGAAATATCTTCCTCTATTAAGACAAGTCTTCAATCTCAAGGTTTATGATAAAGACCAGACTTTCAGCTCTGAAGCTTTCTTCTCTCTTGAAGAGTTGTGTGGGCAGAGCTATTAAATAGTTTAGAGTCTGCTTAGCATATAATGCTGCTTCAGATGATATAATAACAAGGTTGCAGCTTAGCTGGGCCACAGCAATGTAAATTATTAAACCTTGCTATTATAGGGTGCCTTTCACATTTATTTCATCTATTCTCATAAAATCTTTGTGAAGGCGAGATGACGCTTATGTTTCCTTGCCCATTTTATAAATTAAAAGACAGTACGTAGTGACTTGACTGACATTATGCCATCATTCATAGAGGGATTTGTGTCTAAAATTTGGGCTCCTGTAGGTCAGCTGCCCAAGATCCTTTAATCAGACTAGCTTTCCCTACGTAAGAAGGAAAGATCCTCCAGCTCCCCAAGGCCCATCGCCCAACAAGTGAACTTGACCTATGTATTTAGCACTCAAAATGCTGCAAACCCTAGTACTTATTCTGGACTTCAATTTTATGTGTTATTGAAAAGGAGAAACATGTGTCTGTGTGCCTGTCCCTGTCTATCTCATGTACAGGCTTCCTCTGAGCTGTGGGAACCTAACGTCACCCCAGGGAGATGACATGCTTTAAAAGACCAGCAGTCCTACTCCAAAGACGTGCCGTGGGGCAGATTGCTCCTTAGGACTGGGTGTCTGCCTCCAGGGAACAGCGCTGTTGGGAGTTGCTCAAGGAAGGCAAGGAGGACTCTGGGAGAAAGGCCGGCAAGCCCCAACAGATTCCAGGGTGACAGGAGAGGCATATATATGAACAACTACGGCCAGCAAAGGGAAGGTGATTTTTTTTTTTTAAGGCACTATGAGCAAGGGAAAAAAAAAAAAACCATCAAATAAGGCCACTTGGGGGTGATCTACAGAAATAACACAAGATGCCACCAAATCCTAACCAATTATTTTCTCTCCGGGACAGATTAGGGGATTATTTCTCAGGAAACACGCATCTTCTGCTACAACCTTCAAGATTGAGGCTTGTTGAGTAATACTCGTTTAAAATGCTACCTGATCCATTTTTCTCCTGCCTGCTCCAACACGCTTGCGTGAAAGAAAACAAAAGACTGAATGGAATGCCTGTAGCCCTTCTGCTAACCAAGAGAGCAGATGAGAAACCCCTCAACAGAGTACCAATGGAAGACAGTCTTTGTGGGATGGGCTTGGAGCCTCAGAAAGAATGTTGGCAGGACTGCTGGCTGATAAGGTCAAGCTTTACCACCACCTAACCCAAGAATTTAGGATGGGCCAGCAAATTCTCACCAGATAAGGATGACTCTTTTTCCCAGCCACCCAAAGAGACTTTCAGTATAGACTTCCGGTAGCTCCTAAGAGCCAGATAACAAAGTCTTAGTTCTGTGGCTACCAGGGCCATTCTCAGTTAATCTAGACCAGTGGATCTTAACCCTGGGAATCACTTGGGGAGCTTAAAAAAACAAAAACCATGCCTGGCCCCACCCAAGGCCCATTATATCAAAATCTCTTGAGGTGGGGCCCAACCAGCAGTTTTTTAAAGGCCTCCAGGAGATTCTAACTTGCAGCTAGGTTGAGAACCACTGCTATAGACCAGAGGTTGGCTAATTTTTTCTATAATAGGCCAGATAGCAAATATTTCTGGCTCTGTGGACCATACGGTCTGTCTCAAATACTCAATTCTGCTGTTGCAGCTGCCATAGACAAAGGTAAGTGAATGGGCGTGGTTGTGTTCCAATAAAACTTCATTTACAAACACCCACAATGGACAGGAGTCAGCCTGTGGGCCTAACATAGTTTGCAGACCTGTGGTTTAAACTATAATTCTACCCCATGCAAGAATTTCTTCCAAAAGATCCTGCAAATGGTCATGTAGTTCATCTGAATGCATCCGGGGAGTTTCTCAGGAAGGATGAAGGAGTAACTCCAGAAAAAAATGAATGTATCCAGTGTTAAAAGGAAGGCAAATAGAATAACATGTTGCAATGAAGAAAGCAGGAGAAAACTCTACAAAATGTAGCTATAGGAAAAGTACAGGGTATATCTCAAAATGAGTCCATTGTCGAGTAGTTTCACCCCAGCAGTGTACAAAGCATAATAAAAGGACTGGGCACCAGGCAGCTAGCTCAGAAGCTCACAGAATTAAGCAGAGTTGAGTTCCTAGGCTCATGGAGACACATGTGCTTGAATTCGGCAAAGCATCTGAATTTGCTTTAGACAGGGATAAAAAAGGTCAAGACCTGGATATTCTTAGATACCAGATGGCCCAATATTGACACAAAATCTTTCCTCTCCAATGAATGGAGTTTTATTCGGGTGATTTTCATAGCTCGGGGGAAATGTGTGAAGGGTGTGGGCCAGATGCACTTCCCCTCCTCCTGCCCTCCCCCATACCCTTCACCAACGTTAGAAATGGCTGTTCTAGTTAGTTCCTTCTTTTACCATTATTGCCTCGTCTTTCCTTTTCATCACCCATTAGAGATAAATTATGTCCCCAACACTTAGTATATGCCAACAGCAGGTGCTAAATAAATATCTGTAGAAAAGTAAATGAATAGTGACCCTACCTGGGCCACAGGAAAGTCAAGAAATAGAAAGCGGTCTGCCTTCCACTGGCCCCCATTATTGCTGCAAAATTGCCAGACAACTTGTCAGTTTATAACTGGTCTTGATTTTTAGATAACCTAAAAATTGAGGGGGAGGGGAGGGCAAGGGGTTCCAAAGATACGATCAGCTCTTCTGAGCTGCCTCTTCCATCTCTGGGAAATAGTACAGAGTACTGAAGGCCACCAACACAAATAGATCTGGGTTCAAATCCAAATTCTATCATTTACTGGGTATGTAACCTTGAAGAATATCATTTAGCTTCTCCAATATTTGATTTCTCATGTGAACAATGAAGAGAACAGCACCTGCTTGACAACATGGTGATTATAACAATTCATATGAACTATGAGCTCACTGAATACTGGTACCTTTCACTTCAAGTCATTACCAATGAAGGAAATAGTGGGAAATAAGTCCAGATGTTGTTCTGTTCCCAGTACCAGAAAAAGGAGACACTTCCCTGCTTTAGATGACTAGCACTGAGAGAGATCTGGGTGGGGCGAAACCCATGTGGCTAAGTGAGGCTCAGGTGTGCTATGGATACTGCCACCAGCAGCTCCCAGCATGGGCCCAGCCCCTCTGGTGTGGCTGTACAAGCCATCTGTTAGATCACGGTGACTCAAGCCAACAGAATCGCTGTATTAAACTTTATCCTGTGGCCAGAAAGAATTCATCTGAGTCAATTCTAGCAGGGTTTTCCTCATTGTAATTAGTAGTTCAGGATAAATGGCAGATTGAAAGAGCTTGGTGGAAGCCCCAGGGACAGCAGCAAGTTGATAAACCACTTGGATAGACTCCTAGATTCCATTCATAGTTGGCTTTTTGCCTGATGAGCTGATAGGCCCTGGGAAGATCCAGTGGCATGTCCAGCCCTTTTGTGAAAACAGGCCCAATTCTAGCCTTGAAGGCAACCCTCACAAGTGGAAAAAGAGACTGTATCTACATAGAGACTTCTAGAAGGACAGAAAATGGAATCTGGTGAGCACATTAGAATCTTACGTCAACACCACAGTCATCCCCTTCCCTCTACTGAAGAAAAAGACACCACTTCAAAGAGAGCATCTTGAGTATTTCTTTTTAATGGGCATTAATCAAATTCCATGGGGCACAGGAAGGAATGTAATTGAGCAGAATTCCCTGTTTTCCCAAATGTTGCAGGAGTGAAAAGCCCATGGAAATACAAAACCTGATCCCATGGGATGTCCCAGCTCTAAAGGACTTCAGGTACCAAGTACCTTTAACTCACAGGCTTGGCACTGGATTGGGGTTCCCCCCTTGCTCACCCTCAGGCTGGGTGTGGAATTGGACAAGATGTCCTAAGGTCCCCCTATGTCTGCATCTTCAAAGGCATACAGTCCAGAGTCCCCATGGTTATAGCAACTGAAGTCCTGTTTGCATTGGTAGCAACCAGTACATAATACACACTTTCTCTAGACTCGATTTTTCTTTTCAATCACTGGCAAGAAAGTTCCTCCCAAGTTTTTCTGATACGTACTTCTTCCGTTTCATTATTTGGAAGATTGATTTGAGAACCTCTTTGGAGACCTACCCAAACCAGAGCATGTAACAGATAAAGCACCTCAAGGCTACTGGAAAGAAACACACTATTAGGTCGAATCATAACAAACTGCCAGGCACTGGGGCAGGAGAGGGGTAAAAAAAATAAAATAAAATAACAAACTGCCAATATTCAGACTTTTTTTAGCTACAAAAATGACAAGTTTATATGGGTCAACCTAGCTTCTTCAAGGAGCTTTCTGAAAGATTTAGACTTGCTGACTAATATGATCTCAGAACCAGTTATAAGCCAATGCTTCAGCTAGGGGTGACCTGGATGCATCAAGCCTATGGGCTTCCGGTCCTATAAGATCACCAAGAAAGACCATATTCTGAGCCATCAAAGTCATCTCAGTCAACTTCAAAAGATTAAAATTTTACAAAATATAGTCTCTAACCACAATGGAACTAAATTAAAAATCAATAACAACATGATATCTTTCAAAATTCCCAGTAACTTACTTCTACAGAATCCATGGGTCAAAAAATAAACCACAAAGGAAATGAAAAAATATTTTGAACTGAATGAAGATGAAAATACAGCAAACTAAAATTTGTGGGATGCAGTTAAAGTAGTACCTAGAGCTGAATCCATACCTTTAATGGCTGTAGGAGAAAGTTAAGAAAGGTCCAAAATCAGTGATCTAAGTTTATACTTTAGGAAGCTAGAAAAGGAAGAACAAATTAAAGCCAAACTAAGTAGAAGGAAGGAAATAATAAAGAAGAGAAACCAATAAAATAGAAAACAGATAAGAAATTAGGGAGGGCAAAAGTCAGTTTGTTGATAAATAAAATCAATAAAAGTTTACCTATAATGGTCAAGAAAAAAAGAGAAAAGACACAAATTATTAATATCAGGAATTAAAGAGAGGATACCACCTCAGACCCTACAGACATTAAAAGCATAATAAGAATTCTACGAAGAACTTTATAGACATGACAACTTAGATCACGGGTTGGCAAAACCTCTATGGGCCAAATCTAGCTTGTTACCTGTTTTTATGCTTTTATTGGAACACAGCCACACACATTTGTCTACGTATTGTCTCTGACTGCTTTTGCACAATAACCCCAAGGTTGAATAGCTGTGACTGAGATCGTATGGCCTACAAAGTCTAAAGTATTTACTAGCTGCCCCTTTATAGAAAAGTTTGCCAACTTTAAGATTAGAGGAAATAGACAAATTCTTTGAAACACAGAAACACCCAAACTGATTCAAGAAGAAATAAAACATCTGACTAGCTCTGTATCTATTAAAGGTACTGAATTTGTAGTTAAAGACATTCCCACAGAGAACTCCAGGTCCAGGTGGCTTTTCTGGTGAATTCTATCAAACAGTTAAGAATGCATTAATCCTATTAATAATCCTACACAAACTCTTTCAGAAAAGAGAAGAGTAGGGAACACTTCCCAATTCATTCCATGAGGCCAGTATTACCCAGATACCTAAACCAAAGACATTATAAGAAAACTGTGGAGATAAGAAACTAGGCTCTAAAAATCAGCACTGAGCTGACCTATCACATTCTGATGGAAAGGTAAAAAAAAAAGAACTAGTATGTACCCATATCTGAAGAATATGAGATAAGATGACTTGCAAGATGACATGAAACCTGAGTCCCCTCTTCCCTTAAGGCACATGGTAATAGAAATATCTTAAATTCCTATTGCAGAGGGTAAACCCCACTGCTGTCTACAGCTTCTACGGCTTCTTCACCTTCAACAGTAGCTGCAGTAAGACAGAGCACAAGACGTAGGCCCCTTGGCCATAACTACATTCTGACTTGCAACACAGAACAAAGAGCTATGGCTAGGTCTTTAATGTTTGCCCTGGTAACATGGCAGTAATGTCACAGGAAAGTTCCCCCATGGCTCTAATAGACTTACATTTTTTTGTTTTTGTTGTGTTTTGTTTTTTAAGACAGAATCTTACTCTGTTGACCAGGCTAGAGTGCCATGGCGTCAGCCTAGCTCACAGCAACCTCAAACTCCTGGGCTCAAGCCATCCTCCTGCCTCACCTCCCAAGTAGCTGGAACTACAGGCGTGTGCCACCATGCCCGGCTAATTTTTTCTATTTTTTTTTTAGTAGAGAAGGGGTCTCACTCTTGCCCAGGCTGGTCTCAAACTCCTGAGCTCCAGCAATCCTCCCGTCTTGGCCTCCCAAAGTGCTAGGATTGTAGGCGTGAGAGCCACTGCACCAGGCCTAGACTTAGGTTTTTATAAAGTACAATCTAGTAGTACCAACTTCATACATTCTCTCCAAGCTCACTAGCACCCAGGCCAGTGGTGGCCATGCAGGTCTGCTGGGAAAGAACTGGCTCAAGCAGTGGCCGGCTGTGTCTGTAGCAAAATGCTTTGACTTCTGAGACCAGACCTGGTTCCTTTAATATCTGAGCATTTGATGAGTACTAATGAAATGGAAGCCCACTCTGGCAGCCTCCAAAACCAAGGAAGGGTCCCTTTGGGGAAGAGCAGTAGACAGTCATCTTACTTGAAGGGCATAAAGAGAGTCCCCTGACTCTCTGGGTTATACTGCATTCCTCCTTCAGGGTACTGCCCAATAAAGCCTAAAGCCCAAGAAAGGTCTCTACAAAGAGACTGGTACTTGACAAGATCGAAGGTTCCTGAGTTTCTCCACCCAGGATTCACGAAACCACCGTGCGGATTTCCCAAGAGATCATCCCAGACAAGCAGCATTAACTGCAGAGATCTCTAATGGAAGCCCTCTTCAAAACTAACAAACTTGACACAGGAGGTTGCTTAATGTCACTACCTGCAATTTTATATGTTGGCTTATTTTTTTTTTACCTTCCCTACCTGAATGTGAGCTCCATGAGGCCAGGGACCTTTCCTTTCTTAGTCACCGCCATATCCCAGTGCCTGGGCACAAAGTAGGCACTTGATAAATCTTCGCTACAGGAGTGGCTACCAGATGCCCATCTCACTCTGGTACAGAACACTCATTGCCTAACAGTATGCCATTAGAACCTTCACGAAGCTGTCCTGCCCAAGGAAAGTTCAGCATTTGCAGACAGCCTACCACAGAGATGGCTTTTAAAGTCACACGCTAACTGAAGGAGACAAGTCAACTCACAGCTGGCGTAGGAGCGGCTGTCATCCTCACACATTTTGTGCAGCTGCTGGTATTCCTCCTGAGCCAGCTCGAACCGCTGCTGCTTGATCTGGTAGATTTCTTTCTTGGCATTGAGAGCCTCCTGGGCTACAATTAAATATTCCTTCAACATGCGCTCCTGCTCTCGCCTCCACTGCTCTCGGGGGTCCTCAATCTGGGTAAGCTCTGAAATTAAAAGGGCAAGAACACAAGTGACTTAAAAGTAAAATCTTTAGGTTGACCAATAGTCATGCATATTAGCCAATATGAAAATTAATTAATTACCAGGATGCACATTAGGCAAGATTCTACATCATGAACCTTTCCAAAGTATGGAACACCTTCTATTTATATATCTACAGTTGAGAAGAAAACTCTACAGAGATGAAATAGTCCACTGGAGGAGAGAAGACAACACATGACTATTTTGTCACCAATAAAGACCACACTTTAAGTGCTGGAGATGAACCCAAATGAGCTTGGAACCGTCACACGGATAGCTACTTACAGCCATCTTCTCACTGACTCTGTGCACGTGGGCCGCTATGAACCGCTATGAACTGCCACCTCCCTGCCGGGCCACCTCCCTGCCAGGCCATGCAGTCTTTGCTCACTCCTCACTGGCATCCTCTCCTCTCACCTGGCTTCCCCACATCCTGCTCCTGCTTTCTCCCTCTCCAGCTCTCTTGCCTACCTCCAGCTCCAACCTTTAATCCAGCCCCAGCCCAGCAGGCCTTCTAGAAGGTTGTGTATGAAGATGCCTGTGCCACTCAGTAAGCATCCCTACCACCTGGCCCTGGGAAGGATGAAGCCTGGTGATGACACCATGGTGCAGGTGTGCCCAGGCCGATAATACAGCAGCCCTGAGCAGCAAGTGGCTCTCATGTGTCCAGAGCTGTCCCCTGGGCCATTACCTAGGAAGCCAAGCCCCAGATGGCCACACTTACCCAAACATACTGATGCAAGCTGCTGGGCCAGCAGAGGGTCACCTGGTGAGCTGGAGCCCCTCGGCTTCTCTTCTGCCAGGCACCCACCCTGTCCAATAGGTGGTGGATCCACCCTGAAGCTCTCCTACCCCTTGGATACCTGCCTGGGAGGGCAGCGGGCAAGGACGGTACCCATGCCCCGTCTCCAATCTCCACCACCTAGTCTTTGGCTAACAGCTGCAATCGCACGCAAGGCTGGGCGCAGGCATCAGAAATCCCACTGCCCTGAGATCTGAGGCAGGAAGACTCAAAAACTCGAAAGGTTGCCGGCAACTGACAATGCAGGAATCAGCCCTGAAGATACCAACCTGGGTCACTTACACTAAGGGACACAAGAAGCCACAGGACCAGCACATAGAAAGAGCTTCAAAACCACTCAGGTAGGGAGTATCACACCTCTTGAGACCCCCAGCCTCCCCGCACTTAATAAATCGAAGGGCAGAGAGTAAACCAAGGGGAGTCATGCTTTATGTCCCCAGTCGTTAAATGACAATGACAAAAACACTGAGGGAAGCTAGAATGAAAACAGGAGGGAGTGAGAAATGGATCCCTGGCTGAGACCCGATCCAGGAAGGCTGGGGAAGAGGCAGAAAGCCAAGAGTGAGGGGCGGAGAACACATCTAGAATAAAACAGGGCCTCAGAATCAGGAGTCCCCCACCTCAGCACTACTGACACTTGGGGTCAGCTCATTCGCTGTTGGGGAGGAGGGGGCTGTCCTGTGCCGTGCAGGATGTTTAGCAGCACCCCTGGGCTCCACGCACTGGACGCCAAGATCACCTCTCCCAGGCACAGCCATCAAAGAAATAGTCTCCAGACATTACCAAGTGTCCCCGAGGGGCAAAATCAACCCAGGTTGAGAACCACTGCTCCAGACAGTCCCACAAAGGAAGCTGGCATGGTCAAATATCCATTATTTTAGCTATAATCTTTATGCCATTTCCTCCCTTCACACACACACATACACACACACACACACACACAAAAGACGAAAAAGGTTTGGTGTGTTAAAGTTACATGTATAAGAAAAAATGAAGTTAAGGTAACCACGTGGGCACTTATTGTTCCAAGAATGTGTAAGTTCCATTTGCAATAAACAACTTTTTCATTATGAGAGGTATTTCTATTTCGACTGCGAGGGGAATTTATTCATTATATTAGATATTAAAAACCCTTCATCAAACATATTACATGCAGTCCTCAGCAAGACATAAGCAAAGCACAGCTCCGTAACTGCTTCCCTTTTTAAAGAACTCAGCTAATGAAAACTTCAGATTACATTTATAAACCTCAGTTTAATGCTTCATTGGCCATTAATGACTGTTTCAGTCTACACGAAGCTTTTACCGTCTTTGAGATTCAACATGAAAACTCATTCACATATAATGCCACAAATTTGGCACTCTACTTACTATTTATGTGGTCCATGTAATAAATTCCAATTTGTTTATCATACACAGTTTCCCATCCTAAAGGAAGTTCGTCCCCAACACAGTCGGCAAAGGTCAATGGCTTTGTTATCCTGCAAAATAAAATTATGAAAACAAATTTGAACATCAGGTCAGTGTAAGTTTGTTGACTCTAGAATTAGGTTTTAATAAAAGAGTATACATTATCTTATCTAATTGACTGTTTTTGCCCCAATTATTTGGTTGGAAAATTAATTCACCAGCTTTGCCTAAATAATAATAATCAATAGCTATACTAGTACACTCAAAATTAAAAGCATTGCTATCTCCAAGTGCAAACTGAAATACCAGCCAAAATAGATATTCACAGTTACTAACAAAACAGGAAAAACAAGCATCTTCTTCCAAGCAGTCCGTTTAATGAGGTGATGACAATGGAATGCAGCTCTTCCAGAACAATGGGAGAGCACCTGTGCTCTGTTCTTCCCTGAGAACCGTCCCCCACTCGCAACTTTCAGTTTCCACACATTACACATAAACACCAGCTTAAATCCATATAAAGTGCATTTATAATATTTTCATCTACCAGTGGTCATAAGTTAATTAAACATCTACCATTGACCAAATGCAAAGAGCCATGCAAGGAAACAATACAATGAGATCCCTACTAAATACTTCCTGTATTCCTTACAGAGTAGGAATCAGAAATTTCAAAGGGTCCTTTTTTGGTTTTCAGGAGAACAACAACAAAAGCACTTTGTCTATAGGTGTCTCTCCTTGAAGGAAATCTGATTAAGGAAACCTGGGCTGGACAGGAGAGAGAAAGTAAAGGGTTTTCAGATTCTGTAAGTAGTCCTCCCCTCCCCCATCCCACCATCACACTGCTGACAAGACAGTGTCAGGACAGCAGCTGGCGTGTAAAATGGGACACGCCTATAATTGTCTGAGTCTGGGCAGCTATCTCTTGGGTTGCCCCTATAAATGCACACTGACTGGTATGCATGGGAATCTGATAACCTAAATTTCACTAACTCAATCCTCCCACTTCTGTTCAAGTCCCCGGCCCCAAGAAAGTGAGACACAACCACAACCAAGCCCCATGAGACCAGTATGAATTCTGAACATGTGATTTCCCCAAACTGGTTGGACAACAAGGCTGTCTCTGCCAGTAGCAGTTAGAAACTGGTAAACACCACCAGAATGACACTGATTTTACTCTTCTTCATTTAATCTTCATTTTAAACATACGGTTTTAAGAAGTTAGAGCCAATATGAAAACAGAAATATGTAGAAGGTGAAATATGCTGCAGATATCCTTCCAGACATAGTGCACTCAAGAAATCACAACACAAGATGAACCTATTACACACTGTCTCATGCCACAACACTGATGTCTGCAGTGTGATTCCTTTACCAGTAGGGAATGGTATGCCCATGGCATGGTTCCAAGTCAAGCAGGTAAAGGCAGGGTGTTTTGCATGACTGAAGGCCTGAATGGGACCAAACCAAAAACAATCCTACTTTAAGACAAATTGAGTCCTGAGCATAACGCTGCTATTTTATCATAATACGAAAAGCAAATAAGCCTAGAGAAAAATGCCCAAATGCAGGCACATTCTAAGCACATTTACATACATGATCTCATTCAATCAACAAATACAGGTGGGAAACCCATCCTTATAGCACCGCTGAGCCCGATCCACTTATTTTACAATTCAGAACTGTTATAAAATTATTAAAAGTTCACATTTTTCCATTTTCTCTCTAAAAAGTAACCAGGTTATCCTAATAGCACTTCTATACTACTTGCTCAAAAAATAAACTGACTGATACTTCTACCATTTTGGTGAGTTTTATTTTAGCTTTATGTAGAATCCATATGTCTCAT